>NC_085862.1:11959045-12102668 GCF_034702125.1 Engraulis encrasicolus | reverse complement strand
TTTTTATGCTTATTTTCCAACAGGAATCTATATGAACATGAAAACCTATTGGATTTAAGCATTCCAGGTCATGCATATTTGTGTAATAAGATGAGGGTGTGGTCGAAGGCGCCCAACGCCTTATATAAGCTGTGCATAATTAGGCAACTTTATTTCCTTCTGGGAGAATGGGCCACAAAATAGATCTAACAAACTAAGGCTATAAACAATTTTGATGTCTTCTAGAGGGATGTGGCTGTCTTGAAATTAGCAAGATGTTGGTCACGTTCGCACAGAACTATCAGATGCACCGTTACAAAGTCATCAGTCTCTTAAGAAATGTCACTGTCAAACATTGAGAAGAATTTAACGTGAAACTCCCAAAAAAAATATTACCCTGCAGTCCTATCATATTCCAGAACAGAAACCAACATGTCTAAAGACATTTCTTGACCCAGTCTTGACTTAAGTTACTTGTTGAGTGGTCTTCAGGTTTCAGCCTGTTTTACCTTGGCCATGTCTCTGAGTGCTGAATACAATGTTCTTGTGGACACTCGATGTAGGTTTCAGTTCTGGAATATACCAGCACTGCAGGGTAATAGTTTTGTGGTAGTTTCATCTTCAATTCTTCTCAATCTGGCAGTTACTTTGTAAGCACATCATGTGACACTGATGGCTTGTAACGGTGCATTAGATGGATGTGACCAATATTTCAAGACAGCCACACCCCTCTAGAAGACTTCAAAATTGTTTATAGTCTTTACAGAGTTTGTTAGATCTCTTTTGTGGCTCATTTTCCCAGAGGAAAACAAAGTTGCCTAATACACACTCATTTTGCCCTGATATAGGGTATTGGGTTCCTTCGATCACACCGTCTCTTATTATACCAATATGCATGACCTGTAATGCTTAAATCCAATAGGTGTTCATTTCCATAAAGGGTGGTGGCGGACAATATGCATAAAATGGATGTTTTGTCAAAAAACTTGTTTGCCTAATAATTCTGCACACAGTGTATATTGTTTCAACTCTGTAGTATTTTTATATATGTTTGAAATGACATAGTATTTGTCCATAACACTGTTGACAAAATAATTAAGCAAATGTTCGCTTTCATTAGAGTATTTATCAAATGATTTAAGATTAAGCTTGGCAATTTGTTTGTTTGGAAACTTAAATATATACACTATGCAAACATCTAGGTCATTTAGTTGAAAAAAAATACTGATAACTGACATTTTGCTTTTGCCAAAAGCGTAGGTCACTCATAGGCCTAAATACATAGGCCGTTTACTGAACTGAATTACCAAATAACCATTGTGGATGACTATACAGTAAATTTTGTCCAAGCTATGGTGTATTCCTGGCTGTTTGACACATACATCCGGAGTGTACACAGTGTTCACAGAGAGACAGCACAACACCTGCCATGGCCCATCCATATGTGGACTGGGTCAGAACCCAACAACAGGCCCATGCTGATTCATGTTGGAGGAAACTAAAGTCTGAGTGCTGATGTAAAAATGTTCCAAGTGCATCAGGCTCAGAAGACAGATTACAATGTGAGAAGCCTGTAGCTGCAAATACTACCAATTGAAAAACATGTGAATTTTCCTCCCTATGTCAAAATAAAAAGCAGAGATGAAATAATGTTGCATGCTTGTGTGTAGAGAACTAAACTATTAAACATGATACCATATGTGCATAAGTGTGCAAGTGCATGCATCTGTAAGTGCATGCATTCATGCACGCGTTCGTGTGTTCGTTTGTGCTTGCATGCGTGTCTGTATCTGTAGGGGGTGTGAGGCACATGGACATGATCTTGTTGAGCTGCTCTTTATAAGTAAGAGTGGTTGAGCTTTCTTCACACTCAGAAGGGAAGACAAAGTCTCTGTCTGTAACTGCCACACAGCTGAACACCATGATCCCCAACACAGCTACTCTCACTGCTCTTGCCTTCACTCTCTGTGGTAGGAGACTATTTACATCTTCAGTCTTAGTCAGGAGGATTTTGTTCAATCTTACTAATATGGCAAACACAACATGCATTATATCCATAGGCTATTTATAGCATAAACTCTTTCATTTATTTGGTTTGAATGTTTGTCTTTAGGTCTGGAGGCCTTGGTCTTGACCCAGGAGAAATCTCTAACAGCTCAGCTGGGGCAGAATGTGAAGATCCCCTGCTCACCAAGCACCAGTGGTAGCAGAGACTGGACATTGACATGGTACCAACAGAAGGAGGATGGAGTGAAATTCTTATTAGTAGACAGCACCAGAGCTAGTGGACTACCCAGCAGATTCACTTACTCTGGATCTCATAGTCAGGAGTATCTGCACATCAATGGAGTGACTGCTGAAGATGAGGCTACTTATTACTGTGCCTGTCAGGGTGGATGTGTTTCAGGATCTCACAGTGATTCAGTGTCATGAACTACCAGAACTCATGCTGTCCTCAACCTGGTTGTATACAGTGCAAAACAAGGCAGCAAGTGTTGACCACTGACCAGACCTTAGTCATCATGCATGAGGTGATGGATTTGAGCCACTTCCTGTCTGAACCAGGTCCATTTCCTGCTGAATAATGAGTTTGACCTCTGTGGTGCAGGTCACTGAAGCATGGAGACTCATTGCAAATAGGGAACTGCATGCCAGAGGTTTTTGTACAGGGCTGTAACACTGTGATCTTATCATCTTTTTGGTGGAGGAACAGAGCTCCAATTTAGTGATGGTGTGTAAATAAAGACTTTTTATTAAGACATTATAATTACAGCACTTATTTCTTCATGTAAAACATGTCAAATTAAAACAAAAAATAATATCAGAAAATATTTTAAAACAGAAAACAGATTAGAATTTGATTAAATGGGCACAATGGATGATGTGCCCGTGGCAAAATCTACACAGTCATGAAAAAAGACTGTTTAAATAAACGCACTGTGAGAAAGTTTGTCATCGCGGAATGCCAGCTGATGATACAAACATGAATACAGTATGTAAAGTGATTTTTCGTATGAGAAGTGTTTCCCACGACATTCGCTCGGACCGCGCTGTCAAAAGTTGCATTTGGGGTTTTCTGACACCGGGCCGTACACATATCTAGTGTGTGTGTGTGTGTGTGTGTGTGTGTGTGTGTGTGTGTGTGTGTGTGTGTGTAATGTACATTATATACTATAGCTGTTGAAAAGAAAATATCTATCTCCACTGACAGGACATTTTGTCTACTGGGTTAATACTGTACTCTGTATTTACTCATGTTGTATGTAATGACAAGAAGTTGAATCTAATATAATCTAATGTAATCTAGATTAATTTACTTTAATCTAAAACAATTATAGTGCGGGCAATCTTAATATTTTTGAAACGTGTTTTACTATTTGTTTGGTAAATGAGTAGTGTTACACTGTATTTAACACTGTATTTAACCTCTAGTACAATGTATCTATTCTATACTATCATGTCAGTTTATACTGTTACTGTATACTGTATGTCTGTGTTAATACATCTACAAAATGTAATGACGTTACTTTTACATTTGGAAATGCACCTTAAAAAATCTGTCTTATACTGTACAAACCAATATATATAATATGAATATTTAATCTTTTCCATGAATAGTAGCACTAATCATTTTGCCATGTTTGATTTGCATTGTTCCCTCTTCTAAACTTCCAGCCCGTCCCCAATCCCCCCCTGAGCTGGTGGTGCTGGCCCCCTCCCAGGCCCTCTCCTCTGGGGACAGGCCTACTGTGGTGTGCCTGGCTCAGGGCTTCTACCCTGATGGTGCCACCCTGAGCTGGTCAGAGGATGGCAAAGAAGTGGCGGCCACTGACTTCCAGACAGGCCCGTCTCAGCGCCAGTACGCAGCGTTGCTGTGGGCAAAAATGCCTTGTTGATGGCAGAGGTCAGAGAAGAATGGCCAGATTGGTTTGAGCTGATACAAAGGCAAATAACCACTCATTACAACTGGGGTATGCATAAAAGAATCCCTGATTACACAACACATCAAATCTTGAGGCAAATGGGCTACAGCAGCAGAAAACCACATTTGGTGCCAATCCTGTCAGCCAAGAAGAGGAAAATGAGGCAACAATTTGGACAGGCTCACTACAAATGACACTAGAAGATCGGAAAAATGTTGCCTGGTCTGATGAGTCTTGATATCTAGGCTACTACAACACTCAGGTGGAATGGTCAGAATTTGGCGTCAACAACATGAAAACATGGGTCAACTCAGCCTTGCATCAACATTTCAGGCTGGGGATATAGAACAATTCTTAGAACAATTTTGGCCTATTAGTACCAATTTATCTTTGTTGCAATGCCACAGCCTACCCGAGCATTGTTGCAGGTGCAGTTCAGGCAGTTCTGAAGGCAAAAGGGGGTCCAACCCGGCCAGCACTAGAGAGGTGTTCCTAATGAAGTGGTCGGTGAGTGTATATTGTGGTGCTGTGGATATGATGTTTCTGCCCTCACTCCCTCTGTCCACTGCATATTTACATGGATGATATTTACATTCAGTGCACTTTTCTGCATATCTCGTAATCGTTATCTTCATGACTGATATTTCCTTTACTGCTATGTGTATTTGTATGATACACATCTCCAGTATACTCTATCTGCATATGGTACCTTTTGTGCTGTGGTGGGATCACGGGGCCGATAGCCTAACTGTATGCATGCATGTTGTGTATTTGCATGTACAGTAAACCCATCTGCATATCTACGTACAGTAGATATCCTTCTTGTGCGGTAATGGTGATATATCCTGCCCCTGCTCCGCCACTGCCATTCCCTTCCAAATGACTGCGCGGCCTCATAAACCCAGAGGCTCCCGGAGCCACTCGGCTGGATTACAGCCCGCTTTGCTTGCATGTCAATGTGGCGGAAGAAAGACAGTTAATAAAAGACGGACACTAAATCAGAGGCCGAACAAATTAGGGGGTCCCGACCGAGGCCTTTTTTTTTTTTTAGAGCGGTTGACATTGGTCTTTGTCAGACAACTAAAGGCATTTCACATATTTCTCACGATTGGTTCTCTCATTTGTATTCCACAAGAGCTCAAACTATTCCTCAACCTCACTTCATCCACATGTATTTTTGCAGAACTAGTGTTACCATTGAATTATGGTCTGGTGTAAGTAGAACCACAGTCTTCTTGCGCTAGTAAGCTAGGTCTTGATGTTATAAAATTAGGTTATGCTATGATTTTTTAGGACTATAGGTGTGCGCACACACTTTCTAATGCGAATCCCGGACAATTAGCGCTGTACGGCAGCCTCTAGAGCTTGTGTGTGAAAAGTGAAAGCGAAAGCGAAAAGTGAAAGCCCATTGGGAAACTCCAACTCCCATTGTCATTGTGACACAGCACTCCACAGCACACAAGTGAACACTGCACACTGCACACAACGAAATTGCATTTATGCCTCACCCTCAGTGGCGCCCCATGGGGAGCAGTGCGGTGGGACGGTACCATGCTCAGGGTACCTCAGTCATGGAGGAGGATGGGGGAGAGCACTGGTTGATTACTCCCCCCACCAACCTGGCGGGTCGGTAGTCGAACCGGCAACCTCTGGGATGCAAGTCTGATGCCCTAACCGCTCACCCATGACTGCCCATAAACCCATGACTGCCCACACTTTCTAATGCGAATCCCGGACAATTAGCGCTGTACGGCAGCCTCTAGAGCTTGTGTGTGAATGTCTATGTACCACCGGCCACTTAATTAGGAACACTCCTCGTGTTGGGTTGGACCCCCTTTTGCCTTCAGAACTGCCTTAATTGCCTGCAACAATACTCGGGTAGGCTGTGGCTTTCCAACAAAGATTACATTACATTACATAGCATTTAGCAACATTTAGCCTTGACTTCCAAGGAGAACATTTAAGCAAGAACAGGGTAACCGCAGAGATACACCAGCGGCGATCTGAGCGAGTCGAGCGACGGAAGTAATTGACTTTGTATTGAGTCGAGAGACAAAAGCGATTCTGGAGACTAGAGCGATTTGCGCGACGAGCGCGACAATTTGAAGTTGAAATCTTTTCAACTTTCTATGACGCGGTTCGGCGACAAGCCGCGACAGCCAATGACTGTATAGAGGTCAGTGACCACAGCCAATGGGAATGCTTGAATGCTTTGCCTTCTGCCTGTACGGACATACTCTAGTCTCCTCAATCTCTCGTATCGCTTGCTGCTACACTCTGTCGCTTGAATCGCGTCGCCGCTGGTGTATCTCTGCGGTGAGGCGCAGTGTCCAGATGAAAAGCACACACTTAGTGTGCTTTTGATGACTATACATAGAACAAAGTGAACTTTTTTCAGCTATTTAAATTGCGTTTCATTGTACTATTAATGCACTGGAGCACTACTAAAACAGTACTTCAGCACACTTGCAGCACCGAGTATGCCAAATTGGCACAGCTTTAGGACAGCTTGATGTGCATGATAAGCCTACTTTTGACAAGTGAAAGATGACAGGGTGTCAGTGGAGTGTCCTGATTGTAAAAAAAAAAATGGACACACACACACACACACACACACACACACACACACACACACACACACACACGTGTAATAAAAATAAATAGTAAAAATGAACATCTGCCGTAGGCAAATTTGTGTGATGGTGTTTCTTTTCATTTTATTGTGGTACAGAAATGGCAGATCAGATGATTTGTCTATTAATATACCTTTACATTACATTGCATTTGGCAGGCGCTTTATAACCAAAGCAGCTTTCAAAGAAGACATAATCATAGCCAACATCACATCATAGCAAATACAAAGAGCACAGGAAATATACAGAACAACAAGTGCAGATGCAAGGAGGGGTTAATATCATAGCAAATAATACAGCTTGGGGGATGACGTGTAGAAGTGTAAAATAAAAATAAATAAGAAAAATTACCATCTGCATGACGCCAACACATTCACGCTTTGTAATCTCTCACGCACACTCACACACACACACACTTTGTAATCTCTCTCTCGCTCACACACACACACGCTTTGTAATCGCACGCATGTGCGTGTGCGCGCGCACACACACACACACTTTTTTTAAAAAATAAACCCAACCACCACCCCCCCTTATGGGGGACCAATAATTTCTTACTTTTTCTTCCATTTCTTTTCATTACCTTAATTTTTCCAGCTTTTAACAAAAGCAAAATGTAACGTACAATAATAGACAATAAAAGGATACAGGGAAAAAAGGATAAAGACAGGAAAAAAAATACTAAAAACAATTTCAGTGTCCCCCCCAACACTTCAAACCACATATTAACATCCCCCACGACTCCCCCCACCCCCCCCACACACACACGCTTTGTAATCACACACGGCCGCACACTTTGTAATCACACACACACACACACACACACACACACACACACACACACACACACACACACACACACACACACACACACACACACACGGATTAAAAGGAAGAGAGATGACTACAGATTTTGCACATCAGGGCACGACATGTGGAGCCTGAGCAGCTAAGAATAGGCGAGGGTGAAGAGTTGTGCGAGTTGATGGAGGTAGTGTCTCTGATGTCAATAGGCAGAGTTCTATCTCTTGGGCGTGTACATATCGAAGGCGGCTTCACCAATTTCCTTTGGTGGAAGGGTAGGAATCCTTAGCAGCGTGGCATCAGCGGATCTGAGAGCTCGGGCAGGGGCATAAAAAGAGAGCATATCAGAGATGTAACAGGGAGGAAGACTATTTAATGCTTTGAACACCATCAGCAGTATCTTAAGTCAATTCTATAGGAGACCAAATACAGACACACACACTCTCAAAAATCACTCAATTTTTTTGGTAGACCCCCTACTGTTTTTTTGTTTTTGCGGGCAAACAGACTGACAGACGCACGGACGCAGGCACGAACTGACGCACAGACGGATGGAGGAATGGACAGACAGACGCAGGCATGCACAAACTGACGTGGGCACGCACACACGGACGGACAGCTGGCCGGCCGGAGGCACGGACAGATGGAAGCACAGACAGACGCACGTCCGGTCAGACGTAGACTCCAGTAACGTGCGCTGGGATTTATGGCTGGTGAGGCAACTTTTTCAATATCAGATTTTCAAATAAATAATTGCCAAATAGGCCTACCGACAAGTTCCATATGTCGTAGCAGCTTTCTTAACATAAGGTAGGCCTACATATTTTGACATACTGCATTTCCGCAGAGAAAATGCTATTAGATCTCTCTCTCTCCCTCACACACACACACACACACACACAAACACACACACACACACACACACACACACACACACACACACACACAGGATTCAAACAGTGGTCTCACATAAAACACTCAGCACCAATGTGGACAGCAGAGCAGAGCAGAGCAGAGGAGAGGAGAGTAGTGGAGAGGAGAGGAGAGAAGGGGAGGGGAGAGAAGAGGAGGGGAGAGGAGATGAGAGAGGAGGAGAGGGGAGGAGAAGAGAGAGGAGATGAGAGGAGAGGAGAGGAGAGGAGAGGAGAAGAGATCAGAGGATAGGAGAGGAGAAGAGAGAAGAGGAGAGGAGAAGAGAGAAGAGGAGAGGATTAGAGGGAAGAGGAGAGGAGAGGAGATGGGAAAAGAGAGGAGAGGAGAGGAGAGGAGGAGGGGAGAGTAGTGAAGAGTGTACGCTCCTTCACAGCCCACTGCTCTCACACACACAGGATTCAAACAGTGGTCTCACATAGCCTAAACCACATCACGGCGGATGCTCAATGGTCACCAAATATTTTGGGACTGTCCTTTATGTTATGCCTACACTTTGGAATTAGATCAGAGTCTTGTAGTTACACGGGTATATTTGATTTACCTCAACGGCACCCTGTAGCCTACTCAACTTTACAAACAGTTACAGGGCACATGATAATCCTGTTCAGATCACAAAAGCTACCACCACACCAGACAGAATCACGGCGGATTCTCAAACACAGGCTTCACACACATAGGAAACACTGATCTTACCTTAACCTCGTACATCAGGTCCATGCGCCGCTCTTTTCCTTCACTTCGGCGTTGCGCATGCTAACGTTACTTTAGCCGGTGCTGTCCATCCAAAGCCACATCTATTCTAGACGCCCCAAACGTCCAAAGCAAGTTGGCATTGAATATGAATATGAGTAGCCGCGAGGATTTGTGTTTCGTGAGGCTCCTTAGTCCTTAGTAAATTGTTAAGTCGTACAATTCCATGCGAATGGTCTTCCACACATTCTCGCCGGTTGCAAACAAGACACAGGGGAAACAAAAAATAGTTTCTGTTGTACCACTCACTTTGAAATGATCAGGTAGTTATAACCTTCTGACCGTCACCTGCAGTAGCAAACCCTTCAGCTCTGTCGGTCCTCCATTCTTTATCACATATTTTCCTCTTGGAAATCCAACTTTGAGAATGCTCTTAGTTTCGTTATGAAATCCACTTGTCGCAGACAAAGTGAACAAGCTAGCCAACAACACCGACTGACTGTATTGTGAACTTCAGATTGGCTATGACGTAACTGGCCAGCAATACTCTCAATGCCAGAAGGAGTCTGCGGCCAGGCTACTGCTGGCCTCACCAATGTATATTTCAGTGGACGTTATGCCAAAGCGTTCAGAGTAAAGAAATGATAATCACAAGTAGAAAATAGTAGAACATTATCAGGAATTGAGGGCACACCATACATACTTCTATTAAGTGTATAAAAACGTTTAATACAATATTACCAGGTTGCATTCACAGAACGAGCAAAATGGCGCATGCGCTGAAGCTTGTTAACGAGGGATTGCGCAATCCGGGGTGAGGCCAGTTCAGAGTTGCCCCAAATTCACCGTATTCGGAGCAATTTGACATGAAATGGGCAAATATTATGATTTTGGCCACGGAAATGATTGACAATGAGTGAAACTGTTTAAATACTGCTCAAATGGTAGTTATGGTGCAGATGCTCGAAAACAATAGCTGTTATTGTTACTATTGTTCACATTTACTGCAGCTCATCATTTTCAGGTCTGGCTGGTGAGGCCGTGCCTCCCCTGCCGTATTGGAGTGCACGTGCCTGGTAGACGCGGACGTACAGACGGACTGACGCACGGACGGACGGACGGACGGACGGACGCAAGCACAGCCGGCCAGACGGAGGCACGGACGTGGGCACAGACGGATGCACGTCCGGCCAAACGTAGGCACGGACGCACAGACGGAAGCACGTCCGGCCAAACGTAGGCACGGACGCACAGACGGACGCACGGCCGGCCAGACGGTGGCACGGACGTGGGCACAGACGGACGCACGGACGTGGGCACAGACGGACGCACGGCCGGCCAGACGTAGGCACGGACGCACAGACCGACTGACGCACGGACGGACGCACAGCCGGCCAGACGGAGGCACGGACGTGGGCACAGACGGACGCACGGCCGGCCAGACGTAGGCACGGATGCAGAGACGGACGCACGCACAGCCGGCTGGACGGAGACACGGACGCACGCAGGCACGAACGAACGCACGGACGGGTGCAGGCACGAGGAGGGAAGAACAGAAACCATATTATAGTTACATGTGAGCAGCTGAGAAATACATGCAGTGCATTGCGCATTCTATAAAAGACCAAAACAATGCAACACTATTACATCTATTATATCTGAATTGAAAGTAGTTTACGAACAATGCGAGACTATGAGCATGTTTTTTTAATGCATAATTTGTACATATTTTTTTACCCAGTGGTTCATGAAGTTCCTCTTGAACGTAGCAGGACGAAGGATCTGACAGGGTTCATTGCAGCTCCAGTGTAGAACATCTAAAACAAAGTGTTCAGAGTGGAGTATCAGCTTTAATGTAAACACAAGTGAGGAAGCAGTCTGTTGGACTGGGATAACTATATTAAATATAATGATTCAGTTTTACTATATAAAATTCTTCATGGCCTGGCCCCTCCTCCTCTACAGATATTTATTACAAAAAGTATAAATAGGGCTACCAGAGCCAGTTCCAGGGGTGATTGCTCTGTTCCACTTAGAAAGAGCGCTTTTAGTCAGGCTGTTTTCTCTTACAGAGTCTCTCACACCTGGAACACAATTCCCAGTATAATTAGAGAACTGCCAACAGTAAACTCATTCAGTAAACAGTTAAAATTGTGGTTACTGGATTGTCAATGCTGTCAACATAATTTCACATAGCTAGGCTACTAGTACTGGCAGCTGTTCTTTAACTCATTTGTGTATTGTATCTTGTAATTGTATTTTGTATTATTTATTTTTAAAATGTGTGAAATATCTTTGACTCTATACATTTTACAACTGTGTACAATAACTGTAGTTTTAGTTTTGTTTTAACCTTGTTTTTTTAAGGAACATCAAACCTGTCAAGGGACAAAAGATGCTAAATACACAAGATTATAGCCATGAGGCTAATTTCCATTTTTGTTTAAATGCTGGTAATATATGCCGTCCCTTTTTAAATAAATAAACTTGTAAACTTGAAGCGAGGATACTGTTGCGTTCTGGATATTTAGGTGAGAGCAGATTTGCACACTGAAAGACATTAAGGTCAAGCACAAGGAGTTTTTTTTTTGAGAGCAGAGTAGTAGGCATTTCAGGGTTCTGCCTCCATTAGCACGTTCAGGCCGACTGAGAACCGCGCTGGAGCCCGTTCCCGCACCTAATTGCAAACCGGCCGTCGTGTTCCCGCCACAGATATTAGCGTTCGCGAACCGCAAAATACTAGGTTTTTCTCCATGAACCGTGACGACAGTGTGGCCGTCAGCAGGTTCATCCGGGTAACACAGTCACGTGCGGAAATTGTTCAGAGCCCGGTATGAACATGGGAGGTTCACAGATAAGCACTTTAGTGGCGAACATAACTGGTGCAGGCACCGGCACAACCTCCGTTCTGGTCTGATGAATACAGAACCCTGAAACAACTGCTCTACTCTACTCTCGGAAAAAAGAACTCCTTGTGCTTTCCTTTTTTTACATTTCAAGGGTGAGAGCAGGTTGGTACACTGCTACCGAAATACAGCTAAATGACAGTAAAGGAAATTCTTGTCTGAAGGTACATGTACTGTATGCTTATGTACAGGGGTAGAGCACAAAATTCTGCATGTTCAACCAGCTCTAATAGACACCCTTTATATATTATTAACAGGTTTGTGTAAAACAAATATCTGACTCCCTGTGGGCCCCCGTTATACACTGAGACTAATAAGTATTTGATCCCTTTCTGGTGTTGTTGGTTTGACATGATCAGATAACTTTAATCGTAGATGTATTCTAGCACAGAGAGACAGAATATCAAAAAGAAAATCTGAAAAATGACTTCACACAATACATTTTAATTAATTTTTCATCCTTGCATTTCATTGAGGTAATAAGTATTTGACCCCTCTAGCCAAAGTACTTGTTGGCAAACCCCTTGTTCTCTAGGGCAGATGTCAGATGTTTGTTTTAGTTGATGATAGGGTTTGTGCAGAGATTGTGTTGAAATTGCTGGTTTTCTCAGGGAAGTTGACAGGGGGTCAGCCACGTGCCCAGGGAGAAGGGAACCCAAATTGAGTCTTCATTACATTGTATGTATTGGGGGGGAGGTTACTCTAGCTCACCCTCTGTCCACTGGGTCCTTGAGCGCCTGGGAATCCACCGTTTCCCCTCTCCCCTGGCTCTCCTTCGAACAAACAAACACACACACACACACACACACACACACACACACACACACACACACACACACACACACACACACACAGGACCAACTCAAGACAATAAGACTCACACAAACAAAATGGTTGCATCCAGTTGTCACTAGACACTACACAAATCCCATGTGCACTGCGCAATCACAATGCATTCAATATATTCAAAATTTCTTACCAGAGTGCATTGTAATTTTACAGCACACATGTGCGTTGCACAGATTTGCGCAGCATGCGCCATACACCATCAAGAACGTGCCGATGGACAAACAAATATGGCCATCCTTACCTGTTGTCCTGCGGGTCCCTCTTCTCCTTCGACTCCTTTGGCTCCCTGCACGCCTTTAGGCCCTCGATCACCCTGGGGGCGAGATGGGGATTAATTGGACAAAATAAAAATCCAAAATCCAAAGTTAGTTAAAAAGAAAATCTTGTCATAGAGACTTCAAAATATTGCTAACAATTGCCTATTGGGCCTTCTTGCCGCTACACATGGGCAATTTAAAAGGTCCTCAGTAGACATGCCATTCAAATAAAGACATTTTTTGGAGTGCCTTGGTGAAGAAAAGTTTCTCAGCTCATTTTGTCATGCCCTGCTCTTCGGTTCAAAGGGAATATTGTCCAAACACACAGATATTGAGGATTTTGATGGGAAGGAAAACTCAGTAGATAACATGACCATTATTTTGTAAAAATCAGGGCATTCAAGTTTTGCAGATGGGCCTCGCTCTGTTTATTCCAGGTCAACATCATGTATGTGGGTGTGTATATACTGTACATGTGTGAGTAATGTGTGACAAGCAGGGACTGATGAATTACACTGTAGTGTGTGTGTGTGTGTGTGTGTGTGTGTGTGTGTGTGTGTGTGTGTGTGTGTGTGTGTGTGTGTGTGTGTGTGTGTGTGTGTGTGTGTGTGTCTGTGTACGAATGTGTATACTGACTGCAGGGCCTGGTGATTCGCCTGGCTCCTGTGGTCCAGTGTTGCCTACACTCCCGACGAAGCCCTGAAGTCCCTGTTACAGAGAAAGAAAGAAAGAAAGAAAGAAAGAAAGAAAGAAAGAAAGAAAGACAGAAAGAAAGAAAAGAAAGAAAGCACACACACATACACAATACATGAACAGTGTGCAGCAGATGGCATCACACAAGGACTGACAATGGCATGAAACACTAAATGGTATAGAGGAGTACTAGAATGGTATTGGAAAAAAATAGATGGCAAATTCACTAGAAGGTGAAAATCCACATGGTTTAGGGTTTTTTCCATTAGTGACAAGTCAGACTTCCACAGGGAGATGTTATACATGTAGCGCCCCCTACAGTACACCATGTAGCGACAGCGCCCTCTGCAGTAGACTACGCCACCCCTTGATTAACACCCTTAGAGCAAGAGGAACTCTGTCAGAAATCCACACGACAAGGTTGTTTAGAAAAGTATAAAAATACAAGTTTTTATTAACTTACACAATAAAAAAGACTCTTTGGAAGTGTTGCAGAAGGGGAAAGAAAATAAACAAACAAATACATAACGGGGGGACCCCAAGTACCCGGCCGGCTACCAGCCAACTCAGCAGAACGGCGACAGACTAGAGCAGACAGTCTCCATTACACACGTGACGGGAAACAAACCCCTTAAGGCAGACCGCAAATAATTCAGAATATTCAAGCACTGCACCCCTTTTTTACACACGAGAGGGGAAACAACCCTTATGGTAAAACACAGTCAGAGAAGTGTACACTGCAACCTTAAGTTTACAATTAAACACACTGGATCACTCAGAGTTCACTATTTCACTCTACTACTGGTGACTGGTAACACGAGGAGACTGTATGCTAGTAGGCCTAGCCAATAGGGCCTGGTGCGGACCGGGAGTTGAAGGGGATTTGGAAGAGGGGGCCAAACAAATAAGACAAACAAAAGGTAAACAAGAAAATAAATGAGTCCCCCTCAGCCTGTGACCGACTATACACTTAGTCCCCTGTCCCTCTGGCCACCAGGACAGAGGGGGATAAACAGAAACAAAACTAACCGGGTCAGACTCAGCCGACCAGCAGGCAGCAGCTAGCAGCACATACACACTCACACAACTCATGCACTCAAAAGAACTTAAAAGAGAACAGCAGCTGAACTGCGCAGCATATAGATCTGTGGCTATCTTTTGTTACACACAAGCGTTGGGGTGGGTCCCCAGGCAACCCCACTACTCAGACCGGCACTTCATGCACATCATACGGATGCCTAGGCAGTCGTGCCTCCATCAACAGCCGCACACTCAGTCAGACGCGGTATCAAGGCAGCAGATACCGCTGCGATCACAAGGCAAGAGGCTCCCGGCTATTTCCCCCTTAGGGTGAACAAAC
Organism: Engraulis encrasicolus; assembly: GCF_034702125.1. Lineage (NCBI taxonomy): Eukaryota > Metazoa > Chordata > Actinopteri > Clupeiformes > Engraulidae > Engraulis > Engraulis encrasicolus. The sequence goes on along the minus strand of NC_085862.1, from coordinate 12,087,641 downwards.
GCCAACCAAACGCCGCCAGCCACACAGCTCCCAGCTAACACCGGAGGAATGCTACCTGCCTAAGGACCCCAGGTGCCCATATAGATGCCAGCGCCTAATGAACCAATCACGTTTGCGCTAAGGCCAACGCATACACAGGAGGGGGTTGAAAGACAACCATTTAAAAGGGAAAATGAATAACAGAACTACTCTGCCTTCAGTCCCACACGCTACATTCACCCCCTCCAATTGAATCGGCGACCCGACGATCACAGCTTACTCTTCCTCCCGGTTGCCCTCCTCTTGGGGGCCGTCCTCGCCACTGGCTACGACACTGCTCTGTGGAAGACGGTGGGGATTGGTATGACAACCGGCTGTAACTCGGGTCGTACGCCGCAAAGGCAAGGGTTCATCCTCCAGCGAAACTGGCACGTCATCTGGGGGCGGGGCTTGTGCTTGGTCCGATCCAGCACCAGGCATTGGTTCGTGGACTCTCAGATCGTCGGCCAGGGCTTCTCCTTCTCCGGGGGCCGGGAGTGAGTCCTCTGCCCCCCCCCCTTCACGGTACAGAACCACTGCGCCATCAGTTGGGTCTGTCTCTGTAGGAGAAGGTCTCCTCCCCACCCGCTGTCCTTTGGTCGGCGCCACGGGGTGAGCGTGCCCATCGGTCTCTGGCTGCCACCCATCTGGCACGGCCCTTAACTCGGTCCGATGGACTTGGCGACAGGACCCCCCGCCCAAAGGAGCCACAGTGTAGACAGTACCGGCATTGTGAAGCACCTGGAACGTGTTGGCAAGCCAATGGTCTTGGATCTTGTTCCGACCCTGGGCATGATTACGCAGAAGTACCAGCTGGCCCTCTCGGAACCCAGCGTCATTCACTCGATCGTTGTGGCCCTGATTCCGCCTCCGTGCCTGGTCAGCAGCCCGTTGTCTGACGTGTTCCTGAGTCATATGCACGCTCTGTTGGTGTTTTCGGATCCACTCCTCCAGGCCGTCATGCTCATGAGGTGTACTGTTGGTGCCGAGGAGGAAGTCTACGGGCAGCCTGGGGTGCTGGCCAAACATCAGAAAGTATGGCGAGTGACCAGTGGTCTGGTGTGGGGTGGTGTTGTAGGCGTAGGTGAGCTGGGGCAGGTGCTGGGGCCACCGGCGCTTGTCGGCCACTGGTAATGTGCGTATGAGGTCATGTAGCGTCCTGTTGAACCTTTCACACTGACCATTTCCTTGGGGATGGTACGGAGTTGTCCTGCTTTTCTGGATTCCGTACATTTGGCAGAGCTGTTTAATCACAAGGCTCTCAAAGTTCCTCCCTTGGTCAGAATGTAGCCGTGCTGGTGGCCCAAATCTATAGAACCATTGCTGCACCAGGACACGGGCCACGGTGGTCGCTTTCTGATCATGGGTCGGGATGGCCTGGGTATATTTTGTGAAGACGTCAGTGAGGACCAGCACACTCTCCCTTCCATCACTTGCAGGGTCCAGGGAAGTGAAGTCCATGGCTAGGATTTCATTTGGCCTACTCGCTTGTAGTGTGCCCCAGTACGCCCGCACCTTTGGAAGCACTCCCTTCCCCAGCACGCACCTCTTGCACTTCCGGCACCATTCCTCCACATCCTGAAACATGTTCGGCCAAAAGCAGCGGGCTCGCAGGAGTTCAAAGGTCCTTTCTGCTCCTTGGTGGCCCTGGTCGTCATGCACACCTCGCAGCACTTCGTCCTTCAGGCATTGGGGCAGCAGCAGTTGTGGCACCTCTGGACCACCACTCACGAGTTGAACAAGGCGGTACAGCACCCCTTCACGCTCCGCCAGCCGGTCCCACTCACGGAGAAGACGCCGGCTGGCTTGTGGCATCAACCCACGTTCTTCAGTGCGCGGCCACTGTCCCCTTTGAAAGTGCAACCGGACAGGCCCAATGACAGGGTCAGTCTCCTGCAGGCCCTGGAGATCTTGAGGCATGCGCTCTGGCAAGGCAGTAACCTCTTCACAGTGAGCCCCCAGAGCCAAAGGCTGGCACCTCGCAACCAAGGGACCCAGTTCCGGTACCGCTGTGCCAAAGGTGAACCGCTCCAAGTACTGCCTGGACAGGCCATCTGCATTCTGATTAGTCCGGCCGGGGCGGTACTTGATAACAAAGTTGAAGGAGGCGAGTTGTGAGGCCCATCGTTGTTCGAGTGCACCTAGCTTTGCCGTCTGCAGATGGCTCAGTGGATTGTTATCAGTTAAGATGGTAAACTGGTGCCCGAGTAGGTACTCTCGGAACTTCTCTGTAACGGCCCACTTTACTGCCAGGAGTTCCAGCTTCATGGAGCTGTAATTCTCCATGTTCTTCTCAGTTGGCTTGAGTCCACGGCTGGCAAATGCCACTGGCCGGACCTTTCCCCCATGTTCTTGAGACAAGATGGCCCCAAGCCCACCATGGCTGGCATCCACCTCCAATATGAAGGGCTTCTGGAAATCGGCGTAGGCCAACACAGGGGCAGAGGTGAGTTTCTTCTTCAGGACCTCAAACGCATGCTCGCACGAATCATCCCACGCCGTGCCCAGAGGGAGGGGTGGAGTCTTTCCCTTTCGCCGGGGCCCACTGAGCTTTCCCACCAGTTGGTGTAGAGGGGCGGCAATCTTGGCGAATCCCTCCACAAAACGACGATAATAACTCGCAAAGCCCAGGAAGGACCGGAGCTCTGCAAGGTGGCCTGGACGCCTCCACTCCCTTACTACTTCAATTTTAGACGGATCGGTGGATACCCCCTCAGCAGAGACGACGTGCCCCAGGTAGCTCACCTCACGCTGAAAGAATTTGCATTTTGACAGCTTAGCCTTCAGTCCTTGCTCGTCCAGCCTCCGGAACACCTCTTCCAGCCGCTCAAGGTGTTGTTCGACCGAGGAGGAAAAAATGATGACATCATCAAGATACAGGAGAACAGATTGGTATCGGCAATCACCGAATATACGCTCCATGAGGCGCTGAAAGGTACTGGGTGCGTTGCAGAGGCCAAATGCCATCCTATTAAACTCAAAAAGGCCAAACGGGGTGCAGAAGGCAGTTTTAAACTTGTCCTTCTCTGCCACTGGGACTTGATGGTACCCACTTGCAAGGTCTAAAGTGGAAAACCACCTGGCCCCTGACAACGCATCCAGTGACTCCTCTATCCTGGGGAGGGGGTAGGCATCACGGCGAGTCTTGGAGTTTAACTGGCGATAATCAACGCAGAGCCTGAGACTGCCGTCCTTCTTGGTTACAAGGACAATGGGGGAGGAGTAGGGGCTGGAGCTCTCCCTAATTACCTGGCTGTCAAGGAGTTGTTGAATATGCGCCTTCACCATCTCGTACTGGGAGGGTGGGATGCGTCGGTATGGTTGACGAACAGGGGCCTCATCTAACAAGGGGATTTCGTGAGTGATCAGTGTGGTACAGCCTAGATCTGCCTCGCTCTGAGAGAATATACTGCCATACTTGTGGAGGAGGGACTGGGCTTGGGTGGCCTGATGCTGAGTAAGACCAACAAAATCTTGCACATGGTCAGGGGTGGCCACTGGTGGGGACACTTCTTGAGCGGACACATACGCGTAACATTTTTCCCAGGATGGCTCTACTGTGATGGGTGTACTTCGGAGAGGAGTCGTTGCCACAGCCTGCACTGTGCCAATGACACGACGTGGGGGGAGCCACACTTCAACCTGATTCACGTTCACCACGGGTGCATACAGGAGCCCTTTCCGGGCGCAGACGAGGGTGGGTGACATCAGGAGACCCTCCGGCAGCTGCTCCTCTTCAAAACTGGGTGGCTCCAGCAGGAAATCGGCGGTCTCCAGGTGGGGGCATGAGACTGGGACCATGGTGAGGGCACCTGCCTTGAGGCAGATGGATGCCGTCCCTTGGACTTTGACCCTAAAGGGCTTGGTGGCGTTGACGACGGCCTTGATCCTCTCACATTGCTTCAAAGCTTGTCGAGCCGCCGGGCCTGCCGATTCAATCAGGGGGGAATGAAAGAGCTGAGAGCCTAACTTTTCAAAAAGGGCCTGATAACATTCCCCCAGTACATTCATACCCAAAATCCCTGGTATGGCTGCCTTGCGGTAGATAGACGCGGCATCCTCTGGGTCTTTGACTATCAGGACCCCCCTCCCCGAAATACATTGCCCCAGCACCACTATCTCCATCTCCACATAGCCACTATACGGTATGTCAAGCCCGTTTGCTGCCTTGAGGCCGAGCCAATTACACTCTTTCCTTTGTAGATGCGCAAAATGTTCATTAAAATAACTCTCAGTAATGGTAGTAACCATGGAGCCAGTATCCACAAGACAAGGGACTACTACCCCCCCCATACTGACATTCAAAACAGGACATTTCCCCACTAACTGGCTACGAGGGGGCAAACAGACAGAGCCAGATGCATTTCCCCCCAGTGTATGGCTCTGTACACTGGGCGTCGCTAGTTTCCCGGCAAACCAGTGGTGCTAACGGACGGAGCTGGGGGCTGTGTGGCGGTAGAATCAGCAGACGACTGATGGTTGGACCTACCAGCTAGGGGGCGAGAGGCCGGACAATAACGAGCTATGTGGCCCGGTTGTCCACATTTAATACAGATTGGTCGCCCATCGGGTGCCCGCCTAAAACGACCCTCTCTGTATGGCTGGGAGGTGGGAGTTTGCGTAGGTGGCTGCCCCAAATGTTTCATTAGCAAATCTAGCTGGGCTTGTTGTTTTAACACCAAATCCTTCAACTCAGCCAGCTCTGAGGTTTGAGTGAGGGTGGCCTCACATTGAGAGGTGTACTGGGCCTCACTGTTACGCACCACAGTGCGATGGCTACGATCACGCCCCGTCTGACCCTCCTCCACCCACCTAATGGCTTCCCGCCGCACATCCAAAATAGTCCAGCCGGCGTTAGCCCGTACCTGCTGTTTAAGCTCTCTTCGCAGAGTAGGGTCATGGACATTTTCACAGAATTGGTCCCGCAAAACTAAATCAGGGTTAGTAATACAGTCAGCCTTTGACATTTTGATTTTCTCCATCAACTCCATTAGGGCATGTGAGAATTCAAACAAGGACTCGGTTTCTTTTTGCTTCCTATCGAAAAAACGCTGTTGCCATAATACATAAGATTTAGCACATCCAAAAACCTCTTTCAAGATTTTAACAATTTCAACAGGGTTTTCCCTAGTTGCAGTGGATCGATATTTGATTTCATTTCTGGCTTCACCTTCAAGGTGGTCATACAAAAACAAAGCTTTTTCATGACTGGACATGTGTCTTGCCCGAATGCAGCTCTCTGCTTCCTCGACCCATTCTTCCACGGATAAAGAGCCAGATGCAGGAGTACCAGAAAATTTCGAACACCGTCTCTCTCTGGGTATGTACAATATCTGGTCACGGTGCCCAGATTGAGCACCATCACTGCGCTGCCCAGATTGAGAACCATCACCTCTAGCATTTGACAGTCTTTGATTTTCTGCTTCCAGTTGCTCCAGGCGTTCGCGTAGCTCCTGGACCTCAGACATCTTCTTGTCAGCTGCTGTTCTCCACACTCACACATACAAACACACACACTGCTGCGCCAAAAACAAAGCAAAACAAAAAAAAAGAAATATGCAACACCTAATGCAACACTTCAGAGGAATCGTCCTGCCTGACTACGCCAAAGTTGTAGCGCCCCCTACAGTACACCATGTAGCGACAGCGCCCTCTGCAGTAGACTACGCCACCCCTTGATTAACACCCTTAGAGCAAGAGGAACTCTGTCAGAAATCCACACGACAAGGTTGTTTAGAAAAGTATAAAAATACAAGCTTTTATTAAATTACACGATAAAAAGACTCTTTGGAAGTGTTGCAGAAGGGGAAAGAAAATAAACAAACAAATACATAACGGGGGGACCCCAAGTACCCGGCCGGCTACCAGCCAACTCAGCAGAACGGCGACAGACTAGAGCAGACAGTCTCCATTACACACGTGACGGGAAACAAACCCCTTAAGGCAGACCGCAAATAATTCAGAATATTCAAGCACTGCACCCCTTTTTTACACACGAGAGGGGAAACAACCCTTATGGTAAAACACAGTCAGAGAAGTGTACACTGCAACCTTAAGTTTACAATTAAACACACTGGATCACTCAGAGTTCACTATTTCACTCTACTACTGGTGACTGGTAACACGAGGAGACTGTATGCTAGTAGGCCTAGCCAATAGGGCCTGGTGCGGACCGGGAGTTGAAGGGGATTTGGAAGAGGGGGCCAAAGAAATAAGACAAACAAAAGGTAAACAAGAAAATAAATGAGTCCCCCTCAGCCTGTGACCGACTTTAGTCCCCTGTCCCTCTGGCCGCCAGGACAGAGGGGGATAAACAGAAACAAAACTAACGGGGTCAGACTCAGCCGACCAGCAGGCAGCAGCTAGCAGCACATACACACTCACACAACTCATGCACTCAAAAGAACTTAAAAGAGAACAGCAGCTGAACTGCGCAGCATATAGATCTGTGGCTATCTTTTGTTACACACAAGCGTTGGGGTGGGTCCCCAGGCAACCCCACTACTCAGACCGGCACTTCATGCACATCATACGGATGCCTAGGCAGTCGTGCCTCCATCAACAGCCGCACACTCAGTCAGACGCGGTATCAAGGCAGCAGATACCGCTGCGATCACAAGGCAAGAGGCTCCCGGCTATTTCCCCCTTAGGGTGAACAAACGCCAACCAAACGCCGCCAGCCACACAGCTCCCAGCTAACACCGGAGGAATGCTACCTGCCTAAGGACCCCAGGTGCCCATATAGATGCCAGCGCCTAATGAACCAATCACGTTTGCGCTAAGGCCAACGCATACACAGGAGGGGGTTGAAAGACAACCATTTAAAAGGGAAAATGAATAACAGAACTACTCTGCCTTCAGTCCCACACGCTACATACAGTATATTCAAATAAATGTATGCAATAAATCCACAGCACCAAGGCTTAATTTCATATAAGGTCTGATTAAGGGCCATCAAAATAATAAAAGATTGATGAAAGCCCTGGTGTTGCAGACTTTACTGCTTGTTTGGAGTGTATGCATTAGTCCAGCATTCAGGCTGGTTTTATGTGGATGTATGTTTTTCACATGTTTCAGGCCTTGATTACATGTACATATGCAGATATTTTTAAAAGCGAATATTTATTTTATCTCTTTACATATAAACACAGCATGTCGATCAAATGAAACAACTGACAGGTGTACCTTAGAAATCTCCACTTAAACTCTAAAAATCTATTTTAGGAAATTGAAGCTCTGTTCACGTGCAAAAAAGACGAATGTATTCCAAAAATATAAATATTACGTGTAAACTGGGTCTTGCAGCATGTTGTGTACCCACCCTCTCTCCTGTGCATCCAGGAGATCATGGCTGTCCCACCTCCCTTCTGAGGTCTGGTGTCCCTTCTGAGGTCTGTCTGTGGGTCTGTGAGGTCCTGGTTGTCCCAACTCCCCTCTGAGGCCAGGCGTGGCACTGCCCCCATTCCCCTCCCGACACTCAGGAATCCCTCAGCCGGTTTCCATGTCCATGAAACTACCCTAACCAGCCTTCCCAGACGACCGAAGCACCCTTCGTTCAACAGTTCTTGGACCGCTGCCACTGTTGGCAGTGGAGCCCGGAGCCGGCCCACGCGCCGCCCCAGACTGCAACCGGGTGCCTTGCCCCCCGCTGAGCCCGGACGAGCACTGCAGTGAATGCCCTCCTCCGCACAGCGAGACCACCTCCCACCTGCGCAGCAAGGCATTCCACTGACCTGGTTGTCCACCCACCCCAAGGTAGCCGAAGGAACCGTGGACCGGACCGCACCGCGGGAACCTCCAGCCAGGCATCAGGACAGGCCCTGCGCATGACAATGCCTCCGCCGCCCAGAACCACTAACTTAAGCCAAGCCTCTACTACTCTTCTCTACTCTACTCTACTCTACTGACTGACATTGGTGATCCAGGTTCTCTGAACATTGCAGACATCATCAGGCTAGTCCCGAAGACCTATTTGAAAGCACAACGGTGCACAGTTCCTTCAGTGGTCAACAAAGCCAGTAAAAGACCCTGCGTTACAAGCAAGAGACAGTGTCACTAGGATGCAGAGGAAAACATTCACTGCAGTACTCATACTCGAAGTCGACTGAAGGCACAACACCCAATTGCAGTCAGGGACAACGCACAGTCCAAGTCCAGAACTCCTCCACCCACAGTAGCAGCAGTCCAAGATCTATTGGACGAAAGGCACTTCAGCAGTCCAAGACGGCTGATCGGGACAGTTTCTAGACATGGAGAGCGGCTAAAAGGATCCTAAATGTCAAGAGAGGATATGAAGGGGGAGGCAGAACCTTATGAACCTTTTTTCCAGGTTTTTTTTCTTTTTTTTTAAGTGGGAGGCAGAAGATTTTTTTTGTCCCGTTTTTTTCCTTGAGCTTGTTTTTTCCCCCTCTTTTCTTCAAGCTTTATCCTCCAGGCCCCCAGGTGAAGTGTCTTCTCTCTGTTGGGTTGTGGTGTGAGTGGAGTCTTTGAGTCTTGGTCACTGGCAGCAGAAGGACGTTCACTGGTCAGCGACGTGATGCACTCTTTAGACAGTGGTCCACTGCGACCCATTGGTGCAGCGGTGATGCATTGGCAGGCGGCGGTTTCCAATGGTGCATTGGTTTTCCACTCTGGCGGTTATTCACTGTAGAAGTTGTTCCACTGTCAAGTGTATGTAACCACTGGGTTTCCAAACTGAAGGACTGTACACGGACACAGGATTCCCATCGTCTTGTCTTTTTCCTTGACGTCAGTGGTGTTGATGTTGTTGAAGTAGTGGTAGTAGTAACAGATGGAGGAATTGTAGAACAGTAGACCAGAATAGGTGTAAAACCTTTAAACATAAACACAAAATAAAAAAATTAAATAAACCATACACACACAGTAGGCATATGTCACGACATCACCTACAATCCAGACACTTTCCGCGCTACTGCGGGTAGCCTACACCAAGTAAAAACTTCCGAGCCACGTTGCATGGGGCTTAATGGTCAATAAGCCCCACGTCACTACAAGACAAGTCCGACAGGCGGACAAAGATGCGTCCGCCTATGCATTGCCGTCTTGTGGACACAGGAGGGAATTACAATTTTAAGACAGCATTTCAGACGGACCGACAGGCCGCCTTATAGAGATAATAGGACACATCTAGTAGGCCTATCCTCTCGTTTCCGCGCTGCTGGCACACAACCTTTTCACTACACAACTTGTACAGAGAAGCAAGTACAAACAAAGCAATTTGAAACGAAATGCCACCTGTGCCACGACTCACTAGTTTCACACCGTGTCGGCCTGGATAGGCGGGATTTGGGTTGTGCATAAGCTTATATTGTTTGATTTGATTTAGGTCCAACCTTTGTGAATTAGGCCTATGTGTTAATAAAATGAGCATTCACATTAAATATCCAAATTAATTTGCTTGAAAAGAGAAAAAAATTTTCTTCACCAAGGCACTCCAAAAAAAGCATAGTTAAAAATGTCTTTATTATTATGACATGTCCATTAAGGACTTTTAAAATTGCCCACGTGTAGCGGCAGTTGAGCTTTCTTCAGTATAGTAAGCCTACTGACACAGTGAAGGCTATGCGTGGGCAATTTTAAAAGTTCTTAATGGACATGTCATAATAGGCCTAATAAAGACATTTTTAACTAGGCCTATACATTTGAGTGCCTTGGTGAAGAAAAGTTTTTTCTCTTTTCAAGCAACTTTTTTGACATTGAACCTTGAACCAAAGTGCACCCACAAGAATACTTTATAAAGGGACTGAGCACGCCTCTGCTTATGGTCAAATAAATTAATTTGGATGTTTGGAAGTCAATCCTACTATTGCGCCCTAAACCCAATTGCCACACCTACAAGCCTTGGCTGCATACCACTCTACACACAAATAGTACTAGTAGGCTAGGCATCACGCCAACTTGTGCCCCGCCATTAAACTTACAACTTACAAAGAGTGGGAAACAAAGGAAGAAAACTGTCCAACACTAACACACAATACACTGTTGTGAGACAAATGCGGTTTAAATGACACTTTACGTCTAGCTTCAAATGACCAGTTCTACCACGAAGTAAAATAAAACCACAAGTGCTTACCAGCTCCCCCCTGACAGGTTCCCAGCGTCACGCGTTATTTCCAAATTATTCAAGTCAAGCACAGCAAGCTTGTGTCTTCTTTCTTCTTCTTCTTCTTTTTGTGGTTTAATGGCGGTTGGCAAACCAGCTTTGTTGGTGCATTACCGCCACCTCTGGATCTGGAGTGTGGACAGGAATAGCTACCTCCCACTACTCAAAACAAACTAAGTGAACAAATCAAACGTAAACATAATAATGAGAATGATAATAATAACTAGGAAAAAAAAAAACTAACAAAAGCCACAAACAAGAACAAAAAACAAAACAAAACAGACAACAAGGTAAAGATGTTAAATCTTGCTCATTAGCCCTGTGTTTTTCAAGAATTTGCATATGTGGTTAAACCCCACATGCCCTGTACTTAACTGTAGTACTTTCTGAAAGTTAAAAGACACTTTTTCCCTTTGTAAGTTAGCAATTAGTTGTTGTCTTTCAGTGTGGTACCTTGGACACTGCATCAGTACATGCTCTATGGTCTCCTGGCTGTCACTGCACTCACAGGTCCCATCAACATGCTTCTTAATTCTGAACAGTGTGCTGTTAAGTCTTGTATGGCCAAAGCGCATCCTGGAGAATACATCCTCAACCTTCTTCTCTCTGGCTGTGACTCTAGCCCTTCCCACTTGACTCTGGGTAGCATGGTACTGCCGTCCTGTGTCTCCGGTATCCCACAGTCGTTGCCACTTCTCACAGGTTCTAGCTTTAACTATGCTCTTGACTTCGGCCTTGCTGTGTTGTACCTTCAGGTCAATAGACTCCTTCTTTAAAGCATCCTTAGCAAGTTTGTCAGCCATTTCGTTGCCTCTGACGCCTATGTGTGCAGGTACCCATAAAAACACTATTTCAACCCCAGCCTTGACCAAGTTGTTACCACTCTGCATTATTTCGAATATAAGGTCTTGCCTTGACTCTGACTGGCCATTCTTTATACTCAGAAGTGCTGAGCTCGAGTCAGATGCTATTACTGCCCTCCTGGGCTTGTTGTCCTCCACCCACTGTAGTGCTAACCATATTGCTAACAGCTCAGCTGTATACACCGCCAGGTCATCACTGGCTCTTTTCGCCATTGTCGTCTTAATTCTTGGAATTGCATAGGCCACCCCAACCTTCTCATCCTTCCTTGATGCATCTGTGAAGATTGCTACCCACTCAGCATATTTTTCCCCCATATACCATGCCACAGTGCTACTGTCCATTTCATTGTCTTGCCTCTCCTTGAGTAACCACAAATCTACGTTGAGATCCTCGTACAGCCATGGGGGGACTGCTGGGTACAAAGCTTGTGTCTTTCCAAAACCAAAGAAAATGGAATCTTGTACAAGAACCACAACTAGCTGGTGTGGCCAGGAGTGGCACTGCAGCTATGTTATCACAGCCAAGTAAATAATGAATGGGTGCCAATGGGGCTGTACCCTTCTCATAGAACTATCTGCCCGTGTGATTTTTTCCCTGGAAACAATGGAGTCGCGTTCGATAGATATGAGTAAGTGAAAGCATTTGCCGACACGTTTGCATCTTGTCAAGTGTTACATTCGTGAAAATGACCCTTATTTCAACTATAGCAATGACATAACACGTGACAATCGACTTTACGGCACTACGCCATTTGTTTTGTAGTTTTAAGTCTGACTTCAGATGTCGATGTGTTTAAAGTTATGTTAGGATTGTTGCGGACACCTGTTATTTATTGCATTTAAGGTGGTGGAAAAGCGGCATGTGTACATGGGGGAAAGGAAATGACTGCGCTCATCCTTAAGAATTTGGGCACCTTCAATTAACATGTTGGACGGCGGTGGGGGGTTTTGAGGTGTGTGACCGTAGATGTCTCTGCTAGGATCAGTCAGAGTACGTCTCTCGTCAGCTCTGGTCGTGAATAGTCGCAAAGATTCCTCAGCCAGCAGGTATTAGCCGAATGCTAGCGTGTTGCAGGACAAAACTAACACGTCTTTGGGAGAACAAAGCCATGTCAGGAACCTTTAACTTCACTTCTAATACAACGTTCATGATAAGGTACAGAATGTGCACACATCTTTACAAACCAGAGAACAGAACCGTCACAAATCCCTGCTGAGCCATTTAGCCCAATAGGCTCCCATTCATCTTTTACTTGGCTGCGTTCGCCAACGGGGCTATAATGGGAGCCAATGAGAGACGCCTATCTCATAGCTTAGACAATTTCTGCCAAAGCCTTCTTTCTTCTTCTTCTTCTTCTTCATTCACGTTTATTGGCGGTTGGNTTCCGACGTGGAGCATTACCGCCACCAACTGGTGCAGTTATGTAGGCCTTAACTCTGCCAGAGAAATTAGAACACAGGGGAGAAGGCTCAGTCTCATTGGTTCCCATTGTAGCCAGTTAGCTTTGCATGCATTCTGCAGTAACGAGCGTAGGCCAGTCCTTCATGTGGGAAAATGTATGGAATGGAAAGGGGAACCCATGCTAAATACATTGCTACTGCCATTTCCAGTCACAAATATTATCAACAAAACATTCCTGGTAAGCACTATGACTGTTGTTTAACAATAGGCTGTATTGACAAATCGTTCAGGTGTGTAGTTTTACAGCTGGTTAGAAGATTTCAACCTGTACTCGCTAGCATCGTGCTAATGTTTATGGGTTTGGCCCCATAAAAATTGAGCTTCGTGACCCAGTATATAATAATCTAGTGGCGCAAAATAATCGAAACGCTACTCAAATGGGGTCTTATTATTTCTAGCTTCGAACTTAATATTAATATTTCAGGACAAAAAATTATGAAAAATCACAAAAATTATAATGGCAAAAAACTCCATTGACACCCATTCATTTTGCACTGTCCCGTGGTTAGGGTTAGCCAATTGTGGCTAACAGGAAGTTCCGTGAGTGAACAGCCCCTGACTCTGCTTAGTTATGGAGCCTTGGCGTAGTAGGCCTAGTGATGGCAGTCTGGCAGAAGCGCGCCGGAACGTGTTTCAAACCAAAGAAATTTGACAGAGAAGAACAATCTCTAGGGGGGAAATGCATTGGCCACGGTGTAGTACGGGGGCGTTGCCTGAGGACACGAGTGGATGGAAAATTAACTCCCTTGAGCATGGTCATTGGTCAGTGGGTGCGATGGATACAATTTTCGTACTCCCTTGCACATGGTCAGTGGGGGCGACACCATGATGGATAATTTGTGGCCAATTAACGGCAGCTGTTGGTCAGCAGTAATTGCTGGGGGTAATTAAGGACAGCTGACAGACATTCACGCTGTCCTATGACCTGTTCCACAGTGAATAACATTTCCGTACTCCCCTCGCCATCATTTCCTACTACGCTGTTATGACGTGAGTAAGCCCTCTTGTCTCAAGCCTCTTTGTTTCAAACCATCAACAGCGAAAACCATTAAACCACGTGATATATTACATAATATGAAACAGTAAACTGGTTCAGTTTTCCGAAAGCATCTGCAGTGTTTTGCGCTGCCACACGAACCAGCAGGCGCGCGCAAATGTGTTTGGCCTGTTGCAGAGCCGTCTACCAGGTTGCAGTGGAGAGAATAGATATTTTATTGACTGTCTTTAGGCCTATAAGTCCCACTGGATAGACAAGTAGACAAAATCATCATAAGTTATGAACACAACAAGGAGAGGACATTAATGTTCAGCAGCGCTTCTGATCGCCCAAAAATAGCCTAATAATAAATTAATAAAAAGGCCTAGTAAATGTGGCATCGTAGCCTTTGTAATGTCGTCTTCCTCAACTGCCTCATCAGTAGCCTAAAATGCCAAATGTCTGGAAGTTAGTGTGTGCACAAGTAGGCCTATGAGCCCAGTCCAATATTGGTCGCAGTCAGATGATGAGGGCACATCTCATCTTATCGAATTGAGCCCGTTTAATTGCAAACATGGCTTTTCACCAGGAGAGGGCCCTGTTACTGAAGCTTCAAGTAGGCTACTAACCCAATTTTTGAAGCAATGTGCCTAAATGGTTCAGAGCTTCAACAAAGCTTAATTTGCCCATCACTAGTATTTAGGTCTGAGGTACGGAGCGTTGATGGGGAATGTGCGCCTTAAAAGGGGTGATGAATAAACAAAACAAAACAAGACAGAAACAAAAGAAAACAGAACAAAAATAAATAATAATTAGGGACAGCCATTGGAAGGTAATAGAAAAAGAAAATCATGAGCAAGTAATCAACTGAACATAAGAAAATAACTTAGGCCTAAATCCTCTAAAATAACTGGGTAGATTTCAAAAATCTAATAATGGGCCTATGCAGACGGCCTATTGGAGTATGGCAGCAAGCCTTCCAATATTAGGGTTGTCAAGCCTATAGTCCACGGGCCAGGTGAGATGTCGGTACCACTCAGAGGGGCAAAGGTTGCTTATATTTTTTGAAAAGATACATGTCTGAAGTTAACATTTTTGTATGATAACCCTTCTGGAAGTACAGCCAAGTTAGGGTTATCAGCCATTAAAGTAACACCCCCCCATCAAAAATAAAGGTTTTTAAGATGGGTGCCTGTCTTTCTACTGGCCCTTGTTTAAGACATATAGGGATGGTTAATTTTGTTATGTGTGGTATCGTTGCGAAGGGGAGTCTCTGAGCTTTCATCCGACACCTTTCGAGAACATTTTGGATAAGTATAGCCCTCCCTGCAGCTCTTCAAACATTTACTCAGACACATTTTTTTCCATTTTCGCCGATATCATCTCTTGTCTTTTCATACTGTGGCATCAGGGAGCATCAGAGAGACCTATTTTAAACTCTAAAATATTGTCTTGAGTATCAGGAATCTGAAAATGTATCCTTTCACTATGTTATCCCATGTTTAGGGGGTGATTTTCAGTCTTGTATCAGGCATGCCACTTTTTTGTTGCTGTTTTTTGTGTGCTAATGTCTCGTATAGTCAGGAGGCAAGGCCTTTTTGAGACAGTCTGCAGTTGGTTATCATAGGCTTGTTATATATCATCAGGGAAGCCGACAGGGGGGGGACAAAGGGATGTCTTGTCCCGGGCCCTGGGAGAGAGGGGGGGGGCAGAATTGGATCCTCATTACATTGTATGTATTGAATTTGGGGCCCTTTCAGATGTCTTTGTCCCGGGCCTAGCCAAGGCTGTCAGTGGCGCTGTATATCATGAAAGCTTGGATTGTATAGTATACAGATATGACCATGTATTTGGTGTACCCATTTGCATAGCAACCTATTTGCATAGCAACGGTTGCCAGTTTGTTGTTATGACTGAAACTTCATTATATGTCCAAAATACCTCAAGACGTTTCAACCTTGAAGATGAATTTGAGTGGTAACCGTAATATATCTGACTCCCACTCCACTTTTCTTTTTTACGCCGCATTGTACATGACCCCACACTACTCTATCAGTTCCATGTAGTGGTAAACTGGCAACGCTTCTAGGGCCATTCTGCAATTGGTTATCATAGCTCATTATACAACATATTAAAGCTTGGAGTTTGCAGTATGGGATATTATGATATATTTGCTGTACCTATTTGCCTAGCAACGCAGGTAAAGGATTTTCCTCACCAACCAGCATCAATGATACAGTTTCTCAGTGATTCCATTGTGTTATCCGTGAATCCTGACTACTTATACTTATACTTATACTGTCCTAATATCAGTGTTGTGATGCAATACATCAAGAGGTTATATACATCTGCTACATATGTGATAATGGCCCATTTGATGTTAGTCTTCCAACCGAAATCATAGCAAATGTGTGAGAAATACAATAGGCCTTTAAACACATCGTGTCAACTTTAGTAGACATATTGTGTCATGTTAAATATGACTTAAAAATGTTCGGTCACTACATGTCAGACCTACAGTTATCTTAATTTTACATGTGCTTAGCAGCAGAGATGGGAAAAGAGTTGAAGTTGTACTCAAGTGAGCGTAGGCCTATCTTTCTTAAATCTTACTCGAGGGGTAAGTAAAAGTGATGTACTCATCCAAAATCTGCTTAAGTAAAGGTAAAGTAGTTCAATTAAGTACTTAAAATGTAATTTGAAGAAAAATAGTTCTTTGTTACTTTCAATTAGATGTCCTCTAGAGGCCTAGGCCTCTTTTTTGTTTTTTATGGCTCATTTTGTGACAGGAAAGGATTGGCAAGAGAGAGAGGCGGCAGCCTGGTGCCCTATCTATCAACGGTCCATTCCTAGTCCTTTTGAGATGCTCTTCATTTAGTGGTGTATCAGAGGTGTCATGATTTATAGCAAAATGTAAAAACTCTCTGTGATATAACACTTGAAGATCATGAAGAAGTTGAACATATTGCAAAGGAAGAGTGAGGGACAATACCATCAGAAAAGTGCAAAAAGCTCATTGATGAATGCAAAACTTGTTTGGAAGCTGTCATTGTCATTGTGCACCCAAATACTACTGGTGAGGACTGTATACTGACCATTCAGAAGACAAAAATATAATTTCAGCAGGGGATGATTTCTTGGCACACGCTGGGCCCCTTTGTACCAATCAAGCATCATTACAATGCCCCAGTCTACTTGAGCATTGTTGCAGGCAGTTAAATGGCTTCTTATGGCAAAAGGGGTAGGCTACAGCCCAGTACCCAGCCCAGTACCAGCCCAGCAAGGTGTACCTACGTGTACATCTTCTTTGTGTATGCATTTTTTCTTTCTAAAGTGGTATGTAGTATACAGTATACAGTGTACAGTTTTATGCATAAGTCAGTATACAGGTGGGATTTCAACCTGCAACCCTCTGATCTGATGTCCATCTCCTGAACCACTACGCCACAACTGCCCCATGTGCTGTTACAGTATGTGTAACATGGCTGTTATGTAACTGTATGAATGCCACAGTTGGTCCTACTCTCTACATTTACAGTGCATGTGCAGGGAGTACTACTCAGTGTGATATGAGGTTCTGCGCTATTGTAACATTAGCACACGTAGAGTAGCAGGGCAATAACAAACGCATTACATCTACTGTGACTACCAGGTTCATAGAGTTCAATGTTCAGCATGGTATCTTATTGTAATGCACTGTACTCTACTGAACTATCCTCTACTGTACCATACAGTATTCTACTCTATTTCACTCTGCTCCATTGTTCATTACTGCTGCTTTGGTCTAGGGATGGGTCTCAATGTATGCCTGGGAAGTGAGCTGCAGTTGCTCAGTTGGTACACCAACACATGTGAATACAGTACATGTATCCATGTTGCTTCATCGGTGGCATGGTGTAGTAGTTGTTTCAGCAGTATGAAGTTCAGAACTCGTGCTGTCTTTGCAAAGCTCTGATGACATTGTACCCCACTCTTCCTTTGCAAACCTCTTCATGATCTTCACCTCAAGTGTTCTTGCGGAGCGTTTTTAAATGTTTCTGTAAATCATGATACATGTGGTGCGATACATGATACAAGGCCTCCAGGAGGAGAGAAGTGCTGCAAACTCTCGAGTTAAATAAACAAGTTTTTAATGTGACAACTGCACTCAGGACCCGCCAGGTTAGTGGGGGGATTAATTAACCAGTGCTTTCCACCATCCTCTTCCATGACTGAGGCACCCCAATTATGGTACCGTCCCACTGCACTGCTCCCTTTCGGATGCCCTTTGGGGGCTGCCTCCTTGCACGGGTGAGGCATAAATGTAATTTTGTCGTGCGCACAGTGTGTAGTGTGTTGTGGAGTGCTGTGTCACAATGTGAATGGGTGTAGGAGTTAACTAGTTGGGCTTTCACTTCACTTTCACATGACTACTAAAAAGGGACAAGTTAAGGGATGAGTTTATGTTGTGTTTTTCACACAATTGATATGATTTCAGTTGCAAAACTAATATCAAAGGGGACATTATCACATATAGTTCTGGTATATAACCTCTGGGTGCATAACAACATTGATTTTAGGACAAGTAGTCAGGATTCAGACACCATATAACACAATTGAATCACTGATAAACTATATCATTGATACTGGTTATGGAAAATGATTTGCCTAGTTAACATTGCTCTGCAAACAGGTACACCAACTATATGATAATATCTGAATATACTACCCACTCCAAGCTTTCATATGGTATATAACAAGCTATGACAACCAACTGCAAATTGCACCGAGAGGTATTGCTTCCTGAACTTAATGGGAAAATGGCAAAACTGTGTTTTGAAAAAAATACCATGCCTCATACAAGACTGAAAATCACCCCCTAAACATGGGATAACATAGTGAAAGGATACATTTTCAGATTCCTGATACTCAAGACAATATTTTAGAGTTTAAAATAGGTCTCTCTGATGCTCCCTGATGCCACAGTATGAAAAGACAAGAGATGATATCGGCGAAAATGGAAAAAAATGTGTCTGAGTAAATGTTTGAAGAGCTGCAGGGAGGGCTATACTTATCCAAAATGTTCTCGAAAGGTGTCGGATGAAAGCTCAGAGACTCCCCTTCGCAACGATACCACACATAACAAAATTAACCATCCCTATATGTCTTAAACAAGGGCCAGTAGAAAGACAGGCACCCATCTTAAAAACCTTTATTTTTGATGGGGGGGTGTTACTTTAATGGCTGATAACCCTAACTTGGCTGTACTTCCAGAAGGGTTATCATACAAAAATGTTAACTTCAGACATGTATCTTTTCAAAAAATATAAGCAACCTTTGCCCCTCTGAGTGGTACCGACATCTCACCTGGCCCGTGGACTACTAGTGGTCTAACATTTTGCATCAGGGTGTCTCTTTCACTGCTGCTGGGCATTCTAATAGCACATATACTGTCTCTCTACTGTTGCAAAATGGGCTTTGTCCAGTGGCGTGTTTACCTATAATGCTGAGGGTGTAATTAAGTCTTGTATGTCCTATTCTCAGTCTTGTGATGACTGTATCAACTCGTCTGTCCCAGCTATCTGGTCTTCTTGTGGGAACTAATGGTTGGGTCTTGTACAGGAACCTCCCCTTTATACTTGCTACCCACTGTTACTCTTGATTAGGCGTTTCACCTCCTCTCTGCTTAGTGGCACCATCAAATTGCCTAACTCCAGCTTAAGGGCTTTTTTGGCCAGTAAGTCAGCCGCTTCATTGCTTTCCACTTCTGAATGTGATGGGACCCAAAGAAAACACACATACAGTCAATCCGGAAAGTATTCACAGCGCTTCACTTTTTTGACATTTTATTATCTTACAGCCTTATTCCAAATGCTACAAATGAATCTCTGTTGTCAAAATCCTACACAAATTATTCCATTATGACCATGTGAAAAACAAGTTGTCTTGACAGTTTTGAAAATGTATAAAAAATAAAAAACAAAGAAATCATTTTTACAAAAGTATTCACAGCCTTTGCTTAATACTTTGTAGAACCACCTTTGGCAGCAACTACATTCTTTTTTCATTTCGAAATGAAATGGGATTAAAAGGGAGGTCATCTGTGTGTGTTTCAACCTTTCAGTACATTGAAATTGTACATTTTGAGTCTGCACCTGGCTAAAATAGATGGGTGTGAGTTTTGAATGAAATCCTATGGAGAGTATCATGATCTGCTTCTGTAGTCACAGTGCATGTTGACATTCATGCTTCTTTAGATGTAATTCAGATTTCTAATGCTGACGGCATTCATACATCCCCAAACGATGTCAGTCCTACTACCATGGTTGACTAGCCGGATTTCACATGATGACAGTGAATTTGAAAGGTTTGGATTTGCGTCGTAAGACCACTCATTTTCGACACGCAAGAAACGTTATTTTAGCTTTTGTGCAAAACTCTGTTAGATACTAGGCCTACACGTGCACCTCACATATCTGACGTGAACCGAGGCACAGTCAACCCTGTCGCTGCACCGAGGCTTAAGTGGCTGCACGTCGGACATGCAATGTCTGTTGTGTAGTCCAAATAATTACATTTTTTTGCACACACACAACTCAAAAATCGCTTGCCAAGTGAATTAAGTCAACAAGCACATCATTGGTTGTTATTAATTCTGAGGCACAGCATAGGCCTATGTGTGATCTACGGGGAAATGCGAGATGGATCGGAAAATAGCTTTGATCAGTCCATTACAGCCCAGTCAAAAGTTTTTGCGTTCCCAGCCCCACGAGCCGCCTGGAAGGGGTGGAGACTCTGCATACTTCACGTGCGCATTTTGTCGCGTGTGGCGCGAGAACCATTAATGACGTCATCACTTGCGACAGACTATTCATACTTCAGAAGGCTTGTAGCAACCCAATGTAAGTAGGCTGCCGGATGTGAGTGCCCGGATATCCGCCCGAGTATTTCCATGCATTTGCATTCATTTCCACCATCAGGAATGCTTTGCGGTACCACAGCTACCCGATGTGAGTCGCGCTGTGTCGCCTGACTGTGCCTTCTACAATATGATTGTAGCCTACCGTAACAACTCGGCCTCGGCCCCCGACGCAAATATCCACCACACCACCACGGGTCCTCTGGTGTTGTGACCGGTTTAAGATCTTTTTTTCATATCCAATAATTGCACATTACGAGTGACAATTCCATCATGGATGCTTAAACGATATGTGCGAATGCAGTCATGTTGAATTTAGGGTGGCCAAACCATGCCATGTCATGAAGAACGTGCATCACATTATTTAAACAGCTCGTGTAAACAGTTATCCTGAGTGGCCGTGTCTTTTTGGAGATCGGAGGCTTGATGAGCAAAGAGATGGGAGAGAAATTAGTTGTGCGTGCGCACACAAGTCTGCACAATATCCACCGGAGACGAAGTTACTGGCTCCAATATTTCAGCGTCCCGTTTGATTCTGTACTGACACTTTTAATGTGCCTAGTTTCACGTGTTGTTGGCATCACCAAATAATCTGCACAATATGCGGCATAACTTTTCGAGTGCTACATTTAGACCGGGTAAAATATCGAGCATGGTCTGTCCCTTCAATAATATTAAGAGTGTCCCGTAACAACTAGGTCTCGGCCCCCGCCGCAAGTATCCTCCACCACGAAGGTCCTCTGATGTTGTGACCGTTTTAGGATATTTTCATATAGGCTAATACAGAAATAAGAGCGTGCGCGCGCGCCTCTGACTGTATCTAGACACGGAGGGAGAATTGCTCCAATATTTAGGCCTATATTCAGCGCCCAGCTTAATTCTGCACTGACACTTAATTTTAAATGTACATGGCACAATTAAATGAGCAGGCTATGTCTAAATGTACTAAGCAGACTCTAGTCACCAATCTGGCTTCGTTGTTTCGGCATCACCAATAATGGCAAAATATGCGGCATGGTTTCGCGTGTTGTTCTTGCATCACCAAATAATAACTACACAATATGCGGCATAGCTGCTGTTTTCTAACTCAGAGAGAAGGCTATGCCCAGATATTCTTTTAACTTGTAGGATATCCTGATGTTATGTTTCACTAATGTAAGGAGTAAAACTCAGAAACTTCCCGAGTGCTAGCTACATTTAGGCTGGGTAAACTCGTGACTTTAATGAAACGGGCTATTCCAGTGTCTGTGACAGTGCATCTATTTTAGACTATAGTCTTGTGCAAAACGTTTTATTTAACATTGCGAATGGGCAGGATGATTTGCTTAGACACGTACGTGCTTCAGAGCAGCTAGAACTGTGCAAGGTGACTGCTACAGTTTTCAGCTCAGTCCTCCTGGATAATAAACAAAATATTGCCGACGAGAAAGTAACGCCGTTATCTTTTGATGGATTCCCTTTGGGTGCCCGGTTGAGACAGTTTAATTAACCAAATCAATTCGGTTTTAAGTTGTAATTTCATTTTTATTATTATTATTATTATTATTATTTTGATGTTATTGGTCACCGGGCCTATTCTTTTGATTGGGAGATCAACTCTCTGGTGTCGCCGAAACGGCGATGTGCTGTGGGCTCTTTACGCACGGCACCCATGTCCCTTCCATCTTCAGTCAGACTCAAATCGGACCGAAATCAAGTAGCTGAGGTTAAACTGTCGTAAATACACGACCGAAATCGAGTAGCTGAGGTAAAATAGACGTAAATACTCGGGCGGATATCCGGGCACTCACATCCGGCAGCCTACTTACATTGGGTTGCTACAAGGCTTTCGCTCGCATTGTCGGAAGTGCCCTGTGCTGTTCATGACAGAAACGGCAGCGTGAGTTCTACGGATGTATAAAATAGAAAGCCAAACACGGCTGCTGTAGGGCTACTGAACGTCTGACTTGTGACTTACCACATTGAAACATATATTTTTTTGTTGTAGCCTACATTGCCAGATCATTCCAAGACCATGTGAGAGCATTGTTCTGGCGGCAGAATTTTTAAATATATCGCCGAACACAACGTGCTTCTGAACAAAGTAAACAATTGTTTCACTGAACAACATTTAAGAGAGAAGATAAAATAACTCTCTATGACATTTTATTATCCTCAAAATGGTGCAGGATCCATTCTGTAGTAGCCTACAGTAGTTGTAGCCTCTCTTCGCAACTCCTGCTTACCTGCATGGTCGCTGGTGGCGCACAACATGTTACAAAAAATGTGGGGTGCACGACGTCTCGACACGGCAGCTCGCGCCACGGCGTGTGACGTCGTTTTGGGTCACGTGATGGCGCGAGTGAGGTCGCGAGTGAGGTCGCGAGTGAAGTATGAAGGAGACTTACACCAGTCACGCCAAGTATGAATCCCCCTTAGGTGCCCCGTTGGCCACGGTGTAGTACGGGGGCGTTGCCTGAGGACACGAGTGGATGGAAAATTAACTCCCTTGCGCATGGTCATTGGTCAGTGGGTGCAATGGATACAATTTCCGTACTCCCTTGCGCATAGTCAGTGGGGGCGACACCATGATGGATAATTTGTTGCCAAATTAACTGCAGCTGTTGGTCAGCAGTAATTGCTGGGGGTATTAAGGACAGCTGACAAACATTCACGCTGTCCTATGACCTGTTCCACACCCCGACCCTCGCGGAAGTGGCATTGCATGCTTCCCTGATGCTTCCAATAGGCCTACTGACCTTAGAAGAAGAATACGAATTACATTTCCGTACTCCCCTCGCCATCATTTCGTACTACGCTGTTATGACGTGAGTAAGACCTCCTATTAGAGATGTGTCGTTCACGAACGAGCCGGTTCTTTTGAACGGCTCCCTGAAGTGAACGATGGGAACCGGATCACAGCTGGGGGAGCCACTCGACTGTTAATTCGTTAATTTTTCATTCATTTTAAGCACGTGACCTCGACCAGAGTAGGCTAATTCAATTTGGGAAAAAACACAATTGTTTGCCTCAAAGATTGGCAAAAACGGAATAATCATTTGTTGTTTGGGCAAAATTACCTTGAGGTGAAGTCAAAATATTACATTCTAAACACTGAATAAATAATTTAGAAAAAAGCCAAAAGAGCCAGTTTTTTCAACGGCTCTTTAAAAGGAACGAGCCACTAAGATCCGGATCCCATCAAAGAGCCATAAATCCCATCTCCACCTCCTATATATCTATCTCCCCTTGGTTCTTACCCTGCTAATTGAACCTTCACACTTCATGTCATGTCCTCCCTTTCAAGGGACGAGTGGCAACCAGACCGGGCTGCAGAACCAAGTTGTTGGACGGACATTTGATGGAGTATGGGGGGGCACCTTGGCGGGGGGTATGGGGGTCCTCCCCCAGAAAATTTTGTTTTTCTTAGATGCAATTTCCTGCATTTTAACCAAATTGTGGGCTCAGTTTCAGCTCTACGGAACAGTCGGCATACTTTTGTTTCTAAATATGGGACAATCCCATTATTTCAAAGGATCACTGTTCACTTATTATTTCACATTTAGGTCTACTGACAATGTCTAAATAGTGTAGCCTATTCATTTATTTGTTTATTAGGGCTATGGTGGTTAAGCAAAGGTGGAATTTTATCTTGTACTTTATATTTACTGTATTCAGAAAAAAAACTCATTTGTTGCATATTAATGACCATATCAGCATGTTTAGGTGAATAAACCCTGGGGGGGCACAGCAGCTTGGCTGGGGGGGCAATGCCCTCCAATGCCCCCCCGTGGCGCCCGCCCTACCGTGGACTAGCTACTTCGGAGGAGGCACAAAACTAACACTGAGTAACGGTAAGTGTGACATTTTCTTATATCCTGGATATATTACAGTAATATTTTTTAAAAGTTATTTCAATTAGTTTATGTAGGCATGTAAGCTCTCATATATTAGGCTTTTAAAAACCATGATAATAGTATGGGTACTGACTGTTTGGTCTCAGTAGCCTAAGTAAAACTAATCATACGTTGGTACGATTAATTGAACAAATAATTTAACACTTCAAAAGCTATTGGTTATATTGGTTGCTGTAAGATGTGTAAAATTATTTTCATCAAATTTCAACCTTTCTTCTTATTACCATTGAAAAATTTAATTACATTACATTTCATTATATTTTCAGTATCTATGCAATTTTTGATATATTTAGTGTGTTATTGAATCTACTTCTAAATATTTTCTTTGAAGAAGCAATGGAAATATCTTACTAATGTTAGAGATTATTACTTCACTTTTATTTTCCTTTTTTTCCACCAAATTTTCACATTCAAATGTTTTAACTGAAACGCTGGTATGGCTTAGTTATAAAATAACATAAGCAAAAAAAATGTATATGTTATTCTGCTACTGACTGTAAACTGCATGTTTGCTTGCAGCCCGTCCCCAATCCCCCCCTGAGCTGGTGGTGCTGGCCCCCTCCCAGGCCCTCTCCTCTGGGGACAGGCCTACTGTGGTGTGCCTGGCTCAGGGCTTCTACCCTGATGGTGCCACCCTGAGCTGGTCAGAGGATGGTAAAGAAGTGGCAGCCACTGGCTTCCAGACGGGCCCGTC
Source organism: Engraulis encrasicolus (assembly GCF_034702125.1). Classification (NCBI taxonomy): domain Eukaryota; kingdom Metazoa; phylum Chordata; class Actinopteri; order Clupeiformes; family Engraulidae; genus Engraulis; species Engraulis encrasicolus. The sequence continues at coordinate 12,062,711 of NC_085862.1, read as the reverse complement.
TCAGCGCCAGTCTGATGGCACCTTCTCCCTCAGCAGCGTCCTGACGGTGCAGCTGCAACGCTGGCACTCTGGCCGTTCCTACAGCTGCCAGCTGCAGTACTCTGCCCTCTCCAGGCCTCTGAGCAAGGCTGTGGACAATGCTCACTGCAGCTAGACAGGCTACAGTGGACAACACTCACTGCAGCTAGACAGGCTACAGTGGACAACGCTCGCTACAGCTAAATGGGGACGGTGGCTTAACCCTTTACAGCCGGATAAGGAAAGTAGACAATGCCCCAGTCCTAACTTTTCTTATCTGCATGCATTTTTTTCAGGTTTTTCTCTTCTGAAAACAAATGTTTCTTTACTATATTTTCCTTTGCATATTGATAATGTTTTTTTTATAATTCTAGAGCGCTGTTGATACTTTGTTTTGGTATCACCATCAGTTACATTATACATTCCATGTTCTTCCCTTTTCTTCCCTTCCCTGTTTTTCAATAAATCTTGCATTTGGTCACTCAATTTTTCAGTTGTGTGTTTTCACATTACAGTATAGTTACATGACATCGGCACAAAGGTCGGAGACACCTAAAATGCTTCAGGCAGTGTATATGGTTTGAGGATAGAAAGAGAAACTGGTCAACATGATATGAATAGACATGAAAGGGGTTTATGCACCGTGAGAAACAGGTGTGCACAGTGTAAAATGAAATGGAGAACTGAAACCACCAAACTCATTTACATACGTATGAGCTATTGTAAGCTAGGCTATGAGTAGAAAAGGTTAGGCACACGATAAAAATATCTAGTCACACATTGATCAATGGCCATTTATAGTTATCATATTAATCCATACTGTATACTACCATTACAATTAAGACAAGCATAAGAAAATCCATCTTTTTATCTCTTGTCTCTTTACCTCATGGTGACAGATCATTATAATACTGTGAACATAACAGCACAGCAAAGAGAAGGCTTGAAGTCAGAAAGGTGCACCAGAACAGGGTGTGCGGGATGCAGGGGAACTCACGTAGGCGTGCACGCACACGCACACGCACACGCACACGCACACACACACACACACACACACACACACACACACACACATTCTTTGTGGGACTGTTGACTTGTTAAAATCCTCACCCTCATGTTAACCCTAACTTCTACCAAGACAAAAAATAAATAAAAGTGTCAAGCATGAAGTCTTAAACATGAAGTAGGCCTATAAAAAACATTGAATGCAAAAGAAAAGAGTTGAAAAGTAGGTGTACTCATGGGAAAAGCAGGTATTGTAAGGATGGTCAATGGATGCAGCAGCACACAGATGCACTCAATACCTTGACAACGGGCTCGTTTTTGATGGAGCAGTGATAGTTTTGCTATGCAGCACGCCATGCATTCTTTGCCAGTCTGATGCATTCTGGTTCTAAGCCCAATACCTGCCGTTCCGCACCAGGCACCGTTTTGAGGGAAAAGCCCAGATTGTGTCAAATTATCTACTGCAGTGGTTTTTAACCTGGGGTGCGGGCACACCCTGGGGGTGCGCCAGAGATTGCTGTTAGCAAACATTATAATTAGGCAAAATCAAAACCTGTTTTGGTCCCCATGTCAAGTTATTAAAGTATTGATTATGTCTCAAGCAAGAGTCATTGAAAGTTTGCCATCTTGAAAGGGTTGTCTTTTGACTTCATTGGAGTGTTAGCACTCCCATTTGAGTGTTAGCAAACATTTGAGTGCAAATCGAGCCACCTGTTCAAAGGATATCACACAGTCACGGAAAAAATCATCCATCCATCTCAGCCATTTTGAAAGTGTTGGACTCCAAAACCATTGATGTAGCCTATGAGCAAACAATATTTGGTGAAAATCCATCCAACCTTTTCAATGTCACGCTAACACGAGTTGCAGACCAGGCAGTGGACACAGCAGTGGATGCAGCAGTGGCAGATTAGCAGAGGTCGGGGTAAAAACTAAATATCCCAAATGCACTGCATGTCGGGTATGCAGTCCCCTCCAGAAGTATTGAAACGGAAAGCCAAATTCTCTTTGCTGAAATTATGTAACACACCTACATTTAAACATCAAGAAATAAAAGATGAGATTCTGGACTTTTTTCATATGCATCTTTTGGTGTCAAACCCAAATGTCTTTGGTGGACAACAAAAACATGAGCATTTGGCTTGCTGTTCCAATACCTTTGGAGGGGACTGTAAATGACTTTCAGCTTGCTACAGAGACCAGAGAGAGATTTAGAAATATTTAATAAATCGTCGAATACAACACCCTGAAGACAGTCCTAACTTAGATAAACAAATTTGCTTTCGATGGTGTCAAGCATGTGTGGTGGTAAACAAGTGAGTTTTACAAAAAAGGTGTATCCTCTCAATAACCAAGCATGGTAGTGGGACTGACATTGTTTGGGGATGCATGAATGCTGTCAACATTGGCAATCTGAAATACACCTAAAAGAAACATGCATGTCAACATGCACTGTGACTACTGAAGCAGATCGTGATATTCTCCATAGGATTGCATTCAAATCTCACACTAATCTATTTAAGCCAGATGCAGACTCAAAATTTAAAAGTTCAATGCAAAGAAAGGCTGAAACGCACACTGATGACCTCCCTTGCCATCCCTTTTCATTTTGTTTCATTTCGAGACGATTCGAGCCAACATAGCCCCTTCTCTACCGGATTTTAATCTGGGTTGTACTCACTTTTGTGAGTACATGTTCAAACATTAATGGCTGTATTTTGTTTTTTTCTGAGTGAACAAGAAATGTAAGCGGTTAAATATGTTGTTAAAAGGTCACTAATCATTGTGTCAAAGTTAAATTTCTGTAATGCTTTCCTATGAAAAGATATACTCAAAAATCTGCAAAACTGTGAGGGGTGTATTCACTTTCGTGATATACTGTATATTTCCTATTGATTATACATGAATGATACAAATGTGTTTAGACGTTGCTCTTAAAAGTATTAAAAAGATGATGAGAATGAAAAAGACAGTGAGACATTACACAATATATCTGATGTCTCTGAGGTCACGCATGTGGTCATTCATTGGAATGCTAAATCATGCAGTGTCACTGCAGGTTTGGCAATCCACTACACACGTTGGCTACTTTAAGCTGTTATCACTTGGGACACAGCAGAGACCTGCATTGTTCCTTCATCTGAACACTGGTAAGCAAAAAAAAAAAAAATGTAAATGTTCGGTCATTGTGATTTGAAATGCTGTGTAATGAAACATGCAGACTATGCATGACTCTAACAGTAAGTAGTAATAATAATAATAGCATTATACCAGTAGGCAAAATATTAATATTGTTACTGTATTAGTATTTGATTATTATTATTATTATTATTATTATTATTATTATTATTATTTCTGAAAATATTATTTCAATATTTTGGTAACCGACTAAAGATGCTAACTGACTAAAGATTTACAGTTAATATGGCAAGTGGAAAAAAACCGCAATAAATTGGAATGAAGACAACTTCAAAGTGTAATTGGAAAGAAGAATAAAATATGATGTATGAAAAGTGTATGTGCAGGTTGTTACACAGAATATATTTATATATTTTTTAAAATTAGAAATAGTCATATTAAAATTAAGACTTTTTTTTATACTTTTTGAACGAGAAGAGTGCCTTGCTGACCTTCCTTTCTGATGACCAATAAAATTCCCTTCTTTTAATGGCCAGATAGAGAATTCATCTTGCAATGGCGAGTACTGAACACCAGGTGTGGGTTGGCTTCATCGATGGCCTCCTTCCAGTGGTGGGATCTGTGAAAGAGGCTGTGGAGTGGGTTCTGGCTGTAGCTGCTGATGAAAAAGCTCTGGCAGAGGAGAAACTCAAAGTCATCAATGGACGGCTTGAACTGAAGAGCAAACATGAATTCTCGAGGGCTTCGTCAGGATATGCATCTGACAGCTCATCATCGTCATCCTCTTTACCCTCCATGAAATCAGCTGGTCAGGCTGCAATGGATGTGGAAAGTATGTGGCCTCCATCCCAATAAAAGAATACTTTTGTGCCTGCATTCGTATGACATAGTGTAATCTGCTCATTTGTTAAACAGATGTGGGCTCTACTCCCAAGATATTTCCTTTCACTTTACGTCTGGGTGTTCTGTTAGCTGTAGCCTTGTTACCAGACAACTCTTTAGCAATTAGCATCGGAGGTGGGTCATAAGTTTCAACGCATATTTCAAAGTTTAAAACTAAAAATGCAAGTTTAGTCCCACCAGAAATCATTAGTCCGATGGTACTCAGTTTTCTTATTTTTTTTCTATTAAAAAAAAAAGAAAACGTAGTGCCACAGTTTCCTGCTCTTCATTTTTTTGATCTGAAAATGTTTGATTGTATGCTGTCTGCCAGGTGTTGCTGTTACGGGCCTGAAGGACTACATCATAGAACCGCCAAAGGGAAAGGGGAAAGGAAGGCCACAGCCAGGGGGGGCACAATTGAGATCTAAGTCTGATCCGGCGCAACTGAAAGCGATTGAAGACAGGACACGGGAGAAGATCCATAAGATCAACCAGAACTTCGAGTTCAGGATCCCTCTTGGGGATGATGGTAACAGGTCTGATAGGGGAGAGCATGTTATCAACAATGGTGTCATTTCATTTTACCACAGAACTGTGGAGGATTTCACGAGGGAGTACTCAGGGGTAATTACTAGGCCTATTGGTATTGAGCCTCCCCTTCATAATGACATCCGTGATGCCATTCAGAATGTATTGGTAGTGGAGTTTAACGCAGATGAGCTGTACATCAATGCTAATGCACTGATATATGGTGAGTACAGTCGAGTGCTGAAGCAGGCCCTTAATGATTGGCTGTTACCAGCCCAGGAAGATGTTGAAGGAGCACAGGAGGATGTTGTTGCGCGTGTGAACCGCATTGTACAGATCATGAATGACGAGCAGGCTTATGTTGATGAGATGGCAAGGGACAAATATATTGGGAATCAGAACGAGAGACGAGTTCGTGTTGAGACTATCAGAGGACGGGTGGTAGATATGTTTACCAATTGGCTGCACTATTTTCAACCTGCTAAAAATGAAATTGACATCGCATTTGGCCAAGTGCACTGAGAGGATGAATAGCTTAGTCAAGGATTTGTATAGGATAGAAGTTCAAGCAAATAATTGTTTTGTGAACCTATGACATGTATTAGGCTTAAAAAGGATTTGGTTAAGGACAGTAAGGTAGTAGTTCATACACCGCGCTCTTCCGTGTGGTGAGTCGCACTCGGGTTCTTTTCTTCTTTTTTATTTTATATATACATAGCAGCAGAAGTGTAGACAAACGTTTCGGCTGTTGCCTTCGTCAGTAAGGACAGTAAGGTGACATGTTGTTAAGTTGAATAAACATATAAGCCATGCTCTTTTCGTGTCAATTATGTTTAGTATTTGTTGATTATGCTTTGCTTCACATAAAAATAAAGTGCTTATAGAGCACAAATAATAAAATGGGGTTGTGTGACTTTGTGAGGATGACATTTGATGTAACTTGTGATACGTACGTGTAACTACTACTACTACTACTACTACTACACTCTCTCTCTCTCTCTCTCTCTCTCTCTCTCTCTCTCTCTCTCTCTCTCTCTCTCTCTCTCTCTCTCTCTCTCACACACACACACACACACACACACACACCACACACACACACCACACACACACACACACACACACACACTCACACACTCTCTCTCTCCCCCTCCCTCTCTCTCTCTCTCACACACACACACACACACACACACACACACACACACACACACACACACACACACAGTTTAGTACTTTTATTTGGATCTCACCAAGAAGGCAGCATCACAAGTCCAAATAGTGATGGAAGCAAATGTCATAATCAGTAGGGACTGGTTAGAATCATAGGGTCCTATGCAATACATTACAGGTCAGAATGGCCTGGTTAATGTCACACACACACACCCACGCACGCAGCCACGGATGCACGCATGCACGCACACGCGCACACACACACACACACACACACACACACACACACACACACACACACACACACACACACACACACACACACACACACACACACACACACACACACACTTGACCATCTCAGATTTAGACAGAACAGATGACCATATGGGTTGCTTGTTTTAGACAGAGCAACCATGACACTAGATAGGCCGGTAATATTTGCATACAATATTCCATGTTAACACATAAATGATAGGAAGGTGTTTGTAGGTAAGATATCTTTTGGATCACGGTACAATAAAAGAAAAAAGAATTTTGACCCTGGCTTTATCAGATTTGAGTTTTTGCATTTTGAAAATGTGTGCATATTTAATTAGATAGTCTAATTACCATATTTAAACCTAACATTTTAGAACACTTGCAATAACTTTTTTCTCTCATATATACGGGTAAACCGGGTAAAGTTTCGGGTAAAGTCACCGGGTAAAGTTTCGTGGTGACATCTGCAAATTAAAAATGTTGGTCTATTCACCTGTAGTGTCTCTACCGATCCTTATTGCCTCTGGCAGCCATGTTGAAAATAACCTGAATTCTTCACAATGCTCTTGGGGCTGAGCCTTTTTTCTAAAACCATAGTGACACCCATGTTGAGTAAGTTATCGACGATAACTGAGATGGACATGGGCTGTTACTGAAATAAATCATGCAGTCTCACTCTAAAATCGAATAGTTACCGCAATGATTAAATTCGTTATGAATGGGAAAATTCCACTTGGACTAGGCCTACATGAAAAGGTGGTTCTTCTCCACCATTTTGAATTTCCAGAAATAGACCATTTTAACTGGAAAACTGGCTGTACTTTGGTCATACAAGTATTAGTTGATTATTTAGATCCAATTTGGCAACAGGCAGCACAATTTCAATGAGTAGCATAGAAATACCTACTCAGTGCACCTCTAGTCAGACACAGCACAGTGGTGCATGTGATTTTTTGGGGTGGGGGGGGGGGTTATATCTGGTATATCTTTATTTTTATCTAAATCTAATCTAATCTTTATTTTATTTTTTTAAAATATTTTTTTTATTTTTTTAGTTTTTGTGTGTGTTGTCTCCTGCGGAACAGGCATCCCACCAGTAGGCAGTGTACGGTCGTTCAATAGACTACCAACGACCAAGATCACAGTCCTCTAACGTGTCTGTGTTTTAACTTAAAAACGAATTGCTTGATAAACTTTTCACACTTTTAAACAGTCCCCAAATAGTTCGTTTGGAATGCTAAGACCCTCCTAAGACTACAAACAAAGTTATGAGGAACTTGACAATTTATTATTGACTATTGCAATTAATCAACATTGCATCAATGTGCCATTTTCTTGTTGGCAAAACCTGAGGTGTCCTCCTATCTATGTGCCCTCCTCTTTGTTGGGTCCATTATTTGCATCTGATTCTCATCATGCATGTGAGAGCTGCATAAACAAAGTCATAATAAGCAACATTTATTTGAAAAGTGTTATCTTCAGGCTTATTGGTTTTCTCAATAAGAAATGAATCTTTATGAAATGTAGTCTGCAAATATGGGCTAACTAACAGATAATCTTATGTCATTTAAAAAAAAAAAAAACACTGAAGGGTGGCAATGAGAGCAAGGCAGGCGCCTCACCCCACAGTGCTCCAGAAAAATGCAGGCCCTGTATGAGAGAAATGTTCTCCCATCCTGTCACTGGAAACTAAATATCTGCTGTGGGTGTGAGTGCGTGTGTGTGTGTTGGAATTTTGAAAAACTGGCCCTCTGGGACTTTTAATTGAGTACCCCTGTTCTATACTAAGAAGCTGGTTCAGGAGTAAGGCCTTGTCCACGCGTGTTACTAGCGCCACCTGGTGTACACCTGTGGTAAACACACATACTACTAAAACAAAATAACACACCATACTCCTGCTTTACCAGAGGTGTCAAAAGTAACAGTAAAAGTAAATTCATGGTGTAAGTACAACACTAGCATATGATATTACATAGCTGTTACACCATTTACTCTGAGGTAGATAGACTGTGCTATTACTTGAAAACACTAAAAACCCATCAAGAAGCCACCACAAATTTGATCCAAGCAGAGCAGAGGCCAGCTGATCTTAAAACAACTACACATGTCTGTGTTAAATTTGAGTGGTTCTTCCCTAAGTTTGTAGGTCACTATGATCATACTCTGTTTGAAGAGATTAGTGTCTCTCTGTGTGTCTTTGTTTTGGGTTGCTGAAGACCATTTGGCAAGAATACGATGTGTCCAAGCCTGATCTTCCGAATAGAAAGTTGTCCATATGTGCTGCTATCCATAAGTGATATGTGTTTTTATGATTTGTCATTACTGTAGACGCGGTGACAGTGTCTTTCTTAACTAGGCTGAAGGATGCACTGTGTATTTTTTTGTAGTTAAGCGGGCGTGCAGAGCAAGGCCCGATTATAGTAATCTCTAAGTCCTGTTAATTTATTATTAAGCGGGCTTGCGGAGCAAGGACCATGCAGAGCATGGCCCTTGCAGAGCAAGGCCCGATTATAGTAATCTCTAAGTCCTGTTTCTTATTTATTATTATTATATGGTTGTGACGTCATCGGTCGAATGCTCCATTCATTTCAACGGGGCTCCCCAACATTCGCACGTCTGTTATTTTTCGATAACGGACGGGTTGGTCTATAACAGACCGCTGTCAATGGCAACAAGACTTTTCACTGCTAAAGCAACTTTTCAACAAGACTCTAATCTGCTGCTGTGATAGACAACACCTGTTGTCCTGGCTACCTAGCTGTTAGCGGTGTTCCACAACAGGACTGTTTTGTTTTGCGCAGCAACAATCTTTTGACATTAAACACTATAATAGACTTCACATTAAATAGGCCTAAAGAAATGTCCCCGCCATGTGTGAATCATTTAAGCATATCCATATAATAAGCGGGTTAACTTTCGGCGAGTCGGTCGCTTTGTGGAATAGCAGCACTTCAGAGAGAACAAGACCCCTCCGCTCCGCGTCGGGGTCTAAAGATTCTCTCTGTCGTGCTGCTATTCCACGGTAGCGACCTTCTCGCCGAACGTTAACCCTTACTTGGTCTTGTGCAGGGGCAGTAAAAATAGAAAATGGATCTCCTCCTAGGCCTTTCGAGATAGAGACACCGTTCAAACACTAAAACGACCGGCTCGGCTTGGAGATCGCGTACAGTTATAGGCTTCTCCGTGTCTCTTGTCGTTTTCCCGTTTTTGGCGATTTAGTGAAAGCCTGGGTCCCCATTGAAAACCATGGTGGAACCTTCATGAACCAAAGTTCCGCCACTCTAGAGATTAGAGTGTAGGAGGCTTTTTCGGTCATAAAACATCAACACTTTCACCTAGAAGTTTAGTTGACGCGTTGTTAGCGAGCTCTATGGGATGTCTCCAAATTGTGAAAGTTTCATCTCCCAACTCCCAATACTTTTTAAATGGCAGGTTTGTAAAAAAAACAGGCCTGGGCCTATGGAGAATCCCAGTCTTTCGAAAAGTGCATTTTTCAAGAGATCAGCGCATGTCCCACACGGAGGTCCATTTGTGCCTGAACCCTTTAACCTATAAACTTCATTCAAAGACTGTTTGAGAGATCACAAGCATGACTCCGATCTGTGAAAAGGACACGTGCCAACTCCTTTTAGTTTTTTTACAACGATGTTGTAAAGACAAAAAACTCATTCTCATTTTCTCCCCTGTTTAGAGCTCAATACTAACTGTCTTTCAGTCAATCACAACAGGTGCAGCCAATGAAGGGTTCCATTTCAACTGTCACTGTCTCAAGATTCTATTCTTAACGAGCAGGTGCGAGCAACCATTCTAGAAGTCTATTGTTCAGCTCTGCAATGCAATGTAATATAGTCTTGCTGGACTATGCATGGCAGCTAGCTGCTTGGCTTAGTGGTAATGTATGCTGCTGCATTAGAGATATGGAGGTGGAGGGTTCAAACCCCATCCAAAGCCATGTTGATTTTCTAAATTATATCATATGCAGTGTTACCGCAGAGATACACCAGCGGCGACGCGATTCAAGCGACAGAGTGTAGCAGCAAGCGATACGAGAGACTGAGGAGACTAGAGTATGTCCGTACAGGCAGAAGGCAAAGCATTCAAGCATTCCCATTGGCTGTGGTCACTGACCTCTATACAGTCATTGGCTGTCGCGGCTTGTCGCCAAACCGCGTCATAAAAAGTTGAAAAGATTTCAACTTCAAATCGTCGCGCAAATCGCTCTAGTCTCCAGAATCGCTTTTGTCTCTCGACTCAATACAAAGTCAATTACTTCCGTCGCTCGACTCGCTCAGATCGCCGCTGGTGTATCTCTGTGGTTACTTGGCCAACTTAAAATGTCATGTATGTCATTTAGAATGGATGGCAAATGTGCTGAATTACAGATATTGAGGTTGGGGGTTCGAACCCCAGTCAAAGCCATGTTGATTTTCAAAATTATATCATATGCAGTGTTCCTTGGCCAACTTGAAATGCCATGTATGTCATTTAGTATGGATGGCAAATGTGCTAAATTACAGATATTGAGGTTGGGGGTTCGAACCCCAGTCAAAGCCATGTTGATTTTCTAAATTATATCATATGCAGTGTTCCTTGGCCGACTTAAAATGCCATGTATGTCAATTAGTATGGATGGCAAATGTGCTGAATTACAGATATTGAGGTTGGGGGTTCGAACCCCAGTCGAAGCCATGTTGATTTTCAAAATTATATCACATGCAGTGTTCCTTGGTCAACTTAAAATGCCATGTATGTCAATTAGTATGGATGGCAAATGTGCTGAATTACAGATATTGAGGTTGGGGGTTCGAACCCCAGTCAAAGCCATGTTGATTTTCAAAATTATATCATATGCAGTGTTCCTTGGCCAACTTGAAATGCCATGTATGTCATTTAGCATGCATGGCAAATGTGCTGAATTACAGATATGGAGGTTGGGGGTTCGAACCCCAGTCAAAGCCATGTTGATTTTCAAAATTATATCATATGCAGTGTTCCTTAGCCAACTTCAAATATCATGTATTGTATGTCATTTAATATCAATCGCAAAGGGACTGTATTACAGATATGGAGGTTGTGAGTTCGAATCCCGCTCGAAGCCATGTTGATTTTCAAAATTATATCATACGCAGTGTTCCTTAGCCAACTTAAAATACCATGTATGTCATTTAGTATATCCCCAAAACGCAGAGCTACAACACTTTCAAGATGGCTGAATCCAAGATGGCTGAATTGTTTGGCCCATAACTTCTGACTGGGTGGATGGATTTTTCCCAACTTTTCTATTAGCTTTGTTTTCTCAATAGTACTTTGTTTCATCTCTGCCCCAAAAGGCAAGCCCGCTTCCAGCATTTTCTGTGAGAATGCATTTCTAGTTTATTTCCAGATTTCATGCAGCCCATTCACAAATGTTACCTTTTTCATGAATTATTACCACCACCGCTTCTTTGTATACGTGTAACCTGCGGACATGAGGAAGAGGTATAAAACCTTTGCCACCATTTTGTCATTTGTCACTTGCCAGAGATGGGATGCTGCCTTGTATAGTGAGACGCTGTGAGATTTAGTTTCATTTTCACTATTTTTATTTCACTTATTGGAGAAGATCTTGGAAAACCTTGGGGATGATCTATCATATAGTACAAAGTACTTTGACTGCACTAATGTGTGTTGTTTGATGAACCACCGGAAGAATTTTTGAAGCATTACTGTATTTAATGATTGAAAAACAAAATGTCCCTCACAATCACTGCAGCACTGCATGGAAAGGAGTGAGAGGGAAGAGAGTATGGTTGTTATAAGGGCCTGAATATATTTTCTTCTGGGCAGGAGGGGAGAGGTGTGTGAGGGGAGACAGTACCGGTGGTGTAGGGCAGAGTATAGCACAGTATAGTAGGGGCTTAGAATTATTTTCCTCTGGGCAGCATGCATGCATCTGGATGGTGTAGGGGCAGCATGCATGCATCTGGATGGTGTAGGGGCAGGGGTATTCAATTATATTTCAACGAGGGCCCTTTTTTCAAATTCCTCCCAGTAAAGGGGCCGAACTATACATATGTGTTATGGTTGCCGACTGTCAATGAAAAAAATATGGGAGACTTCATTGAAGTGGAGGGTCTGGGGGTCCTCCCCCAGAAAATTTTGCATTTCTTAGATGTAATTTCCTGCATTTTAACGTCCCGTGTCCCGTTTTAGCATGATAACGGAGCCCATACTTTTATCTTTAAATTCCAAAAAATGATTCTGTATTTGAAGGGGCTTGTGGGGGGCAAGACCCTTGTTGTCCAAGGGCCGCATCTGGCCCCCGGGCCGCCATTTGAATAGCCCTGGACAGCCCTCTGTCAACGCTGATGCCCGTCAGGTCGGCGCTGGTGCAGTCGAACAGCGAGCCCATGCCCAGCACGTTGACCGTGTGCGCCAGGGAGAAACGGCTCTCCATCTTGAAGCGCGGCAGGTACAGCTCCACGGTCTGACGGGACAGCTTTGACGGATTGGTCCACTCAAGCAGCTTGGAGATGGTCAGCTGACTCATCACCTGGAGGAAGAGGAAGATGAAGAGGATGATGATGATGAGGGATGTTCTGTCTGCCTGTCTGTTTCTCTCTATTTGCCTCCATCTCTGTCTTTCTCTCTCTCTCTCTCTCGCTCTCTCTCTCTCTCGCACACTGTCACAACCTTGCTCAAGTGTCGTGACACAGAAAAGGGACAGACAAGAGGGTAACAGTCTACATATCGCACAAGTATGCTTACAGACCCAGACAGATAGAAGGAGAGAGAGCAGGGTCGTCTCAGCCAACCTACAGGCTACTACAGCGTAGGCCCTGGCTAGCTCTCACAGGCAGACCGACAGACAGACAGGCAGAGAGGAAGAGAGAGAGTGAGTGACTGCGCTGGAGGGAATTTTAAAGCCAGGAGTCCAATCAGAAGATCTGAAGACATCACCTGAAGAGAAACAAAAGTGCAGAGCCAACTAGTGTTCTGGTGGAACCCTGCAACGATCACCGCAGGGACGTGACAACACACAGACACAGACACAGACACACACACACACACACAACAAACACTCATTACCTAAGGGGAGTGAAAACTGCATAATTATAAACACAGTTATCAGTCCACATTACCCACCGTGTCCAGGGTCTCCTCTGGTGGCAGGAGTATGATCATGCTGAGCTGGGGGTCTGTGTAGGGCAGCTCCACCACCTGCAGGTTGTGCTCCCCCACCCGGCCGAACGTAAGAGCCACCTGCTGGTGCATTATCTCAACGGGGCGCGTCTCTGTCTACATTATGTGGAGAAATTTTTAGTTTCATCTGAGTTTTCTTAACCTTCTACTATTCTTATATTATATTCTCATTTTATTCTCATGATTTGGCTGGGGAAGTCCCCATATAGTGACATATTCTTGTGTGTAAGCTTTTCTGTAATGGGTCATGGGACACTCAACATTATTGGAAACATGTGCATCTACTTGGTGTGGCTGCTGAACAACAAATATGAAATTGCATTCGCTGGACAACAAGACAATGGACAGTGCATCTGGCCATGCGGGACCCCACATGCGCAGAAGAAGCTGACGACATGGACTGTGGGGGAGGGAAATGGTTAAATAGTGTTGGCTTTGTATTCACTTCAGAGCTTGCTGGGTGGAATACGTCCTGTCTCCACACAGTAATTTCTCCGGCCGTTAACAATAAAATCTGCAGTGCTTACCACCTGAGTTGCTTGTCTGCCGATATAATTTTTTTACTACAATTACAATACATAACATTACATTACATTACAGTGTACATTACACTACATAACATGCATTACTACATTGCAATACATAAAAATAGATTGCATTACATTACATTACACTACACTACATGACATTGCATGACATTAGAATACATAACATTACATTATTACATAACATTACATTAAATTACATTACATAACATTAGATTAGAATACATTACGTTACATTACACCCAAACGTATGGCAGCTTCTCCTCCTGGTAAATCATCTGTACCGTGCGTGTCTCTACATACACACATACAGTACATGCACGTGTAAGAAGGGGGGACGTCCAGAGCCGGCATGAAGATGGGGGGAAGCGAGGGGGAGTCGGACTGTCGGACCAATGACACAGGTCCTGGATAACCATCCAATAGATTAGTCCAAAATAGATAATTTATGTAAAATGGTCAAAAACACACAATTTCCCTTCATGTCCAGCAGACTTTTCCCTTTATTGAATTTATTGTATTTAAAGGGACACTGTGCAGGAAATGGTCAAAAAAGGTACTGCAACTATGCTGCTCATTGAAACTGGGCTGCCTATTGCCAAATTTGATCTTAACATGAAATATTTTCTAGTATGGTCCAAGTAGAGTCATTTGCTAAAATGGCTATTTTTGGAAATTCAAAATGGCGGACCATGGAGATAATCATGTATGCGCTTACATGAGACACTTAAATCCGATTTAACTCACTTTAAATCTGATTAACACTTAATTCCACTCTAGAATTATCATGTAAAGACCTACCGAACAGGATTTAAAGTGGGTGGTTTATTCCTCTTTTAAATCCGATTAAACACGTTCCTCTGTCATGTAACCTTTTATTCAGAATTACAATTAAAGTCCAGTCGTTCCACGCATGCTCGTTGGCCACACAATGGCGCCAAGAGCTTGTGCCATAGCCTTTCTACCTATATCTCTATAAATCCTCTCTGCTTGTGCTCTGTAGCAACCCAATGTAAGTAGGCTGCCGGATGTGAGTGCCCGGATATCCGCCCGAGTATTTCCATGCATTTGCATTCATTTCCACCATCAGGAATGCTTTGCGGTACCACAGCTACCCTATGTGAGTCGCGCTGTGTCGCCTGACTGTCCCTTCTATAATATGATTGTAGCCTACCGTAACAACTCGGCCTCGGCCCCCGCCGCAAATATCCACCACACCACCACGGGTCCTCTGGTGTTGTGACCGTTTTAGGATCTTTTTTTCATATCCAATACTTGCACATTAAGAGTGACAATTCCATCATGGATGTTTAAACGATATGTGCGAATGCAGTCATGTTGGATTTAGGGTGCCAAACCATGCTATGTCATGAAGAACGTGCATCACATTATTTAAACAGCTCGTGTAAACAGTTATCCTGAGTGCCCGTGTCTTTTTGGAGATCGGAGGCTTGATGAGCAAAGAGATGGGAGAGAAATTAGTTGTGCGCGCGCACACACATCTGCACAATATCCACCGGACACGAAGTTACTGGCTCCAATATTTCAGCGTCCCGTTTGATTCTGTACTGACACTTTTAAGTTTACGTAGCACAATCAAATGAGGCTATGTCTAAATTATAGGCTGTAGTCTCCAATGTGCCTAGTTTCACCTGTTGTTGGCATTAATCTGCACAATATGCGGCATAACTTTTCGAGTGCTATTAGACCGGGTAAAGTATCGAGCATGCTGTCCCTTCAATAATATTAAGAGTGTCCCGTAACAACTCGGTCTCGGACCCCGCCGCAAGTATCCTCCACCACGTCCTCTGATGTTGTGACCCTTTTTAGGATAGTTTCATATAATACAGAAATAAGAGCGTGCGCGCGCGCCTCTGACTCTAGACACGGAGGTAGAATGGCTCCAATATTTATATTCAGCTCCACGTTTAATTCTGCACTGACACTTTTAAATGTACATGGCACAATCAAATGAGTAGGCCCTAGGCTATGTCTAAATGTACTAGGCAGGCTCTAGTCACCAATCTGGCTTTGTTGTTTCGGCATCACCAATAATAATGGCACATATGCGGCATGGTTTCGCGTGTTGTTTTTGCACCACCAAATAATAACTACACAATATGCGGCATAGCTGCTGTTTTCTAACTCACAGAGAAGACTATGCCCAGATATTCTTTTAACTTGTAGGATATCCTGATGTTATGTTTCACTAATGTAAGGAGTAAAAGAAACTCCCCGAGTGCTAGCTACATTTAGACTGGGTAAACTCGTGACTTTAATGCCTTCCGAAACGGGCTATTCCAGTGTCTGTGACAGTGCATCTATTTTAGGTAGGCCTATAGTCTTGTGCAAAACTTTTTATTTAACATTGCGAATGAGCAGGATGATTTAATTGCTTAGACACACGTGCTTCAGAGCAGCTAGAACTGTGCAAGGTGACTGTTGCAGTTTTCAGCTCAGTCCTCCTGGATAATAAAAACAAAATAATGCCGACGAGAAAGTAACGCCGTTATCTTTTGATGGATTCCCTTTGGGTGCCCGGTTGAGACAGTTTAATTTTCACACCCAAATCAATTCGGTTTTAAGTTATAACTTCATTTTATTATTATTATTTTTCAATTATTTTGATGTTATTCGTCACCGGGCCTATTCTTTTGATTGGGAGATCAAGGAACTTGGTGTCGCCGAAAGGCGATGTGCTGTGGGCTCTTTACGCACGGCACCTATGTCCCTTCCATCTTCAGTCAGACTCAAATCGGACCGAAATCAAGTAGCTGAGGTTAAACTGTCGTAAATACACGACCGAAATCGAGTAGCTGAGGTAAAATAGACGTAAATACTCCGGCGGATATCCGGGCACTCACATCCTGCAGCCTACTTACATTGGGTTGCTACATGCTCTTTACCAGAGCTGTAGAGAAAGAGTTGTCCTGAAGCCATTGACGGCCGCGGACGAGCATGGCTGCTCTACATCCGGGGTTTCGCCGTCACTTCATTTTGCTCAAAGGGTCCTGTGCAGCAACGGGGACGCCATTGAGTGTCGTTGGCGTGTCGACCACTTCCCAGGTAAGTTGATATAATAGGGAGATTAATCAAAGTTCTCTGTCTTTGTCAGCGTAAGCTATCACAAGTACAGTCTCTGAGGATGTAATTTTGCCAGTTTGGGTAATATAAAATCACAATGGTAATGTGAAAAACCGTTAATCGTGTGGTAATAGCTAGCGTTTTCAACACGGCGCTTCTGGTTCAACTTTGGATTTGACGTGTTCGCAAAACATCGATGCTACCTTTCAATCTATATTTTAAACGATGACATGTCACATATTTTATAAGATACCGTCCTGTTGTCTTCTGTCAATATCCATACAGTCGTTTGATTTCAGAGCTATTTGCTTATCGGTCATTTATAGCTAA
Source organism: Engraulis encrasicolus (assembly GCF_034702125.1). NCBI lineage: Eukaryota > Metazoa > Chordata > Actinopteri > Clupeiformes > Engraulidae > Engraulis > Engraulis encrasicolus. The sequence continues at coordinate 12,045,570 of NC_085862.1, read as the reverse complement.
TGTTTCTAAGCTAGCTGGAAGCTAATGTCAACAAGTTAGTTGATGCGCGGAGATCTTTATGCTATCTAACTAGATCCAATAATGGACTACGAGGCATTCAAATGCTGATGTTCATGGCTTCAGGTATTACTTAAGTAGAATTTGGGATTTTTGTGCCATTGAGTGTCTACTGTGTCGTGTGTCGAGTCGACACAGGCTATCACAAGTACAGTCTCCGAGGATGTCATTTGTTGTTTTTGGGTAGTATACAATGGTGATGTTACCTGCTCATTTCTTGTTAAGCTGACATTAAGCTTACATTACCGCAGAGATACACCAGCGGCGACGCGACTCAAGCGACAGAGTGTAGCAGCAAGCGATACGAGAGACTGAGGAGACTAGAGTATGTCCGTACAGGCGGAAGGCAAAGCATTCAAGCATTCCCATTGGCTGTGGTTACTGACCTCTATACAGTCATTGGCTGTCACGGCTTGTCGCCGAACCGCGTCATAAAAAGTTGAAAAGATTTCAACTTCAAATTGTCGCGCTCGGCGCGCAAATCGCTCTAGTCTCCAGAATCGCTTTTGTCTCTCGACTCAATACAAAGTCAATTACTTCCGTCGCTCGACTCGCTCAGATCGCCGCTGGTGTATCTCTGCGGTTACTCGTGTATCTTTACGATAGCTAGATTCACAATGAACTGCGAGGCATTGAAATGGTGATGTTCATGTTGTCATTTTTCTGTTCGGATCTAGGTTCTAGCAGATTGTTGGTGGAGACCGCTACAGCAGGCTGGTGCAGACTGGTGGTGTTGGTGGGGACCGCTACAGCCATCGGAAGGGATTTGGCAGGAGGTGGAGCCTTCTTTGCTTGACTTTTACTGCCAAGGTAGCTTTTTCCCTTCCCATGGTTCTTCCCTTTCATTATTGATGCATTTACCTGCAATGCTGAGCCTCAACCTGGTGTATTTGGTGATCACTCTCCTCTTGACATCATGGCAGGATGGAAGGTTTGATTTCACAGTCATGGCCTCTTCCACTAGTTCACTGACTGAGCACTCCATTAGGGCTTCTGATGTCCTGGCCCGGAACAGCTGCTCAACGTGCTGCAGTAAAGAGAATACATCCGCAGATGGCTGGTGAAGTGCGCCCTCTCTGTACTCCTTCATCTGCAGCAGTGTGGCGTTGTCCGGTACAGCGTCGTCACTGTTCCTTAAGGCAGGCTTACAGGCCGAACACAAAGAGCCGCCTAGTACACCCTTGATGACGTATCCGGCCAGATGGTATAGCACACAGGACTCCGCTTTTGTGAGTGCATTTGGTGGATGGGTGGATGGTGGTGGTGGTGTGTCTACCAAGTGCTAGAATCATAGCTGTCATCTGTTGTAATTATTCACTTGGTCATAATGATACCACAGATTCATTGAAAATCACTTCTTTCAATCAGCAGTGACTGGCTGTGAAATATTTATCCGTCCAGATCCAGTTCAACATTTGACTAATATCACTGTTTTTGTCTTTTGTATTCCCATTGAGTTGTGTTACAGGTGGAAATGATTCTGCTCCTACTGCATGAGACTGCTGCTGTTGATGGGGAAGTGCTTTTGCCAGAAATGGCTTAGTTGCAGGTGGTGGCTTTCTTGAGTTGCACTGATAAGGTAACCTAACTAACCTTTTGAGGACCCTTACAGTAAGTAATATTATATCTGTGTCTAACAGACTAGTCAGACTAGTAGGGCCGGATATATGTGCACAGCAACATAGTTGTCTTTTTTTTGTTTCTATACGCCATCCCAATGGAATTCAAATGAAACTACGGTAACAAGAGAATAAAAGTGCCTTTCAAAACATTCAAGGATCAGAGAGAAGTAATAATAAAACGAAGACACATTAACACATTTTAACAAAAATAAAACGGTAGTTAAAAAGTCCTAAGGAATAGGCTAACTGAAACAAATGAGTTTTTAGTCTGCATTTGAACTTGGGTAATAAGTCAGGGGGCAGTGCATTCCAGAGCTGAGGAGCAGAGCAACTGAAAAGCTCTATTCCCCATGGTACTGAGATGGGCAGAGGGACAGAGAGGAGGATGGTCGAGGACAAACCGAGGTAGCGAGAGGGAATGGCAAGGCAAGATTGTTGCAAGATTGTGAATGGCCTGGAAGTTGTGCAGGACAGGAGTATTTTAAGAAGCACATGGTATTGAGCACTCAGAGACATAGCCAAAGTAAGAATGGAAGACGCCGAACAACCATTCAACAAGTTAATTGAGTCAAGACTGGGTCAAGAAATACCAGAGGACCGTTTTCAAAGGTATGGACTAGTGAAAGTGACTGTTGACAGACAGGGTGTCAAGACAATGGTATTTGTGTCGTATTCGTGGGTAAGCGGTTAGGGTGTCAGACTTGTAGCCCAAAGGATGCTGGTTCGACTCCGACCCGCCAGGTTGGTGCGGGGAGTAATTAACCAGTGCTCTCCCCCATCCTCCTCCCTGACTGAGGTACCCTGATCATGGTACCGTCCCGCCACACTGCGCCATTGGGGACTGCCCCCTTGCATGGATGAGGCAGAAATGCAATTTTCTAGTGTGCAGTGTTCACTTGAATTTTGTGGAGTACTGTGTCACAGTGAATTTAAATGTATTACTTTAATAAATGTTAATGACAAGTAGGAATGGGCAGCATAGTTGCAATGCCTAGTCTTGCCACCCTTGTAAGATCAGATAACTAACTTTTAGTGTCTGTTTTCACAGAAATTTGTCTAGCGTGACACTTCTCCACAATCCACATGTAAACAGGCATTTAAAAACAATATGGCCATTGGTCTTGTCCTCTAGGTCCTCTAGGCCCAAGCTGTTAGGGCAGCACAGTACAATAAATTAAGTTGCCAAAAAAAAACTTAAAATATTCCTCTGTGGTATTAAAAAAAATATGCTTTCCATGTAGATGTGTGCATTCTACTGTTCTCCACTTCTGTGAAGCAATACTATAGGATGAGGGTGAAAATGGTGTTTATATATTTTTTTTTTCAGCAGCAAGACATTCTAAAATTTCTTCCAGAAGGGAGGAACGCTAATTATTGGTTTAGCAAAGGGTCCAGAGCAATCTTGTCCGCCATTCTTGCTGTGTGATCCATTTAACTTTCCAATAAATGTCCCTCCAGGGTGTGGCCTACCATTTTGGCACTGTACCTTTAAACAAAGTCTTGGGTAGGCTGTGGCATTCCAACAAATATAAATTGGTTCTAATTGGCCCAAAATGTGCTTAGGAAATATCCCTATGCCATTATATCTCCTGCATGAGTCCATCTTTTCATGTTGTTATCGACAAAATTCTGTCAATTCCACCTGAGAGTGTAGATGTAGATATCAAGACTCATCAGACTAGGCAACATTTTTCCGATCTTTTAGTGTCGTTTATGGTGAGCCAGTCGAAATTGTTGCCTCATTTTCCTGTTCTTGGCTGGTTCTTGGAGTGGCACCAAATGTGTTTTTCTGCTTCTGTAACCCATTTGCCTCAAGATGTGCTGTGTAATCAGGGATTCTCTTATGCATACCTTTGTTGTACTGAGTGGTTATTTGACTTAATGTTGCCTTTGTATCAGCTCCAACCAGTCTGGCTATTCTCCTCTGCCATCAACAAGACATTTTTGCCCACAGAATCGCTGCTCACTGTATTCCCCCCCCCCCCCCCTTACCATTGTTTGTTAAACCCAGAGATGGTTATGTGTGAATATCCCAGCAGATCAGTCTTTTCTGAAATATTCAAATCAATCCCTTTCAGCACCAACAGCCATGCCATGTATATAAATAAATCTCTCTCTTTTTTCTTCTCCTGTCTGCTCCTCTCTGGTCATAGGTTGATGCTTTCAATGCATTGGAAGTTCCAGCATGTTCCAGTGAATTCCAATTCTTCATGCATTATTGATTTCACACACACACACACACACACACACACACACACACACACACACACACACACACACACACACACACACACGTCTTGTCATGTACACAGACATGCCGTTTTATTCATAGTTATTTTGTTTGGGCTGTTTATGTTTCTATTTGGAGTATTTTTTTTATTTCAAATAAAAGATTGAACCATTCAAGCACAGGTTGTACAGCTGTGGGTTATTTACTTCATGTTCATTGCATCATGTTCATGTTCATTTGCATCCTGCATTGAGTGGTTTGACAGGTCTGATGATGACCAGCATCATAAAGGCTGAAATTAACAAATGCTATATTACTGTAGGCCTACAACTGGGACATGCTGGGTTTATGTATTTATCTTTTTATGTATTGGAAGTATTTTATCCATTAAAATATCCTACTGCAAATCTGCTGAATCCAAAACAAATAGACATTATCAAGGGCTACGGACAATTAGCATCTCAATGGTAAGTAATGGAGCTTCCTAGCTAAGATGACGTTTCCCTCCCAAAGTGTAACTGCAATGATATTACCGTATTACGGTACTGACACTTCAATGTTTTTATATGACAATGAAGGCCATAAAATGGCCTACAAAAAACAAAACGAACTCGTTCTTTTGGGGGCGGCATAATCTGATATAATTACCGTTAAAGGACGCTCTCGCTCAATGAAATGTATTGACAGCTCCCGGTGTATAGGACCCTTCTGCGGTGGGCGTAGACTACGCAAACCACGTGACCACTCGTCGGCAAAGATCAAAGGATGCTCCAACTCTTTTCTCTACAGCTCTGCTCTTTACTAGTGAGAAAAAAAATGGCGGCATTTCCTGTTGATTTTCACATGAAAAGTCCTTGAATTCTTTCAGGGGGTGTTCACTCACGGAACTAGCTACTAGCCATAACTGGCTAAGCCTAATCCTACCTAAGTGCAAAATGAATGCGTGTCAATGGAGTTTTCTACCATTATAATTGTAACCGAGTGTAGGTTTACCAAAATCTGAATTTTACTTTATAAGATTTACAAGATGACTACGCCAGTCTCGTTTAGGGCGAGACAACCCAGCTGTTATACAATCAACTTCCCCGACAGGTTCTAGATGATGAATGAGGACACAACTGTTGACACATATTGTTTTTATTTTCTCTTTTCTTGTTCAATACTTAAAATGTGAACGCGTCCTTATCAGGACGGGTGCAAGGCAGGTCACAAGTAGGCTACTGACAGCAGTGGATTACTTCCTTGATGACTGGATAATTGAATTGGTTAGGCAGCCAATAAGTGGAAACAAGCACTTGGCTACACAGTGAAAATAAAAGTAAACCAAACCAAAAGATAAAAAGTAAACTGAAATAACACAGCACACTAATAAAAGAAGATCACACGGCACACAAAAAAAAGGTTCACTATGTAGCAGTACAGGTTAGCCAATCAGGCCACTACACCAAGGAAGCTACAACTCCAGCCCCTAGAACTACCACGCTACAGGACTACACATTTCACTGCAGAGCTCGTTGACGCAACAAAACAAACAAAACTCAGTATGAGAAAGACGGTGGTGTCCCCCACCCTCAACAGAATGCCCCACTCACAACACGCTGTTGAACGTGTCTCGGACCTGTGGGCGCAACAGAGCGGGTTAGGAATTCAGGCACGTCTCCCCGTGGTAGCCAGACCCAATTGGACGCTTCACCAAGGTCTACGCGCGCACGACGGGGTCCTCACACCACCCCACAGCAACACCGCACCTGCCCGATAACAGCAGCGAGCCCAGGTGTGTCCAGACCTGGCATCTCGCATTTGAACTATTTACGGAAATTTATACTCTAGGGACTGTCACTACGTTGCCCCTTCCGCTGGGTCCCAGTGCCCGCCCTGCTAGCCCACAGGCAAGTAATGACAATCTTGGGTAACATACACGCACCAGGTGACAGGTCCAACCTGTCACATATACCCCCACTTTTGAAAGGTCACCGTCCCGGTGACACGCCGTACCCAATAACATCGACACGTCCAATAAGCATACACACACCCAAGCATACACACACCCAACAAGCATACACAGACCCAACAAGCGCGCGCGCGCACACACACACACACACACAGCAAGCGCGCAAGCACACACAGCAAGCGCGCAGGCACACACAGCCAGCGCACACGCACACACAGCAAGCGCACACGCACACACAGCAAGCCTACACACACTAGAAGGCCCCCAGCGCATTAATCATCAACAAAGAACACACCCACATAATCATACATAGACAGTGAAGAACGATCCAGGATGGAGCCACGCCGGGCTGGATGGACACGGGCGTTCCTCTTGGACGATTACTTTCAAGTCCACTAAATGACAGTCGGCGGTTGGCCTCTCCATTGCCCCCCGAGTGGGCTGCCGGTGAGGGCTGCCGGTGCGCACCCGAAGAGGCCCGTTGCCCATCGCAGTCTCTCGCCAGGTGCCCGGGCTGATGGCACCGCCAGCATGTGAAGCCAGCCTCCTGCGACTCCGGTTGAGGTTGCTGTGATATGCCCAGCCACCTTGACAGCACATCCAACTGCCCTTGCTGATGAGCTGCCATCTCCCTCAACTCCGCCAGTCCCGGATCCATGTTTCTCTCGCAGCTTGGCTGTCAATGCCAGCCCCGGGTGTCCGCTGCAGCGTCGTTCGCTGGAGGGGGCAACCACCGTCTTTCCCAAGAACAAAACAAAACTAAAACTACGGGCTCCTTCTAAACAACAGCTGTGTCCTACACGTCATCCATTGCCGACTACGTCAAATGTAACCGAGTGTAGGTTTACCAAAATCTGAATTTTACTTTATAAGATTTACAAGGTGACTACGCCAGTCTCGTTTAGGGCGAGACAACCCAGCTGTTATACAATCAACTTCCCCGACAGGTTCTAGATGATGAATGAGGACACAACTGTTGACACATATTGTTTTTATTTTCTCTTTTCTTGTACACGCACCAGGTGACAGGTCCAACCTGTCACATAATTTTTGTGATTTTTTACAATATTTTGTCCTGAAATATTAATATTAAGTTCGAAGCTATAAATAATAAGACCTCATTTGAGTAGCGTTTCGATTACTTTGCGCCACTAGATTATTATATACTGGGTCACAAAGCTAAATTTTTATGGGGCCAAACCCATAAACATTAGCGGGATGCTAGCGAGTGCAGGTGAAATCTTCTAACCTGCTGTAAAATTGCACACCTGAACGATTTGTCAATACAGCCTATTGTTAAACAACAGTCATAGTGCTTACCATGAATGTTTTGTTGATGATATTTGTGACTGGAAATCGCAGTAGCAGTGTATTTAGCATATGGGTTCCCCTTTCCATTCCATACATTTTCCCACATGAAGGACTTACCGACGCTCGCCAACTAGTGGACATGCATGCAAAGTTAACTGGCTACAATGGGAACCAAAGTGTGAACGTTCTCCCTGTTAGAGATTCTCTGATTCTTTAAGAGAACTGTCTCCTACCTCAAAATCAGCATCATATCCAAGTTCTTCCTCTTTCCTCTTTCTTGAGGGGCCTCCATATTTGCCTTCACCCTCTCAAATGTGTCTAGGGGAACACATCGTGGCACCTCTTGGCTTACCATGCCCTCTGCCGCCTCAACAGTGACCTGGATAGAGAATATGAATATGTACTGTACATAAATGCCTCTTTCCACTCGTGTGTATTCCCTATATGCTACTGATAGTTTGATGCAAATAGGTGAAATGCTAAATTGCCTTTCTGTATACTGCCCTACAATCTTAGAACGCAGTAACTCTGAAAACGGCAAACTGAGAAAAAAGGCTTCAAAGTTTTCCATATGGCGCGACAACTGTGTTGTCGGTAAATTGGTGGTGACACTTCCTGGTAATGCTTGTTTAGGATAGAAATTTAATGCACACCAAAAAAAACCCAAAAAATTTATGTGGCAAAAATATATGTGTCTTTTTACCACAAAAAACAGAGTTACTGCGTTCTTGGCTGGTATTACTGCCACAAAATGGAGTTACTGCAGGAGTTACTGCGTTCTTAGCTTGTATTACTGTCTACTCCCAAACCAGTCCCATTGGAACGTGCAGCAGTAACTCGCCGAATTACTGCGTTTTTGTTAAACCTTTTTTGGGTCATTTTTGCACTTTCAAAACGAGTTTTCTCCAAAACGGGACGGTGTTGGACCACCATTTTTGGACACAAGACAAATGAGGTAGTTTAGAACCGATTTCCGATATAAAAATTTTTTCGACCATTTTGAGTTACTGCGTTCTAGTATTGCACGGCAGAATAGCATGTAGGCCTATTGTCACTATACTGCCCTACAATTTCAGAACGCAGTATAATTCAAAATGCCAAACTGAGAAAAAAGGCTTTAAAGTTTCCTTTCTGTCCACGCGACTGTGTTGGAGGTAAAGTGGTGATGACACTTCCATATAATACTTTTTTATGGTGAAAATTTATGCACGCAAGAAAAAAGCAAAAAAAACAACATTCTCATTACTTTTTAGCTGAAAAATCATTATACTGCGCTCTGTTGTGGTATTACTGTCTACACCAAAACCACGATGTCAATGGAGAAGTGCAGTAGGCCTATAATTCGCATTATACTGCGTTCTTGGCTAGTAACACGTAGCCTCCTAAAACCAAAAAGCGCAGTATAATCAGTTTTTTGCGTTTTTTTCCGAAACGGGACCAAGTTGGGCCAAAAAATTTTAACACAAGAAAAAGAAGGTATTTTAAAGCCAATTTCCGGTCTAAACCCATTTTCGACCATTTTCAAGATACTGCGTTCTGATATTGTAGGGCAGTATACATATGCAATGATTTCACAGACACAAACAGGGCTGTAGTGGAGGGTAAACGCACGTACATGGCGTTTACACACCTCTGGAATTCAGGAAATAGCGTTTACCCACCTCTAAATAGCGTTTACGCAGCTCTTAATGGCAATTACGCACGTCAAAGTTCCCTGCGCCTTGTGATCTGCCGTTGGAATAATCCAAAATAAATTTGGTGTCATTTAAAACATATTGTTGAACATACTTAACGCTTTAGTATGAATCATTTTAATCTGCTCTGTAGGCCCCTATTCGGGTATGTGACCTTCCAATCAGTGCCTTTCGGCTGCGGCGGAGAGAACCAATCAGGATCCAAGCAGGATTGTCTCGTGGCCGTTCCGTTCGGCTTTGGTATGTCTGACCCCTAAAGACTATAAAATATAGGTGCTGATGACCTGAGGCAATGGCGTCCGTTAAGAAACATCACATTTAAACCTCTTGTCACAAACTCTGGCTTCTAAGAGGCATGGTTTATCTTCCTTTTGCACTACCCTTTAACACGAAGGCTCAGAATGTCCACCTGGACATTTTTGCATGTTTTGACCATAAAAGTGTAAAATAATGTCCTAAGAAAAAGTGCTTTGGCCCCTTTTCCCTGAACATTTCTTTAAGTATCTAACAGTAGGCCTGTTTTACAATTTACTGCAAGTTAAAGGGGTGTAATAACAGTTTAAAATGAAGAAAACCACAAAATGGAAATTTGATTTTCAGAGGTTTAGAGATCAATGAAAATACACCTGTACATCAGTTGATGAAATTTAAAATATGAAATGAACAAGTATGCAACATTTTAAAACTACAATTCATTGTGTGAAAACATTTGTAAAAAAAGAACATAAAATTAAAAATGTGCATAGGCGTTTTTGGCCACACAGCCAGGCAAAAAAGGAACCACACACACACACACACACACACACACACACACACACACACACACACACACACACACACACACACACACACACACACACACACACACAGACAGACAGACACAAAGAAAATACACCTGTACATCAGTTTAAGAATTTTAAAATATAAAATGAACATTTTACCTTTATCACACACATTACTGACATGGTGTGTTTCTGAAACAGCTTGCAGCGGCGCCTCCCTATGCTGGTTCTCTGGCCTTTGGCTTCCTCCATCGTCTTCCTTTCCTGACCTCCTCCTCTTCCTCCTCCATCTTCACCTCTCCCTCTCCATCTTTCCTGACCTCTTCCTCTCCGTCCTCCATCTTCACCTCCACCATACCCACCATAAGAAAATGTATCTTTGTCAGTTCATGGCACTGTCAAACAATGTAAATTCTCACACAAAATACCTTAATCATATTTTATGTAAGTATATGTGTGTATAGACTAAGAGTTTATATTGTATAAATGTCTAATCCATACAGTATATAGGCTACAACAATACACACACAGGTACAAGCTCACTGGTCCTATTCATGTCACTGTCTTACGGTGCCCATCCATTTGTCAGTTTGACGCAAGCCGTACCAACGCATTCAATTCATTTTCAATGAAATGCGGCATATCGTCGTTACCGGACTCGCCGTACATGTTGGGATTCCGGCACGCGAGCGTGGGTCCGGTGGCACGTCAAAAAGTTGAGCTCTCCCGAAAGTTATGCAAATTAGCAGCGGCTGACGGACTGCGTTACCCAATGACTGTTGAGCACATGAAGATGTCCCATGATACCTGTGGTCATCACGAAGGTGCATTTCCCTCCGTAAAAGTAGATTTTTGACGTCTGTCGAACTTTTGGATGTACAAAATATAGACTACAAGCATTCATGTTGCACGTGCTTATGATGCCTGGGTTCAAATGATTATGTTCGCTACATCGACAAAAACGGCTTGAAATGTTGATCGATATACTTCCTGTATATAACTCCCGGGGCACACAAGCTGTAGTAGCAGTGCGTCTTTTTATAAAATAAAAAGACTCATGTTTTTTACAGTTACAGTCAGCAGAAGGTATTGTGGTTAAATTTTATCTTATATGATTCATATGCAGATTATTATATGTACATGTCTATGCAGGAATATTGAGATATGTGTATATGACTATATGTGTATATGTCTGTGACTGTATATATATCATTCTAGTATGTCTGTATTGAGTGTCAGCTCAGCTGAGGTGTGAGTGACCTAATTAACATCTGTATAGGGCCTAGCAGGCCACGGGGCTGGGTGTGCTCACACTATAAATGCTCTGAGAGAACACAAGGCAGGGCGCATCCCAACTAGGTAGATCAGCAAGACTGGTGTATCATTAGGATGTTGTCCTGTTCCATATTTTCTATGGGGCAGTAATGAATAAAGATATCTGCAGAAAACTCACCGAACCCAAAGTGCTTGTCTGACAGTAATAGAGAAAAAACCCACATTTAATGGTGTCAGAAGTGCGATAATGATGGAGCTGCAGACAGGGGGAAGATGGACTATTCCAGGAAGGACAACATCTCAAAAAACTTGGCCAAGTAAGAAGTGGAAGAAACCTACTGGAAGAAGTTCATCAAAGACCTGCCGACGGCAAAAGTCGGACCGCATTCTGGGCCCGGTGAGTAGATTCCAATAACGTTAATTATTTCAAATAATTGTATTATGTTAGCTAAGGAAGTGGGAAGTTAAGCTGAAATGTACCGTTGTTTGAAATGATGAGGTTGGGGGAACATAAAGAAACCAAAAATGGATGATCCTGCATATTACCGAGGATGAGGGAGTGTTTGAGTTATACAAATGGCGGACACTGCACACTTTTATGTGGCCTATTAGAAGCGGTGTACAATATGAACGGCGTATGTGGTAGGTGGTCGATTTCAAGGTCTTAGGTTGGACAGGCTTATTTTTGGATATGATTGGACGATCAGCAAATTTAGATGCTCAAAATATTGTTCTTCGGGGGAGGGAGAGTGCGTAAACTAGGGTAGCACACTGCACACTGAAATATGTGGCCTTAAAAGCAGTGTTTAAATTCTGAAGGGCATTTCATGCGATAGGTGGTCGAACCCAAAGACGTATGATGGGCAGTCGTATTTTTGTGAGAATCGGCCAAATGGAGCGCTGAGTAATGGATGGATGATCTTATGTACTGATGATTGAAGGGTGTGTGGCGAATGACAAGGTGGCTAGATCATGTATATGACAAGAAGCTATGATTTATGAACGAGGTTTGAATTGGTAGAAGGACTTTCATAATATCTTTGATGTAAGACAGGCACAGTTCATTACGAGAGATCTCGGTGTGTATGATAGGCCTACTATGTGTGTGTGGCATTACTCAGGGAGCAGAGGAATAATTGTATGGACAAATTTAAATACTAGGTGAAGATGTTTAGCTTTTTCCCCGTCGGAAGCTGAAAAATAATTTTAATTATGGATCAACCTCTGGTGTAATTTTAATAGTGGAAGTTAATCATTTTTGCTGTATGTGAATTTGGGCATAGAGAGAGAGAGAGAGAGAGAGAGAGTATGCCAATGTGTGTGAAGTGTTAGTGTGTGTGTGGATCCACAGAATGTATGTGTGTGTGAATTTGTGTGGCTCTGGATATGGTGTGATATCAGAGAGAGAGAGAGAAAGGAGAAAGAAAAAAAAGAGAGAAAACATTGATTGGCTTGTAGGTAATGATTGGATTGAAAGAGGAGAAGAAAATACAGAGAATTAAAAGGTTTTGAAAGTGTGAAAATAGATGGAAAGAATTATTTCTTTTGGATGGAGATATCCAGTGTAGAAGGAATAGGTCAGGTAGGGATGAAAAGCAAAGGGCTGAGAGGCCATATAGACTGTGTTGGCTGGAATTATTTCAGTGTATAATATAGATGGCATGATAGGAAGATAGCCTACTTTGAAACATAGAATAACGATGGAAGAAGGAATGAAGTGAAGAACAATGTAACTAAGAAGATAAGCTAACAGAGTGGTGACATGACGAGTAGCATGGTTGGTGGTTGCGGCGGTATGTGACATCTGTTCAATAAGTTTTGACTGGGTTGAATGTGAAATCATATAGGCTAGCAGGAAGTGTGGAAGTCAGAATGGCTATGCAGAAATTTGAATTTGGGTGAAAATGCATGCAGTGTGAACTGATAAGGTATTTTAACATACGAGGAGAAAAGGTAAATTTCTGTGGATGTGTGGTACTCTGTTTGGCCACTAGGGGTTAATTACCATGGCAATGGGGAGAGAGATGGAAGCTGAAGTGACTGTTTAGAAGTTGGAAGCCGGAACTAGCTTTTAAATTTTCATTTGAGAAGAGCGGAATGGAATGGAATATTCCTTGTGGGAATAATAAAATAAAATAAAATAAAAAAGGAGAAACATATGGGCAAGAAAATAAAGGTTTGAGAGATTCACTGAACAGAGAGTTAGTGCTTGGTTTGGGTGAGAGAGATCTGTTCCTGCCCCACCATAGAAGAGGGGGTAGAGATGTCTTTATAAATGTAAATGAATGTGTCAAGGAGAGGTGCCGATGGTCTGGAAGGAAAACATTAACATGTCTGATCTTGAAGAATTAAAGAAAGCAATGAATGTTAATGTGCTGGCAACTGGGAGTTGAGAATGCTTAACATATATTTGCAATACATTGATGACCAGAGGGCTAGGAGTGGTTGAGACCCAGTGTGGAGACCCAGTGTGATTTCAAAGGTGTGGGGGAACTCCCAGACTGGCTGGGGCCTGTGGGCAATTGTGTTATCACTGGTCTGAAGTGGTTCTTAGACTTTTAAAGTTGGCTGATAAACATTTCAAAGGAAGAAGGGACTGGGACAGCTCAAAGTTAACAAACAATTTAGCATGGAGGGAATGAAGAAGACAGGAAGGTCTTAGCTTAAATTGGATTATGATAATGGGCTGCGATGGACAAAGGATGGAAGTGTTTTGTTTGCTGAGAGAAGGGAGAACTTCAAGGCTATGATCAATGCACCAGTGTAGACAAAGGTAATTAACAGAGTCAGCATTCCTTGGCAAGAAGAAAAGATCAGATAGGCTATTGACACATTGGTAATGGGTGTAGTAGCAATTGGTAGATTTAAGGTGAGAGAACATTTGGAGTGATAAAAGCAAAATACTATAGAGTTTCATGGATAGCATAGAAGTGCATTAGGTAGCAAAAAATCAGGATACAATGCTCAAAATTCAAAGTACTTATTGTCTAATAGGTTAACATGTTAGATAATGGTCTGAGATAAAAAGCTTGTATGTATGAGAGTGGGTCAAGTGCAAAGACTGAAAGAGTGATAATGACTTTTGTGTGTCAGCAGAGAGAGATGGATATTTCTGTGTATGGTTGTATTAGATATGCCAAGTTTTAAGATATCAGGAACTAGAAGAGTGTAATGGCATTTGGATATCAATCGGTAGCATAGAAATTGTATGGAGAGAATGTGTGGAATAGGTGGCTGAGAAATTTGGTTTAGAAAATGGAATGCAAATATGAAAGTGAGTGAGATTGAATGTATGAAGTACAATTTGAATTGCTTAATGGAGTATTTGGAATTACCGGATATTTATCTGGAAGAGTGGAGGAGAGACTGGTGAAGAGGAGTTGACATTTTAACTAATAGCATTAGGCTTCACACAGGGAAGAGGGGTTTGCATTGAATATTGAATGGCCACAATGTTGATTGAAAACCCTGATTAACTGGACGAAGTCACAGAAGGTGTGAAGGGGGCTCCAGCAGGAGGTAAACCAGTTTGAACTAATAAATTATGCAAGCAAACAGAGGGGGCAGAAAAGTCCTGAATTGGCATGCAAATGGTTAATCTGGCAGAGGTGTGGAATGAGAGATCCACAGATTTAACAAGCCTTGCAAAGGGAATAGTTGATCTGATATAACTGGTGAAAAATAAAAATAAAAATCTGAATGGTGCAGGAAACTTTGGCAACTTCAAAAAGGAAGCAAATTTGATTGGGGAAAACGAAGAGAACGAAGGGGAAACATTTTGGAAATACAGGGGTGTTTTTGCAAAAGCAAAGGGGTTGAAATCATTTCAATAGAATCAATTCAAGCAAGCAATGCAGTTGGAAACGCCCTATTGCATGTCATCTTTTTGCATGAAGCTATGAAAAATATCTAACACTGATTAACCCCAACTAACATCTAAAATTAACATACTGATGTTTCCCCACTGGAACTAACAAAGGGTCTGTTTCCAACCGCTGAAAGAGAATCAAATGAACCGAAATCCAGTGAAAAGGCTGGAGAATTGGGAGTTACAAATGAAGTTTTCACAATTGTAGCTTAGGCTACAAAAGTGAAAAAAGGGGGGTGCATAGGTTGATTAAACATGGAAAGAAAAAATAGAAGATTAGAAAATTGGCAAAGAAAAGTGGAAAATTGACAGGATTTAGATTAAAATTAGAAGAAATTTGAAGAAATTTGAAATTTATAGTTGAAAGAGGTTTTCATAATTCAGGAGGTAAGTTAAAGGAGAGGATTTAAGAAAAATGCTATATAATTGACTGGAGAGAAGAGAACAAATTGTTTAGATTGATGATAAAAATGAGTAGATGAGATAGGAATTAAAATTGTTTAGAGATTGAATTGTGTAATTAATTTGATTATACAGTTAGATTGTGTATGTCTGAGTTTGCTAATGAATGAGAATGTGAAATTAAGATAGTCTATCCAAAGAATTGATACTGCGCTCGCTGTTGGTGTCTTCACAGATCGACCAGGGCGGAGATGGTGGCCAGTGACTGAGATTTACAACGGAAGTGACAGAGGGCGATCCCAGGGAGGAGACAGTGGTCTGCTAACAATGACTATGGGAGCCAGCTAAGAAGAAGCCAGACCAGGAGGCCAGACAACAGGAGACAGGAGACCACAACATAACAACAGCCTTCCCATGGGCTGAATCGGGGGGTCAATTCAACAAAGGAAGAAACTTCACACCTGAGGAAAACTAGGAGGGATTCAAAGTGAATTAACAAAGCATCAAATAGACTGGGCACATCTACTGTCGAAATGGGGGACCTGTTTTCGATGTGTAGCCGAAGGAACACAACATCAGACAATGCATACATTTCAAAGGACTTCAGAAATCCCTAACACATGAAAGCAACCGCAGCAGAACACTTTGGGATGCAAAAGTTCAACCTCGAAAGGAGCTAAGAAAGGATTAAGGGTCATTAACACCTTGATGACACAACAAACAACAGCAAGCCAAATTGCATACATCACAGAGAACAATAGACTCTTTGCGACTGAGCCATGGAGGATGAAGCAGTGACAGAAGCAAGAAATCAAATGGGCATGACAGTGAATTAAATTGTGTAACTGTGGTTGAATTTTGAAAGAGCAGGATGAATCAGCTAGGAATGTTATGATGAGAAAGTTGATTAAGTTCTGACAACAAGACGAGGTGCCATATCAATCAGAGTTAATGTACAGAATGTCAGATTCTTGCCACTTACACAAATTGATTATTTAGCAATGTAAACATGACTCAGATAACAACAGAATAATTCATTAGAGGTCAAATTACGGCAATAGCTGAGTGGAAACAGTGTGATATTTCATATTCATTGATAGGATGACAAAGTGTGTGCAATGTATTTTTGAAATGATATGATTGGATATTCCTGGTAGTCTGAAGACAGTAAATTGATAAGCAAATAGCGAAGAGACATATAACTAATCAAATATTTAGTGAAACTCAAGACAATGTAGAAGGGTCAACAGAATCATGGGTTAATCATAGATACATAAACCATAATGTAATGTGTAACACTGTAACACGGTTAAGGGTTGCAGATGGCCTACAGTACCCAGTTAAAATTTTAATGCAGAATGGTTACAAAGTCATGTTAAATCAATTCTTAACTGAACATGCAGGGCTGTCATTTTGAAATGGAGCCATCGTTGGAATTTTCCCTTCACGTCTTGTTTTTCCCTTAAATTGGCAGAATGGGGTTTTTTGCAAGACGTAAGGTTTCGCCACGATTTAAGAATTGAAATTTGAAGATTGAATATTGAAGGCATATAAGATAAAAAATTGTAACCCTTTGTGAGTCTTTTTGAGACTCAAAATGGGGGAGTTTATGTGGTTAAATTTTATCTTATATGATTCATATGCAGATTATTATATGTACATGTCTATGCAGGAATATTGAGATATGTGTATATGACTATATGTGTATATGTCTGTGACTGTATATATATCATTCTAGTATGTCTGTATTGAGTGTCAGCTCAGCTGAGGTGTGAGTGAGCTAATTAGCATCTGTATAGGGCCGGCAGGCCACGGGGCTGGGTGTGCTCACACTATAAATGCTCTGAGAGAACACAAGGCAGGGCGCATCCCAACTAGGTAGATCAGCAAGACTGGTGTATCATTAGGATGTTGTCCTGTTCCATATTTTCTATGGGGCAGTAATGAATAAAGATATCTGCAGAAAACTCACCGAACCCAAAGTGCTTGTCTGACAGTAATAGAGAAAAAACCCACAGTATCCGTTACACTGAACGACAATTCCTTTTTGGACGTCTTTGACCCTACAGCACTGTTGTCAGGGTTGTACTGACAGAAGATGGTGTGGTAAAATATACTGTGGTAAAATGTGCAGTATTACTTTTGGATGGTGTACTTTCACAGCTGCACAGTGCTTAAGTATGATGTACAGTATTTCTATGTGAAAGGTCCAAAATAAATAGACCTGAAGATACGAAGTCTGATTTTTGAACCTGGATCTACTGGACCACTTTCAATTTCACTTCACTGAGTTTTGAAATACAGTATATGCAAATGTACGCAAATTTCATTAGATATAACCCAATTGTTAACATAATATTTTAGAAAACTAGTCATTTATTTTTTTCTCATATGTGATGTTGAAGTTTCATTGTGATATATGCAAATGCATATTTTTTTCATTTTCCTTTAGAACATTAAAAAGTAAAAATGAAAAACAATAGTCTTTGTGTATAAAAAAAACCCTCACTGTAATCACTTTTCAAATGAGTTTAGGATTAGCTGTGGCTAATTTAGACATTCTAAGACAAAAACCTTCATCGTTGCTTTTTGACCCATGTGTGTGTGTGTGTGTGTGTGTGTGTGTGTGTGTGTGTGTGTGTGTGTGTGTGTGCGTGCGCACGAATGGGCAAGTGAAATATATCTGAGAAAAGTTGACATGCACAGTAGGCTATATGTGCCTCAGGGAGAGGGGGATGGGGCGTGGGAGAAGGCCCTGGGAGCTCTCTCTCTCTCTGAAATTGGCTGCCAAACATACATTTTGTAATCAAACACTGGGTTTTTCCTTGTTCATGAGTTTTTCAACTTTTTCCTTGTTGCTCATCAGTGTAGGGGCTCTCAAGTTTAGTCCAGGAAGAGAAGTTCTGAGGCACTCAAGGTTGCGATTTTTAAAAACTTTTTATTTGGCTACAATTGCCTACACGTTTCAGCCTTAAAGGCATTCTTCAGGGCGTATCAAGCAAAAGATTTCGTAATGTTTGGTAATGGTCCTTTGTGAAATGTGGCCCAGGTTGCACAATGCTGTTGATGGTGGCTTGACTTACATATTTCCTTGTAAGACTTCTTTAGAAGACGCTAAGATATCTATCAGTATCGACGCCAAGACATCCATCAGTTTCTTCATTAGTTTGATCGACAAGTTTATGCTTTCACACAGGCGGTTGTTTTCATGTTGTTGTTTTCATGCCTGAGTCCCTTGTGTCTTTATGACTGAACAGGGGCGTAACACCAAATTTGGGGCCCTAGGAACAACCTCTTCCATGGGCCCCCCTACACACACCCCAACCCCCCCTTCCCACCGCGCGCGCCTACCTCCTGATATCGTCATCCTTCTTGCCTTCCTCAGAATACCCCTCTATGCTTTACTCTCCTTCACTTGAATCATCCTCATCTTCAATCATATAAAAAATATAAATTGTCTTAATCTTTCACATTACCAGTTATGAAAAGTAGGCATCATATTCATAGGGATGACTTTTAATCACTTCATCACTATGGTGTGAGGGGGAGGAGAGACTGGTAGGCCTAAATCTCTCTTCTCAATGCTTTCAGCCTACTATTTCATGCACTATGGACACGAGACATTGATATGTTGAACTGAACTTTCTTCAATGTGCATCGCTGAACAGAAACACATTCGCTCGCGCACACATTCGTTCACTTGCACTGCCCCGCACGCACGTCACGTTTGCCCATATCAGTGTTTGGGAGAGCAAGGAACAGAGAATCAGCTGTGATTTAGCCTAGGCTACTGGCAGAAGCTGACTTCGAAATGTCGCTTAAAACCTGCTGTAAAGCACAGTAAATAGAACAAAAGTCTATGTTTGGATTTGATGTTGTTTTCAACCTTTTAAAGTCAGGGCACCGCGAAGTTATATTTATTTCTTTGAAATCATTAGGCCTATTTATTATGCTACTGCATATAATTTCAGAATTAAATTGGCCAGTAACTTTTTCACAGTAGCCTACCTTGTAATAATTTTCACTCAATGCAGATATCAGCTGTTTAAAAGCACATAGGGATGACCCTTTTAAAAGCATGTCACACCTCAACATCCATGTGACCCTCTGATGAAGATGGAAGTTTCACCATCGAAACATGTCAGGTTAAAGATAACCGAACTTGAACAGTTAATACCTCAAGGAAGTATGTGTTTCAGTTGACAGTGACACCGCAAAAAAAGTTGTGCAATAGGCCTACGGCAAGTGTCACGTCTTTTTGTAGCTTCAGATGTGTGAAACGAATGCACACATTTGTATATGTGTATGGTGAATATTTGTGAATATATGTCACTGATTCTTGAGAAAGTGGCTAAAACAGGTTGTAATGTTGACAGAAAAAAACAAAGTGAATTTCAAAATTATATGGTATATCCTCGTAGACTAAGGTCTTGGCTTTTCAGAAATGCACAAGGCCAATCTCCCCATTATGTATTTTTTTCAGAAATCAGGCTTTTCTCTGATCATACCTTGTTTTTTGTCAACACCGTCAGACACAATTAAAAGTTATTAAAATTGTATTGATTTGGTTGCATATGTATTTGGAGTTTTTAAGTGATTATGTGTATTTTTTGGTTCACACATATGCCTTTAAATGTTGAAAATTCACTTTTGTTCTATTTTAATACTGTTTCATGTGTTCTAATTTTAAAATATGTACCGTCATACGATGCTTACTTAACGCCTAAATAGAACAAACATTTTTTTGTAATTTCACAAATATTCCTGTAGGCTTAAATTGGCTATTACTTTGATAATTCAACAACTCCTAAGGAAAATGTTGTAAGCACATTCCTTTAAAATGTCCAAAACTCCTTCTTACGGTGGTGACTTAAGAACTGACGGTGGTGACAGTAATCTGAGAGTGGTGAAAGTGGCCTAATTAGTACCTGCATTTAGCAAAATAAATAGCCCTCTCAAGTCAATGACATCTTGCATAAACACTTTATTTTTGTGTGTGCACAGTATGTGCATGTGTTTTTTCTTCATTAGTTAGATTATCTAGGAAGTAGGCCACTGGTTGTTGAAAATGTGGCAAAAACAGGTTTTAAGTTGTTCAAATCCAAAATATAGAGGTGTGTTATCATAGATGTAGGTCTTGGCTGTGCAGTGAATGTATTGGCCAAGCTCCCCATGTTTAACATTTTTCATAAAATGGGCTCTTTCTTATTTTGTCAACAGCGGCAGACAGAATTAGAATAAAAAGTATATGTTTATTGTATTAAAGTGAATTACTTTAACAATTCAACATAACTGTAGATACTTATTGTATGCATATTCTTAAAACATGTCAAAAACACGTAAAACATGTGTTTTTTGGTGAACTCCATCAGATGTCACCACCGTCAGGTTTTCTGACAAAAAAACCTCCAAATGCACCTCAGTGGTGGCTAGAGTATCATTTTGGATCACAACTATTACTAACATGCCTAGTAATGTTTCATTAACCAGCACAATTTAGTAAAATATGGAACAAGATGATGAGCAGAACAAAATCTGACGGTGGTGACATCTGACGGTGTGAGACAAAAAAACACTCTTTTAAATATTATGCATTGTTTGTTCACATTAGCCATTTCATTTTCGCTCTGTTTCTTGGGTGCTTCATACCTTTTCTGAAAAAAAAATATATTTATTAACATTAATGTAATACAATACTATTAAAAACCCTGACGGTGTTGACAGTTTATGGTTGGGACAGTACCAGTGTCCAAACAAATTAACAAATTGAGGACAAAATAATAAACTTACAGGAGCTTCAGTGATGGTGAAGTATGCAGTAGAGCTAAAGGTTTGAAAAGGGGTCCTCAGTAATGAAAATTACCTTGTGCATACCTGATTTTATTGTCTTTTAGAAAAAATCTGACGGTGGTGACCAATATGGTGGACACATTTTGAGCAATCAGTAAATAATAGTAAATATTGTTTTACATCCACTATGTGCACATCTGTAGAACATCTTTAATATGGTCTTCCACATCATGGTGATATTGTTCAATTCTGTTAGTGATTTTTGTATTTTAAGTCAATTGAAATGATGATGCCAGTTCTTGGGACAGGCGTTTTTACAGGGTGTGGACAGGTTTATAGCCATGAAAAGTAATAAAATTACACTTAAATATTTCAAACAACTGTGTATTCGTGTAACAGACCCCTTGGCCATTACCTGGGTTCATTTTGTTTGTGAAAATTTAGTTTATTTCCAACAGAATTAATATTTTACTGCTGGGACATGTTTTTGCCAAACTTTCAAGAATCAGTTATGTGCAATGTTCTGTGTGATGTCCTTGTGTCTTCTTGTGTATTTATGTATGTATGTATGCTACTTGACACCTTAATTTCCCTCGGGATCAATAAATGATACTCTACTCTACTCTACATTTTTCACACAGATTCCCTGGCGTTGGTTCAACAAGTCCACCTCCCTCCCTAACCATTAGGCCACAGTTGCCGCAGCAATGAACAAGGCATTTGACAGTGTTGAGCTACTGTATGGCATGGCAGTAATCAACAGAGTTACGCTATTGAGTCCCTTCATCCCAACTGAAACTCCTGAGATGGCCATCTCATTTTTCATCTAATTAATCTTCTAGCTCTCTCTAGTCATAGGCGTGCACAGATAGGGCTGAAGTGGTGCTAAAGCACCTGCCCCATTGCACTACTGGACAAAAAATGCCCCTTTTGAAAAATCTTTTTTGAAAATCAACTTTTGTCACAATGTACTGTGGTTCATGCTGACAAGATAAACTACAAATGCTTCACGATCAAATAATACATGTTACAAGAATGCCTCTCTAAGCGCCTAGCATTACATGAAGGGACTGGTTTGTGTATGGGGCTTGGATTTCTCTCTCTCTCTCTTTCTCTCTGTGGCAGATGAATCGGTAACACTTTACTTGATGCCGGTGTCATAAGCATGTCATTACAGTGTCATAATAGTGTCATGGCACAGTCATAGATACTCAAGTTTTGGCAAAGGTCGCGCTCAACTTCTTGGAAAAAACTAAAGTCTTTGGGTGCGCGATAAAATGTATCAACTTAAGGAAGAAAAATCTGCACTCACAAACGGCGTCTCATTATTTATTTATATTACCACCACCATGTCAAAAAGCAAACGCGTTTTGGCTATCAAGCCTTCATCACCACGCACTTTTGGACATGGTGGTAATATAAAGAAATAATGAGACGCGGTTTGTGAGAGCGGATTTTTCTTCCTACAGTCATAGATAAGTCATAAACATTATGTCCATGTCATAAACATTTTATGACTGTTGGCCTTCAGTGACATTCGGTTAAACCTTTGCCATAACCGAATATCACTGAAGGCCAACAGTCATAACATGTTTATGACATGGACATAATGTTTATGACACATGCATAACTGTGCCATGACACTATTATGATACAATAATGACATGTTTATGACACCGGCGTCAAGTAAAGTGTTACCTATGAATCTCAGAAGATGTTTACACATATATATATATATTTTGAAAACGCATCTCGTTTACATGTAAGCAGAGTTTTAAATACAATAGTATCCCATTTAGGGAGCTAAAACACATTGGTCACAATAGAGTTTTTTTTTTTTATCCACATAATTTTTACATGTAAACGGATTTTTTTTTTTAAAAATGCATTTAAAAATACCTGCATACATATAACCACCAGCACTTCATTCTCTTGGTTGCCCAGGAGACAGCTACAAGGTTACTAGTGATTCTTTTTTTCATATATATATTCTTTTAGGGGCTTTTTATGACTTCATTGACAGGATAGTATGAGATGCTGACAGGAAGTGAGTGGGAGAGAGAGATGAGGGAGGGTTGGGAAATGACCCAGTCAAGACTCAAACCCCAAATGCAACTTTTGACAGACTGACCCGGTTGAGTGTTGTGGGTAACACTTCTCATACGAAAAATCGCTTTACACCGTAACTTATTCAGATTTGTATCAACTGCTGCCATTCCGTGATGAAAAACATTCTCACAGCCAGTTTATTTAAACAGCATTTTTTTGTGACTGTGTAGATTGGATTTGATTCTTTACTGTCCACAGGTGTGGAAACTTGTCTTCAGTTTCACCATTGTAAAAGACATACAGTTACACATTACAGGGTTTCCGCTACATTCAATTCACAGTGGCGGGCCGCCACGCCTTCGCTATGCCCCGCCACCCCTCGGAAAAATTCGGAGACCTGTCAGGGTTCTAGCAAGCGCAAACTTGCATTTGGCTACGGCCCGTTACGCTATGATTTAGGACCTCTTAGCCTACAGAGTAACGTCCTATCTGTATATTTATTTGTACAATTAAGACAGATCAATGCCAGGAAGCTATCCCGTCTGCCAAACTTGACACTTTTTCGTGGATTTTTGACGGTTTTTACTTTTTAGTCATCTCTGTGAGCTCTGCGTTAGATTTCAGCCATATCTCAGCGCTATAGAGGGTCGGAAATGGCACCTTGGGTGGCACGCGACGGCATGAGTTATGTCCAAAAGTAGCCTATTGTGTTTGCTAAAAGCCATCACTGTAAAACTAGTTCACAATTAAAAGCAAAGAACTAGGCCTATTTGATTTCCTCCATTTACTTAAAACCTGATGTAAAACAGGAGGAATTTTCTATCAAAGAAAGGAAATATGTCGCTTTTTAAGCGGTTTAGTTCTTGACTTTCGGCGTCCCTCTCGCTGTTATCCAAACCGCGTTTTCAATTAACCCTTGAAGCGCCGCGGCAACAGGGACTGTAGGCTTCAGTAGCCTAGCTATTGAATTGGGCTTTTGGGCTGAACATCTACCATTGAAAACACTGAAATATGAGAGACATACTACATTTTCACAGTCAACATGCAACATTTAGGCCTAAATGTAGGCTTAAAATAACTGGCTATGGTGTGATTTTACTTAGGCTAGCCTATGTTAAATATCCAAATAGCCTATCCATTCATATTTTTCATTCGTATCTTATTTTGTGCCTTTTTGTTTCATCAAACATCATTTGTAGGCCTCCTTAAAACTGTTGTAGGCCTACTGCAATATAAAGAAACCTGCTGTTTCAGTGCAGTAGCATATGACTGCATTATTATTAGGCCTACTGCAGTAGGCTATTAGTGTGTTTTTGTAGGTGTGAATGCAGTTATTTACAGGAAACATGTGATACGGATACACTCCTGGGGAAAAAAAGTTTTTACAGAAGGGATGGCACGGTCTTTGCATCTCTGGTTACATTAGAGAGTTTGGGTCCTAGGCAGCAGCCAGATCAACTGTAAGACTATTATAACACATTAGTGTGATACATCATTGGTTCCCAACCTGGGGGCCGGGCCGGGGGTCTCCTTGGCTGGCGGGGTCATGCCACCGCGCCTTCAAGAAAATCCTGGGGGAAACCCTGCATTACTCATTTAAAGTAGGGTTGGGCAACGTTAACGCTGTAACGTGTTAACGCAATTTTGTTAGCGCTATAACGCAGCAGGTTTTTTTCGTGTTTTTTGGGGGGGGGTTTTGCCTTCTATGACCATTGTTCGTGCCTTTTATTTTGAAAGCGTCAGCGTGCTTGTTGCTGATTCCAGTGACCGCTGACAGAGAAGAAGAAGTGTGGTGTATCTCTACCTAGCCTCCAGGGGCGCTGCATATGGTAATGCAGCCTGATCTCCAAAAATTCCGTGCTCCTGGACACGGATGTTAAGGACACTAAATCAGTGTCCAGGAGCACGGATTTTGCCAAAATTCTGTGCTCCTGGACACGGAATTGTTTTCCGTGCTCCTGGACACGGAATTGTTTTCCGTGATGGGCACACGGAAGTGCTTTCTATAGGCTATTACCACAGCACTGTGTTAACTCTATCATTAGAAAATACATACCAAATGCTAATCCTAAACAAAATAATGCTATAGCAATTCAAGTTGTGCCCTGACCAAAACATTCCCTAACCTTAACCTGTCATTAAAGACATATTTTTGAGAAATACCTTTTCCAGTTGGTTGCTAAGCTATCAAACTCATATGATGAATGAAAGAAAACTAGCTGTGCCCAAACCAAAACAATCCCTAACCCTAACCTGTCAGTAAGAAATGTTGTTTTTGAGACAAAATATTTGAAATCCTGAGAAAACACAAGACTGTGGAAATAGCCTATAGAAAGCACTTCAAACAATTCCGTGTCCAGGAGCACGGAAAACAATTCCGTGTCCAGGAGCACGGAATTTTGGCAAAATCCGTGCTCCTGGACACAGATTTAGTGTCCTTAATATCCGTGTCCAGGAGCACGGAATTTTTGGAGATCATGTTGCGTAATGAGATGTACAATTACATGATACGGCAGAATAAGAATGAATGAAGTAAAGTGAAGTTCATGTACATTTATCCTTCGTGCTTTATTTACATTTCTTTATTTTCATGCCTGTGATTATGGCATTGGTGCAGTGCTTACACAGTTACACGGTGACACTGAGGAAACGGTTGCCTTTGCCTCTCGCACACTGACACAGCCATCCAACCATACTACAAATTACAGACTGAGCTCTCTGCACATGGTGACTGCATCATCCGTGGTAGCCATTGTGTGGTGGTCCCATCAGAGCTCCAGCCTATAACTCATACAGATCGCACACGACACTCACCAAGGAACCGGGCGTACAAAACAGAGACTCAGAGCACTGTACTGGTGGCCTGGAATGGACGCTAGTGTTCAGGCTGCCATCAAGTCATGTGTCACGTGTGCACAGCATGACAAGACAGCTGTTGTCAAAGCAGCTCCTCTGACTCCTGTGAGCCTACCCGATGGCGCTTGGGAGAAGCTTGCCATCGACATTGTTGCTCCTTACCTCAATGCACCACCTGACTGCCGCTACGCCATAATCATGGTGGATTACTACAGCAAATGGCTAGAGGTTGCGTTCGCCTCTGAAGTGACCTCCGCCTCTATCATCAAATTCCTGTCCATCGTCTTCAGCCGTGAGGGTAACCCGCTGGAGCTGGTGACCGACAACGGTTCAGTGTTTGTCTCTGCTGAATTCGTATCCTTCCTCGCCAGCCAGAGACATCAAACACCTCCGCAGTTCAGTCTACTACCCACAATGCGACGGAGAAGTTTTGAGATGGAACAGAGTACTCAAAGACTGTCTTCAAACTGCAGACATTGAGGGCAGACCATGGAAGCAGTTTGTCACTGACTTTCTTTTCTCTTACCGTGCTACACCACACTCACTCACACAAGTGTCACCTGCTGAACTCCTGCATGGCCACCCTCTGAACACAAAGTTGAACATCAGAGGCCTGAGAACAACTCCCAAAACACACGACCATGCCGCACTCAGAGACACTGTTCATGCAAAACAGGTCAAACCGAAGGAATACACAGATCGATGCCGCAGTACACAGGCTTCAACCTTCAAGATTGGTGACTTTGTGTGCATCAAAAAGCCTGTGCTGGTCAGAAAAGGTGCTCGCAAGTTCACAGCAGCCATTCAGACCACTGCTCAGAAAGGTCCTGCAACCTTTCTCCTCTCGGATGGCAAAGTGTGGAATGCCAGTGAGCCACCTTGCCTTTGCTCCTCCAGACACTGTGCCTGGGACTTTGACTCCACAGCAGCCTGGCGAGGCACCTCCTGCTGCTGTGCCTTTTCGGAGACATGTCCGTCGTCCGGAGTGGCATAAGGATTATGTCACATAAAAAAAGAGAGAGATAGGAAATGTGATGCTGTACAGTGCATTGTTGTGTTTTTTTTAAAAAAGAGTTAAGTGCACTGTACAAAAAAGAGAGAAATTAAATGTGTTTAACTGTGCATTATCTTGCGACAATAATACTAATGTGTTAATGTTAAATTGTGTTTACAAATTCTGCATTGTTATGCTCAGAAAGAAATTAAGTGCAGAGTTATTCTTCAGCTTTACAGGTAGTTATATATACCTGTTTATCTACAGATCAGTTCTGTGTCAGGTACAGTATTATGTGCAGTATACTTTAACAGACAGTCAATTAGTTTCTAGTCGCTGAAACACCTTAAATAATAGCGACAGATAATAGAGAAGGTGGGAGACTTTAGCAGTGAGAGAAGGCGGGACATATCTCACAGACGCACGCCTGCCTGTTGCCTGTTTTTTTAAGTGATTTTTTTTTTCTTGTAGGCCCATGTAGACCATCCTAATTTGGGTTTCTAATTTCTAATGTAACCAAGTGGTAAGGACAGGAGAGTTTTTAAACTCTAAATTTCACAGTTTTTCTTACAGAAATAGACTACGCCACCCTGGGATAAGAATGGGAATTACAGCCCAGGGACTGTATGAAAACCTTAGATTTGACCCCCACACAAGTTCAGTTGCATTAACGAGGAAACGTGGATTCCGTAACAAAATAATCTCTTTATTAACAATTTCACATATGCACATAAAAATCCAGATATTTAAAATATTTAAAATATTTCCCACCACAATGCACACCCACACTCACACTCACATACACACTCACACAAATCGGTACAAAAAGGGAGGGTTCTCAAATACAGGGGAGGTGCACCCAAGAGGGGGGAATTATACTAAGCCCCCTGTATAGGCCTTGGATAAGTACACACAAACACGCGTGCCCATGCACACACTAATTGAAGGTGAATTATTGCACTCACACACAGGTAACACTTCACTGCAATTCACTGAACACCACGTGACCGGACCCACCACCAGGGGGGAAGAGGACCTCCCTCCGGGATTACCTGCACCTGTTAACAGAAAAGAAAGGGTAAATAAAAGGGGTAATCAAGGGCCTGCCACTTGCCCAGCAAATAAAGACAAACAAAATGAAATAAACTGAGTTGCAGGGCCCACCAGCAAAATCTAACTCGCCACAGAAAGAGATTGCTACAGGCGAGAGCAGGACTGATGGGAATTAGTAAGTTACAATCAGGTCAGGGGCATTGATTAGTGTACATTGATTAGTGCACACTCAGCAGTTACAGAAACAAAACCAAAAGAATTCCAACTTAAGTTCCCAACTCAAATCAAAAGAAAATAATTAAAAAAAAGAAAGAAACATCCCTCAAAGAAAATGTATGCTGGGCTGTTGAATGCTTTCGGAGTGATTTGAGTATGGCGTTTGCCGCCAGACAAGGTCACCAGATCAAAAAACAAAAAACAGCTGACCGCAAAGCATCAAGGATATCTGGATATCACCCCACTTACAGTTTTACATACGATAATCTGCGGCTCAAATTTCACAGATTTTAATTGTTATGACTATAAGAAAGCAAAAGTGTAATGTTCTTGCACAGATTGATTCAGGTCACCTATGTTAATACTGGGTGCTTGCCAGAATACTTTCCAAAGAAACTGTGGGTATAGTTTCCAAAGAAACTGTGGGCATGCATGTTCTGAATAATCAAAGGTGAGTAATAATCTGATAGTTGTTCTACCGGTGGGAACAGTAAGACATCTCCTCCCCTCATCTCTACACCCGCCACAGTATAAAACACAGACACACTCACCTCACCTCTCACACTCCTGAGCTGAGCACATCACTGCACTCCAGAAGACTACCTGCTCCAAAGCCAACCACCAGCATCCAGCAACATGGTGAGTCTCAACTCTTTCATACTTAAAATCTTAAACATGTCAAGAGTGTGTCATTAAAACTATTTTATTGATTTACTCAGTTGGAAAGATATACTGTACAGTGCTTCCAGTTAGTATTCACCCTTGAAGTTTAAGCACATTATGGAACATATCTCCAGACAACAAATAATAAGGTCAACCATGATTTTTCTATAGATAGCTTGTGGTTGATACTAAATGTAAAAATGATCAACAGCAATGAATACTAAACTAGGAGAGGGAAACAATTGAAGAAGGTAAAGTTCCTGGAATCACTGGTATTGGCACCCTTTACTGGATACCATTGTGGAAACCTAATTTGACTCAAATATGGTAGATAACAGATGGGAATCACCTTTTGACAAATTGCTTTTGCCCATAGGACATGAATTAGGCAAGGAATTTTTACATTTTTGTTCTAAATGGACACCTGTTACATCTTGTGCGTCTTTGACAAATGTGAAGACAGAGGGGCTGCCTGGGGACACCAGAAATACTATTATTTGCAAAAACAAGACCCCCAAATAATAAGAGGTCGTCTCAAAAGACCCTGGTGTACCAGTTCCAACACTGTGTTGTGTGATTCAGAAATCTGCCAAACAGGGAGCTGTAAAGAACATCCTTGGATGTGGGGGTAAGGGAAGAAATTATGACAGAAGTCTGTAGAAGTCGGTGCGAATAATGACAAAACACAGGGTCTAACATCTACAGACCTGAAGGTCAACTGTTTTGGGTAGTCTTTTTTTCAATAAGCACCACAAGTTTAACACTACACAAAGTATTGTTTTTTGTTGGAGGCAAAGGCAGACCACATTGCTTCATGAAAGTCATAAAAGGGAACACTTGAAGTCTGTATAAGAGAATACAGGGAAAGCACAGCCCTTTTAAGAATGTTTTAAGGTCAGATGAAGCAATTGTACAGCTTTTCAGTGATGCACACAAACAGCATGTTTGCATATTCTGCAAGAAAGTCTTTAAGGAAAAGGACACCCTACAAAAAAATCAAGCATGGTGTCAGATCCATAATATTATGTCACCTCATTGATGCATTAGGTATTGGAGGCTTTCACCATATCACAGGTATCATGACAGGCATCACAGGTATAATTTACAGGAAAATGTGTAACCATGTGCAAGAACACTTGGTTTGAGGTGAAGATCATGTTCACTCCAGCAAGACAAAATCCCAAAGCACACATTCACATGCCACCAGAGAAGTGCAAGAAGCTTGTAGACGAATACCAAAACCTTTGGAGGCAGCTTTTGCTGTCTAATGGTGTGAAACCAACTCGTTAAGGAGGGGTGCCAATATTCATGGGCATGCCCTTTTTCATGTTTTTGCTTGAAATTACAAAATGCTTTTTGGGAAAAAAAATACTTTTCTATTCTAAATATCTTTGGACCTTCAATTAAAAGATCCTGTTGGTAAAAGTTGTTTATATTTCTATTTATTTCTGGATATATTGCACATTTGGAAATAAAATTAAGGGGTGCCAATACTAATTGGAAGCGCTGTATTATTTATGTTTTAATGTCAGGGACTACAGATGAAAACTAGCCCAAGGCTAAATCTGGTGTAATGCATGGAATGGAAACATTTATGTTTTAATTGCACATGAACTTGACTGATCGATTGATTTTGAGATAGGAATTTTGCGTTTTCATGAGCTCTATGCCAAAATCATCAGTACTAAACCAATACAAGACTTGAAATATTTCACTTGGTGTGCAATGAATCTAACATATATGAAAGTTTATTTTTTATCATTACATTATGGGGAAAAAAATTAACTTTAACCCAATATGCAAATGTTTTGAGAAGGACCTGTATGTCATCTGTGTGTGTGTGTGTGTGTGTGTGTGTGTGTGTGTGTGTGGTGTCTGTGTGCGCATGTGTTGTTACATGTTGTATTTAACAATAACGTACGCTTGGGTTTTCTTTCCTGTTCAGCCGGTCAACTTGGCCATTGATACTCCTTTGGAACCGGGCAACAAACTACAGATATGTGGCATCATTCCTCAGGAAGCTAGAGTGTAATAGCATCCTTCTCTCTCTCTCTCTCTCTCTCTCTCTCTCTCACTCACTCACACACACTTGATCTCTCTCACACACACTCCTCAGTCCTCATGCTGAGTCCATGTTCTGCATCGACCAGTCAAAGCAGCAATCTCTGCAAGCCTTTAGATGGATCCAATAACATCAGTAATTGTATAGTAGCTGCTTTGTGGATAGATAAAACGTGACCACTCCTCACCTACCATACGTCACATCATACGTGCCCTGCATTCAGATGTTGCCTTCACCAGCTCGGGACCTCTCGAGACAGCTGACGACACTGCTCACATGACAATTGAGTTCTGGAGTTTGGCGCATGAACGCCACTGATCCCGGAACAATCGGGATTCATGCGTGTTTTGTTTTGGTTCTCTTTTCTTTTTTTTCACCTCACCTTGAGCCTCCACACCCACGACATATAATTTTAGCTGAAGTAAGCTAAATTAAACAGACAGAGACCAGCATTACTGACATATGTGCATCTGCAATTGAATGACATTGACTGGTGTTGTTGATAGTGATTACAAGATGATATTTTAGCATTTATGATAGGCCTACTGTTTACATGTCAGTTGCATGCATGGGCGCCATGTTGATGATGCGTGTGTCGTCACACAAAACACAAGCTCGGGAACTCGTTCTTCTATACTTCCGCCAGAGATCAACCTCGATAATTATCGATCTGACATTGCGTCACCAAATGTTCACTCCCACTTTCCCGAGGTTTTAGGTCGGCTTTCTGGGGATTCTCGATTTTTTGAACGAGCCAAGAGTTCCAGCACTTGTTAGCCGCACGCTGCTTGCATGATGCTTCAATAATCCACGCATTTCCACGGAATTCATTTTGCAGTCTGTTTCTATCTGACCGCTTTCTTATTGTAATTAGTACTCGTCGATCAATTTATCGCGACTTAATCATAGATGGTAAAAATTACCCTGTATCTAAACTAACTGTGCACTATCAAAGTTCTCTATGCCTCATTTTACATGACATGCAAACCCCGCGACTCTATGGAATGACGTATTGAGTAACTTCGAGCCTCGGAAATGGGTGGAAAGTAGCATTTATTACGATGACTAGTTTGGTGCCGACCCACTCACAGCAGAAGCCCAATTTTGTCATCAGCTAACTCGCGCTGGAATTCTGAATGCAGGGGACGTATAGAGGTGAGGTAGGCCTACTTACAGTATGTGGCCAAAGTTAGCTCTCAGCATCATGTATTAACACTATTTATTATATGGTGTGACGTCATCGG
This sequence comes from Engraulis encrasicolus, assembly GCF_034702125.1. Taxonomy (NCBI): domain Eukaryota; kingdom Metazoa; phylum Chordata; class Actinopteri; order Clupeiformes; family Engraulidae; genus Engraulis; species Engraulis encrasicolus. The sequence continues at coordinate 12,013,451 of NC_085862.1, read as the reverse complement.
TCGAATGCTCCATTCATTTCAACGGGGCTCCCCAACGTTCGCACGTCTGTTATTTTTCGATAACGGACGGGTTGGTCTATAACAGACCGCTGTCAATGGCAACAAGACTTTTCACTGCTAAAGCGACTTTTCAACAAGACTCTAATCAGCTGCTGTGATAGACAACACCTGTTGTCCTGGCTACCTAGCTGTTGCCTAGCGGTGTTCCACAACGGCACTGTTTTGTTTTGCGCAGCAACAATCTTAACATTAAATAGGCCTAAAGAAATGTCCCCGCCATGTGTGAATCATTTAAGTATATCCATATAATAAGCGGGTTAACTTTCGGCTCCGCGTCGGGGTCTAAAGGTTCTCTCTGTCGTGCTGCTATTCCACGGTAGCGACCTTCTCGCCGAACGTTAACCCTTACTTAACCCTTTTTACACCGGATTCATCCTGTTGGAACACTAACTGTGTGTGCTGAGTCAATAATGACTTGTGTGTGAATTCCTGTGTCATCATAGCCTAATACCTACTGTTTTTTTTTGTGTGTGATTCAGCATTGACATAGGACTGGGCAGCAGTTGGAATGACTTGTCATTGTGCATGATCATTCGCTTTCATGACGGCACAGTGGGATTCAACACCAGAGCGGATGGGAAATGGGGCGAGGAAATTGTACATTCCAACCCTTACAAGCAGGGCGGCAAGTTTGAGGTAAACTACAGAGATGCCAGCAGACTGCTATACGGTCACTATCTGCCTACGGAACTGAATTATCTTTTCTGATTGGCTGATGCGGTTGCAATTATTCCCCTGTAACCGGTCAGGCATCAAACATAAGTTAGGCGAACTGCCGTTACTAATTCTAAACTGCAGGTTGCTATGACCAAGATCCAGTCGTTAGTTCTATCGCATTTGGTTGTCAAGTCAGTCGCCCCAAAAGTTCTACGTCCTTACAAGCATCCGATAGAGGCGTGCCTGACATACTTGCTCACTAGATTATGCTGAAGTTGGCATAATTCATAGGTAACAAATTTAGATAGCAATACATTAAAAAAAATACCCTGTACCGAAAATACCAGGGGGAAATAGACGTGTTTCAAGTTTTATTAGGCTAACATAGCCTACAATTTGGATAATCGCTGTTTTAGGATTTTCCATGTCTGTTTCCTGACGTGTCGATTCAGTGTGTACAAATGCTTCGCAAGTTTTTTGTTTTGTTTTAACTTGAGACATTCTATCCCGCCATGGTATGGGGCATAAGGAAAATTAAATAATCACAGCGTCTGCATACCACATGAAGAGTCTAGATGCATCTACATGTAAGTTAAGCCGGGCATACACTGTGCAATATTTTCACTCGTGGGTCTTAAGCTTCTGCTCACACTGCACGATGGAATTTCACTGTTTAGCAGTTCACAGCTCACCACTCATGTCCTCACACTACACGAGCCGACAGTCGGATGCGAGCAAAATGCTTCCACCGTACGACGCGACAGACATGTTTCCCTGGTCTGCAGAGGAGGGAACATGCGCACCTGAGGTGGAGATGAGGTCGCGCTCAACAGCGAATCGCACAGCCCTATTAATTTGTGCATGTGAAGTGTCAAATCGGGTCGTAGCACTGCTTTAACTGTGCGATTTACGTACGAGCCACGACCAGAATTTCAAACCGTTTTGATTTTCTTGCGACCCTGCGATTGCACGATCGTGAGGCGAAATCGCTTGTCGTTACCCCATGTACACTGCACGATGTGAGACTCACGATTGACCTGCGATTGAGCAAGAAATCGGCCCGACTCTCAAAAAGTCGTGCGAGTGCCAAATCGGGGCAAAAGTCGCACAGTGTAAGCCCAGCTTTAGACGCCCGCATACCGACATTGTATCTTGCTCACAAGATTCTGGTGCAGTTGACATGGGTCGAACTAGCCTAGAAATCTAGACGCCCCTAGCGACCGCAAATTGAATTTGCTCCCGGGGGCAGTCTGGCAGTCTAGCAGTCTAGCGTTTAGCGAGGCTGAAAGTTATCCGACGACAGGGCCAATCAAATCGCGAGGAGCGAGATGGGGGGCCGGGCTACCTAGTAAACACAGAAAACTTTCTAAGAAGAAACATAGCGGCCGTCCGTGCTACTTACAGCACGAAAGTTTTTACCTAATTTAAAAAGCCTGGATGATAATACATTTCGTGGCTGACATGGATTAATGTAAAAATACACCATGAACTTATCGGACACAAATAGATCACTACACATTACCATTTGATCGTTCGATATTGTAAGCTAGCTCGGTAAGCTAATTTGAGCATTTTACAGAACCAGATAGTCACACAGGTATCCAGGTTTGTATTATATGCCTGCCCCAATTTCTAATAAGGTCCAGGTCATTAAAAACGAGACATTTGGGAGCTTTGAAAGTCTTTAAAGGGGATAGAGAATCAAAATCATATTTTTCGCATTTTTACTGTTAGGTCAGAGTCTCCCCACTGTGGGGAGTACACACAAAGTGCCAGAAATGGTCAGAACCTCTGTTTCAAGTACTCCCCCTTTTTTTGAATTTGCGCCAAAAAATCGGAATCCCGTTTTTACACCAAAATGACGTCACGAAAGTGCAAACAGCCCCCCCCCCCCAGCATTTGACGTGTTTTTTTGTCGCCAGGGACGTCAAAAAGTCGCTAAATCTAGCGACAAAGTCACTAATTTGGCATCACTGCGTTCATTATTCATTTATCCTGATTTGTGATCCGTGTATCTTCCATCGTGAATGTGGTTCCTGATAGTTCAGTGTCATCGTGCCTTTTCCTGATAGGTCACTGTGGACTACACTGAGCAAAACTTCGTAGTCATGATGGAAGGGAAAACGCTGACTATACCTAACCGCTTGAACACTGTCAAGACAAAGCTGATCTTGGTGAAAGGCGACCTGGAGCTCCACCACTTCACTTTGAACCCCAAGGTGAGTGTACTACTTGTATTGTACAATTGTACTTTTAGATGATTTATATGTTTTATTAGAGTAGGTAGCCTGATCAGGGACTGAGGTTGCAAATTAGCATCTAGCTATAAACCTTCCATGTATTCACATCTGCATTGCAAGTTGTGTCATGGCTCTGCCATGTCATGTTTGTAACAATGTGCACTGCATTATCCCTGCCAAATAAACTACAAATAATAAAAATAAAAATAAAAAACACTGTGTGTGTGTGTGTGTGTGTGTGTGTGTGTGTGTGTGTGTGTGACATGTTGTGATTGATGCTTGGATTTTCTTTCTGTTCAGGCTTTCCCTCCGGACCAGGGCAACAAACTACACATCTCTGGCATCATCACTCAGGATGCCTACCGGTAAATAGCCATCTCTACCACACACACACGCAGACACACACACACAGAACCTCAGAGTTTCCTGTAGGGTCTATTACCTTTCAAGGCCTAGTAAGTAGCCATCTACAGTAAGCTGGCCTGCAAAGGCAGAGTACAGTAACTACACCAGTATTGAAACTAGGAAAAATACCTTCAAAGTGGTATTAGTTTGGATATTGTAGCTACTGCATATGACATATTGACATAGCAATATCTCTAAAACGGGACGCATTAAGACAATGAGGCTCTGTTACAAGATAAGGCAGTATGGATATACCTAAGTGTAGCAGAGTGGCAATTTTGGGTAATTTACTAAAATAATAATTAGCCATTTTAAACAGCTTGCACGACTACGCCACTGGGGGAATTTCGCCACCCAGAATATATGAAACTTCGTAAAGGACCACATAGACAGGGTTCAAAGCACTTATTTTCTTTTATTGGCTTACAATTTCTTTTTAAAAGATAAACATTTAAAATAATATAAATAACACCCACACCCCAACGTGGGCCAAGGCGGCCGAGGTTCCCCCACTACGTGTACACAGCACAGCAAGCTAAACGGGATTAAGTAAATATTCAAGCACGGCAACCCACCAGTAACACTGCACACTTGAGTTTCACTGAACACACGGCAAAACCACTACCCAATAACTAGGGGGTAACCCGCGCACAGGGCGGGCCCAAGTGAGATGGGGTGAACCAAACAAAAAAACAAAATGAATGACACAAATTAACAAAAGGAGCAGAGAACTCCCACTTCTCTTTAAATAAACACAACAAGAACTCAAAAAGAAAGGGTAACGCCACACTCGCGCACGCACACACACACACACATACAGTTATTCAATTCATAAGTCCTATCCTTAAACGGCAACTAGGCCTATATCTAAAACAGCAGCCCGCACAGACCAACAGGTGCAGATCCACGGGTACCTGCGCACAGAGATTACCGTAAAGTACACATTATAGGCAATGCACAATGTTTTAGTAGTATGGATAGGATGACCACCTACCAGCGCGGAACGCGGAGTATCTCGTAGTCGCAAGGAGAAGGGCGCACGACACCCGATTCCTACAATGTAACATTGACAATAATAGTGAGCACCTGTGCAATAAAAATGTAGCTAATGCGATGTAGGACTAGGACAGGCGACGGCTACATACCCAAATACGAGAGCCGACGCGGCCACCAAGGTCACGCTCCACACAGTCGCACCTCCGTAATAGGCCACAACTCCACGGAATACCTCTCCCGTGAAGCAGGGCCCTACACGGATTCGACTCGGCGACACAACACAACAAAGGCACACTTGCCACCAGCACACAATCAATCTGCCGCTTCCCTCCGAGGGGGCTGTGCCAACCTTTTATAGTTGTGCCCAATAGTGCCAATTGGTGCCCAATGGTCACATGGCGCACCGGCGCACGGCAGACTAAATGACGCGGCTTAAAAGGCAACAACCAGTATCATCATGTTACATTCTACCCCCACAATTTCTGTCGTCGTCCCGACGACACAACAAACGACAAGAAACGCGTCCCTACACTGTTGAATACCCAACCGCGCTGGACCCCAGGATCAACACACTCATACACCCACACACGCGTACACACGCACCCACACAAGCGCGCACACGCACACACACACGCACCCCTTAAAATATACAAAGTAAATGCACCAGCATCATCATACAAACACATATGCACATACACAAACAATGAAAGACGGCACCCGGGCTGAGGTTAGGTTGGCTGGACTGGTCCTGCGAGCCCGGCAACCTCTCACTGCGCCGGCTCCCTAGCGCTGTTGGCTGGCTAGGGGAGGATGGCCCATTGTCCCTGGATTGGGCTGACGAAAGTGGGTGATCACGAGCTGGAACCCGCACCCCATCACCAGGGCTCTACGCTTAGCTTTTTCAATAGGAGCACCTGTGCCCCTAAGTGAAAAATTTTAGGGGCACAGATAAAAATTTAGGAGCACAGTCAGTTTTTGTGACGCAGCTTCATTATTAACACACAGATACAGAGAATATACTCTTTCCACACACAAATACACATTCTAGAGGGGTAGGCCTACAATTAAAATCACTTAGGGCCACTTTTCCAAATCCCCCCCAGGAAAAGGACTAAACAAAATATTACATATTTATATCTATCACATTCATTTCTATACAGAGCTGGTGTTTCAATTTAGGCCTACACAGCAGGATCTGGCAGGGTGCTGGGATGAAATTGGTCAGGGGAGCAGATTTTTTACAAGAGAGACCAGAGAGGCAATTACACTTCTGTCCTGAAAATACAATGACTCCATATGGGTATGCTGCTATGTAGCCTATGAGGCTATAAACAGCCTACCCATGGGTTACACTTTTTTTAAATTGCATTTGGTACCACAGTAACAGCATCTCAGTAATCTGAACATTACCCTTTGAAAATATAATTGTTCTATACTTGCATTTTAGAAATGAAACAAAAAAAGTGTGGATGACCAAATACATTTCCTCTAAATAACAATTTGACAATATTGAAGGCTTGCACATCAAAAACGTGCCCTAGGCTACACCCCGAGACTGTCCAAGAAAATACTGACTTCACATGACGTGACGTGATGATGATGACAGTTGAGCAAGTGAGCGCACAGAGAGAGCCTGCTATGTGTCCTCCCTTGCCAACGTCTCAGGAGGAGTAACATAAACAGTACAAGCCACGTACTTACGAGATAAGTGTGTACAAACCGAAGCTATTTCTTCTCACAAAGTTAACAGGTTGAGCATTTGTTAGCATTTGTGCTAAGCGGAGAATTAGCAATTCTAGCGCTGAAGTTTCTGTCCAGCTCTTCTCCGTCATTGGAAGCGCTCGATACTCCCGACGCTTATCTTATTTCAAAACTCCTCCGACTATTTGTCTGTCTGTCTGCCTCTGTCTCTCTGTGCGCGGCGCGCACGCTGTATTTTGCGCCTTCTCTCGTTCACATGTTCCTGCGTTTCTCTATGGGGTGTATTTATTTTAGGAGCAAAATACGATTGAAAGGGTTGAAATATCTACTCGCACAAGTGCGCCCTTTCTATTATTTCGTTCGCACAATCATTTATTTTAGGGGCATATGCGAGCAAAATGCTCGCACTGTAGAGCCCTGCCCATCGCAATTTCTTGCTAAATGTCCAGGCTCTTGGCAACGCCAACAGATGAAGGAGCGGTCATGCGGTCTTGGTGGAGACCGCTGCATCATTGCGACACCCTCCGACAGCTGGCCGAGCTGCTGCTGTTGTCGTCTCATCATCTCGATCATCTCCGTCAACTCTTTGCGTTCTTCTTCAGTCATTTTGCACAGTCTGACAATATTCACGACTCACCCAGGAACAACGAAGTCGGCGGGCTGCTGCTTTGCCGCCAAGGATAATTTTAACTCACAAACATCCACACAGTCACACCAGTTCATTCACACGCAAAGAAAGTAAAACAATCAAAAACCCAGACAATTGCCAAGACCAACTAAAATATAACCCGGAACACCTGTCTTTTGTGAAGTCCTTATCCTGCCGAATCTACGTCAATTGTAGCAGAGTGGCAATTTTGGGTAATTTACTAAAATGATAATTAGCCATTTTAAACATCCTGCCGACTACGCCAAATGTGGCCTGCGTTATCTCTTTACCGTAATATTTTTTTTATATTTTTAATATTTTTAAGATGTTTAGTGACTACGCCACTCTCATTTGTTAGGGTGAGAGAACCCAACCATCAAACACTCGATTTGACTTTCCCCGCAACAGGTTAGTGAATAACAAGAGATACAACTGTCATACAATTCAGAGTTCTTTTTATTTTCTTTCTTTTCGTAATGAGTCTCTGTATCTGAAAATATGCCTCACGGGCTCAGTCAAATATAAAAAATAGAATATGAAGCTTTTACAGTATTTATAGGCACGTCATCTCAATATACAAAATTATACAGAAATGTGCAAATGTGCTAGTTATGCAAAAGTGCTTATGGCAATTGGCAATTGCACGAGGGGTAGACCAAATAACAAAAATTGCACGGCAAACAAAGTTAGTAAATCAAATTATACAAAAGAAAACAAACTGCCAAAAGGGCAAAATTGGTAATGGCCACCACACACACAAGCCTGTTAGACACACGTCTTTGGTCTCCCCCTACAGCAAGTATAGGTTCCAAAAGGAGTCTGGGATTTAAGATACGTCTCCCAGTAATACTTCAGTGTTCATACCCTAATCATATACACAAACTCCGTCTTGGCGGTTACTAAGTAGAAACTTACACGAGCCCCTTCGTCTCGGATGTTAGAGTGAAACTTACACAAGCCCCTTCGTCTTGGACGTTACAAAGTGAAAAGGTTGCACAGGATGAATCACTCACAATAGGACAAAACCAAACAAAAGGGTTGGGAAAAGAACAGTGATGCCCCCCTTCTCTAGTGACACTGCATCAGTGTAGTCGAAGGCACCATCTCCTCCTATGTACATTTAACGAGAAAGTTACCATTAGGCACGGCATTTATAAATCGATTAAACAGGAGTTGTGTATTGTGGAAATGCACAACTCCCTACACAAGTCAAGAGCTAAGCGTCGAGACTCTTACAGAAAATGCCGGCATTACCTCTGGTTCTCTCAAAGCGGTACGCAAGCAGTCAACCACAAAGGACACAGTGGAGACACGCCACCACGACACTTGAGTTTGCCCAGCTCGGCACACCATCCCAGAACAGCAGCCGACCCCACGCCAGCCGCCGATGGACAGGGCTACGATTAAGTTAAATGGTGTCAGTAACCAACAACTAAGTACATTACAATGCACCAAAAAGAGCAATAAACCAACCGAGAAGGACGCCTACCTTTCCTGTACGATGGCTCAACCACAAACGGAGGGACAGAGAGAGCGGTGTACCGATGCTACACTCTGCAGCATCAAAAACATAGCGTCTTTGCTAGCTAGTTACCACCGCAATTATATATGCTACACACCGGAAGGAAAGGGGAGCGTTGTTACCCCGTCAGAATAAAGGTTCAGGATAACCACCGGTTACATAAGTATCACAGTAGTCAAGAACAATATCTCTTTCTCTCTCTCTCTCTCTCTCTCTCTCTCTCTCTCTCTCTCTCTCTATCTCTCTCACACTCTCACACACGCACGCACACACACACACACAGACACACACACACACCTGGGGTGAAATGACATGAGTCGTGTGGTCGTGTCGTGTCTTATCTAAAAGCACTGACCTCTCCCTGACCTGCCCCATCGTAACACAATAATGACTCTAATTACACTATATGTCACGTTAAATACAGTATTTTTGGAGCACTAACTGTATGTGTTATGTCAATAATGACTATTGTGTTTCCACTCCTGTGTCAAACTTTTTTTGTGTGTGTGATTCAGCATTCAAGTGGGACTGGTCGGTGAACTGGGCTGTGACAGCGAAAACTTCTCATTCTACATGGACTTTCGCTTCCATAACGACACAGTGGTCTTCAACACCAGTAAGGATGGACATTGGGGCGAGCAGATTATACATCCCAACCCTTACAAGCAGGGCGACAAGTTGGAGGTAAACTAGTAGCCTGATTATCATCGACTTTCAAATCTCTTCCAAGACCTGGTCTGACTAAGAGCTCACACACTAGGGCAGTAAAGCGTCGCGGAACGGCCGCGATTTTTACCGGCGTCGGTGAAAATACATAGAAACATATCTGTCTTTACACACCAACCGGCGGTAGACGGGCGCAGCATTTGGAAAATAGAACTCGAGTATATTTTTCACGACGGCGACCGGCGGTGTCTCATTCAAATGAATGGCAAAGTAGCACGCTAGCTTTGGCTGTGGGGAGGGTTTTGAACAGGACTGGCGGCGCACGCCGACGGGAAAAAATTATATATACCTCACATAACACGGACAAATCTGTTGCTTTCCACTTCTTCCTTCTGACCAAATATTCCATGAAGGGGATTAGCCTATTATATCATTTTATATCGCGAATCCTCCTTTTGTCATGGGTTAAACGGTGTAGTCCGTCCCCCCTTCCTCCTGACCCGGCCCTGCACTACAGTCATATGCACAACAGTTTGGCATAATAATAAAGTACTAATCGTGTAGTGAAGTGAAGTGGAACATCAAGGCCATTTTCTGAGTGGTCTGCAATGTTTTAGAGTCCCCCTCACCGTTTATTTCATGTTTGCTGCAGTCTCTGTTATTTGGCTTATTTGGATTTGATCTCAACCAGCTTTAGAATGGCCGTCTATGGGCACCTGCAACTCTGTTCTTAAAATCACCTTTAACATTTGTTTTCAAGAATATGCAACTCAAAAAGTTTCCTTAACAATTTTTGTAGCGAAATTTGGCATCTGTGGTGTTTTATGTGCGTTTTATGTAGCAATTTGTAAATTAAGTTTCACTTTCACTTTCTTTCACAAAATGGCAAATTAAAAAATAACAGAAGCCATATTTTGGATTGAAACTTGTTAGGGACTGATAGTGAACACCCCTAACCACTTTGTGAGCTGTAGACTTTCGAAAACAAATGTTTAAGGTGATTTTAAGAACAGCGTTGCAGGTGCCCATAGACTGCCATTCTAAAGCTGGTTGAGATCAAATCCAAATCAGCCAAATAACAGAGACTGCAGCAAACATGAAATAAACGGTGAGGGGGACTCTAAAACATTGCAGACCACTCAGAAAATGGCCTTAATGTTCAAATGTTCTCCTTTAATAACTGCTATGATGTGTTTAACATTGAAGTCAATGGCAGAAACAGTACATGGGAGTTATGGAATATATCCTTGATGCTTTGCTGTCAGCTGTTCTTGTTTGTTGACCTGGTGACCCACCCTTCACTCTTCAATATACCCTGTAGATTCCCATGCCACGTTTTGGTGTTAACTCACCAGTTTAGTTCTAACTTAACAGAAATAAAACTCCAATCATTTTCAATGGGGTTTCATTTCTGGTGATGTAGAAAAAAACTGGGCCATGAATCTATAATATATGACAGTTTAACATTATTGATGGAATTATGGAAATAAATCAACTTTTTCACAGTATTATAATAAAGTGGCCTGGAGCTGTATACCTTCAGGATTAAACCCTCATTACTGATCTACATTCATTATTCGTTTGTCCTGATTTGTGGTCCGTGTATCATCCTTAAAGTACCACTGTAGAAGTTTGGCGTCATGACATGTGATTTTTGTGGGGTAAAGTTCGGAGATACTGTGAATGCCCGCCAAAACTATTCGAAATAACCATGCAATAACTCGGTAACTCTGCCAATGTTCGCCCAAGCCAGAAAACACTAAGGGTGGACTACTGGATGGATGTCACGGTTCAAATGGCATTAGGGTGAATCTACTCTGAACCGTCACTTTAATGATTGTGGTCCCTAATAGGTCAGTGTCATTGTGCCTTTTCCTGATAGGTCACTGTGGACTGCACTGAGGACAACTTTGTAGTCATGATGGAAGGGAAAAAGCTGACTATACCTAACCGCTTGAACACTGTCAAGATAAAGCAGATCATGGTGACAGGCGATCTGGAACTCCACCGCTGCACTGTGGAACCCCAGCTGAAGGTAATGTACGGTAATAAATATTTTGAGTGTGTGTGCGCTGGTGCATTTGTTACACGTTGTAATTGGCAAGAAAGTACACTTAAGTTTTCTTTCTGTTCAGGCTGTCTATTGGATCACTAAGACCCCTGTGTACCGGGGCAACAAACTACAGATCTCTGGCGCCATCCCCCGGGGTGCAAACTGGTAAATAGCCATCTCTACCACACACACACACACACACACACACACACACACACACACACACACACACACACACACACTTCATCTCTAACACACACCCACACACACCCCATAGGTCGCGTTTTCTTCCAGTAATAAATCTTTCACAGGTTTAATCCATATGAGGTCATGTAGGCCTCTCAACTCGGAGGCTCTCGCCATGACTTCAGGCAGGACAATCGACTACCAGTGTTTTCCTCCACCTGTGCTAATAGACGGTTTCATGGAACGTTTGCTTGTTGCTTGGTGAGATGATCTGGCCAGAAGTACATTTCCGGTCTGCTAATGTTTTGGTAGGCTGTAATCTGCCGGCACCACCAGTATAATTACAAACGGTTTTAATATTGGCAAAAAAATATTAATATTTACTTTAATTGTTCTGCGGTAGGGTGCAACTTCACTTCTGGTACCAATCCGATGACAAATGTGACGCGGATAATTAATGTAGGCCTACATGATGGCCAGTCTGCACAGCTTACCAAAGCAGACCTAGGGTTGCCACATTTCGTGGTTAAAAAAACCAAAAACTAATCAGTCATATCATGTGTTAGCATTGCTATTAACCTCGACATCAAAAGACGTCTGCTGAATTGTCCAAAATAGATACAATCCGCTCCGTTTATCCTTTTCTTCAGCAGATGACAGTTTGGGTGTTTCCTCGTCCTTGTCGCAAGAAGTTTAGTAGTAACAGCTGCTTTTCAGAACTTGAGGGAATCGTTGTGACTACATTTAAACTAAATTAACTTGTAACAGTGTTTAGGCAGATGCACGCCCAACTAGATCCCTAATTCCTACAACAAACAACACAAACTGTAGTTCTACATAATTATGTGCTGCTGTGTTTTTTAGGCACACCATCACTCGACCCATGTTGCCAAAGTGCATCACTGTTTTCCTTTACATTGAGGCTATGTTAGGCTAAATTAATATGATTAATACGATTGTGAAGTTTTTACATCTACCCCAAAAATGGACGCATAGTGCCCCCTATGAGTGATTGCTGTCATAAAAATGGAAAACAAAATGTATTTTTCATTTCTTGTGCCACTCTCAAATGAAATACCGTGCTTGTGTAGCTGTGTTGATCCGATGCAGTGTATTGTTTGCGGAAGTGTACCGGAAATTAAGTTAGGGCCATAGAACATGCCTTGTTTTTGTTTTGACTGTAAACGTTCCATGAAACCGTCTATATGGGCGGTGTCAGACCAAACCAATGCTTTTCCGTCATCTGGGGTGAAATGACATGAGTCGTGTGGTCGTGTCATGTCTTATCTAAATGCACTGACCTCTCCCTGACCTACCCCATCGTAACACAATAATGACTCTAATTATTACCTCCGCCAAGGAGGTAATGTTTTCGGTCGCGTTGGTTTGTCTGTTTGTTTGTTTGTCAGCAGCATAACTCAAGAACTAATCAACTGATTTGGATGAAACTTTGTGGAGTTGTTAGTAATGGCCCAAGGAACAAGTGATTAAATTCTGGTGGTGATCCGGGTCACAAACCGGAGCCAGGACTTTTTAAAAGATTCTTCACCATTGCTGGCCTATATACCTAGATGCCCCTAGTGACCAGAAATTGAATTGTGGGGACTCCTCAAAAGGAAGGCAGAAAGACTTAGGGTGTAACATAGTCAAATGTTCTATTTAAGCAGCTTACTTGGCGGAGTGCTCAGAGTGCTTCTAGTTACACTATGTGTCGTGTTAAATACAGTATTTTTGGAGCACTAACTGTATGTGTTATGTCAATAATGACTATTGTGTTTCCACTCCTGTGTCAAACTGTCTTTTTGTGTGTGTGATTCAGCATTCAAGTGGGACTGGGCAGTGAACTGGAATGTGACAACGAAAACTTGTCATTCTACATGGACTTTCGCTTCCATAGCGACACCGTGGTCTTCAACACCAGAGAGGATGGATATTGGGGCGAGGAAATGATACATCCCAACCCTTACAAGCAGGGCGGCAAGTTGGAGGTAAACTAGAGAGATGCCAGCAGACTGATATACAGTCATTACTAGGCCTGTAACGATGCCTGTATTCGTACCGAATCAAACCGAAATGACCTCCGGTACGGTACAGTGCTGTACCGAACGGTACAGTAATATGTTATATGTTTAAGTTTTTACAGCCTGCTGCCGCTACAGACGCAGGAGGACCTGTGTCCGATTGGAGGAGTAGCTTAGTGGAAAAGTGTACTGCTAGCAACCAGCAAGAGATTGCAGTAGGCTATGGTTCCCTCTCACTAAAATATGCAGTTTGGGAAAACTTGGTAGGTTAATATGCAACGCGCCAAATCGCTTTCAGACGACATGGAACAGCAGGAGAGCAAACGAGGTTGGGATAAATTTCCCACTGTCCAGCGACTACACACCAATATAAGCAGGATGCACAACAATGTCTTGTGCGGGAAAATAGAGGATTGTGCTTTATGAGAACTTTTGAAAGTGCTATTACTTACACTGATGAAATGACCGACCCAAAGTAGCAGTTTTCACTGCTATGTCCGTGTATTATCAATAAATCCATTTGACAACGTCTTGAATTGATAGTTGAGCTTTAATCTTCGTCTTAACAGTTTCAAAACACACATGAACTAATTAAAATAGCAACTAGTGACAGTAAAAGGTCCACATGTCTGCCAGAGTAGAGAGAGAAGACGTTTGTTTTCCACAAGCTCTGAGAGAAACGCAAATGGAGTCTAGAGTCGCTATGGAAACCGAGTTTCCGAGCAAAGAAGATGGATCTAACAAGAAGCGTCATTTTGTTTCTTTTCCGGTATCCACTTTATGTCGGGTGAACGCCCCTTTAGGAGACCTTCGGTTAGGAGACCTTCGGAGTCCTGAGGTTGAGAATCAATGAAGTCCCCTTAGTGCTGTAGATGGCGGTAGCGCACGTCTTGTGCAAACACCTCAAAAAGAGAAGAAGAAGTAGGGGACAACGCCCCCTTAGGAGACCCAACTTGAGTACACGCTTTTGCATTGAGTGGCCGTGTTTTGTGATATCTTGGTTTGATTCAGTATTTTTGTTCCGAGTCTGCCTTCTTAAAGCGATAGTACACATTTGATCTAATGACAACCCTTGCTATGAGTTCTACTTAGAGTTAACTTCCCTACATAACATTAATCAATTTAAACATTTTGAAAGGTTTTGTTTAACCTACTGTTTATAATGAATTCATTAAAATGCAAGAAATGAAATAAATGAATGAATTAAGAATGAATTAAAATCCACTGTAAATAGGGCTAGTGTTTAAAAAGAGAATTTAGCTTATTAATAAAATGCAGGACTTTCAATGTATTTATTTTATTGGTTATTTTGACAATTTGTGGTGCAATAAACCACGCACTGAGGAAGAAAATGGTTTTGCAATTTTATTTTAACCATATACTGTACCGAAAACGGGAGCGTACCTATGTTCCCCGGGTCCTATGTTCCCCTGTCTTTGTATGGGACAGGGGAACTTAGGACCATTTTTCGAAAAAAGGGTTCTATGTTGCCGGTATTGTATGTTTCCAAGTTTTGAAATTGTGCCCTTCCCAAAACCATCCCTAAACCTAACTCGTCAGAAATGCAATGTTTCTGAGTTGTAAATTTATGGCCTGACCAAAACTATCTCTAAACCTAACCTGTCAGAGGTGCAACAACAACCTGCGCTTTGCCATGCGGCAGCAGTCTACTTGGAAGCAGCGGGGAACATAGGACCCTTTTCTGAAAAAAGGGTTCTATGTTCCCCGCATTGTATATTTCCAAGTTTTCAAATTGTGCCCTTCCCAAAACCATCCCTAAACCTAACCTGTCAGAATTTCAATGCTTCTGAGTTTTCAATTTGTGCCCTGACCAAAACTATCCCTAAACCTAACCTGTCACAGCAACCGGCACTTTGCCATGTGGAAGTCTACTTTGAAGCAGTGGGGAACATAGAACCCTTTTTTGAAAAAAGGGTCCTATGTTCCCTGGTAGAGGGAAACACCGTTACACCCCTAGTCATTACCCATATACAAAGTGCTAACATAACTCATTCCTTACTATTATACATTCAGGATTATACTCTCATTACTGATCTACGTTCATTATCAATGTATCCTGATGTGTGATCCGTGTATCATCCTCCATGATTGTGGTCCCTCATAGGTCAGTGTCATTGTGCCTTTTCCTGATAGGTCACTGTGGACTACACTGGACCAAACTACGTAGTCATGATGGAAGGGAAACTGCTGACTATACCTAACCGCTTGAACAATGTCGAGATAAAGCAGATCATGGTGAAAAACGATCTGGAACTCCACTGCCTCACTTTGGAACCCCCTCCAACTAGGTCGGCCATCTCTGAGGACAGCAGTTCTTGTTACCTAAAGGCCTCCACATAGCTAGTTAGGCTGTGGCCATGTTACATGTATTATGGCTAAAATGTAACCTCTAATAATAATCAGTGAAAATAAATATATTGTCACTCTTATTACTATCTGACTGGTGTGTGTTATTTCAGTGTTAGTTTGTATCAAGTGCACGACAACAGAAATAACTGCTCACAAATTTCCGGGGTTAAAATTGGCAAGTCACCAGAGGTAGCTTGGCCTCATGCCTGCCTATGTGAAAAAGTCAAAGTCAAACAGATGTTGAAGATTAATAAAACAATTACAATTGGGTAGACACATGTTTATGTTCAACATGACAAACCAGACTTTTTTCTAATTGTATAGCCTCTGATATACACTGTCATTTAATGGAACAGTGGAGGCAGTATACAACGACCTCAGGGGCAATGACAGACTGACAGTAGGGACACATAGACGCAAATTTGGCCAAGCGAAGCAAACTTCGCCATCCATTCCTATGAGAGAGAGGCGAAGGCAAGCGAGAGCAAGCTAGCAGGAGAGAAGCAAAGCGAAATTATTAACCAAGTTTAATAAATCAAGTTTAATATTATGCAAATGATTTGCCATTTGATTCGCCGCAACGACCTAATGACAGTTGAGCTGTCAGAATGGAACACTGAATTTTGCCTCTCTTCGCCTCGCTTGTTTCGCCTGCTGTGTCCCTAGCGTGACCAACTAAGCTCTGGGAACATCACATCCATGACAAAATCATAATCCCTGAGGAAGTTGTCACAGTTCCCACTGCCTGGTGTCGGGCCATTTCCTGCACAAATTTGACTAATACTACAGTGCCATAAAGTTTTTATGTATTTTTGTAACTGCAAACAGCAGTTATATATCAAGGAAATACTATAATTGCAACATTACACTGTGAAAATATGGATCAAACGCCACTACTCCTGGTCATTTCAATGAAATGTCGAGGGGCCATAGTCAATTTTGAGGGCTTGGTGACAGCCATCTTGAGAATGAGGCCTTTCCTGAAGTCAGATTATGGTAGACTTTTAGTATGTTGTCAACTACATATGATAGTACTGTAAACCACTGAGAAACCTTTTTTGGGCTTAAGTCATAAATGCACTCGACTATCTTGGAACATCATCAGTGTTTCCCACAGAATTTTTGGAAACTATGGGGGCAGCCGGGTAGGTATGGTAAGGTATGACATTAGTGCATGGAGAAACTATAGGCCTACAATTCAGCCATTTATGTTGAGAAATTACATAAGATTTTACCCATGACATGTATAGTAGTACATCATTTATATTTTAAAAAATGCGGTACAGTGAATCATTTCTGTTTGCAACACACTTTTCATTCGTCCCTCATGCAGGGGTCTATGCAATGAAAAAAAAACTAAATAGGAGCACAGATAAGAATTTAGGAGCACTGTGAAAATGTTAACGCACCAAAGGGTCTAAGAGAGAGAGTAGGCTATGCCTTTTTCCCCCACACATAGGCGTACACATTCTATGAAGGGTGCTGGTCACAGGGCCAGTTTTTCAAAATCCCTCCCAGTAAAAGGGCTGAACTACACATTACACATTTATGTCTATATTCACATTCATTACACATTCATTTCTATATGCAGCCCGATGTCTCCTCTGCTGTGTTAATGAAGGCCAGTCGCCTAACTCATCATCATACAACTGTAAAACAAAACCTGGGCAGTGTCAGTAAACTCTTCCCAACTGTCCTTTCTCTGAAGGTTTTTTATTGCTCCCAAACCCAAGTTAACTACAACACCTTGACTAGGCTTTTGATCCCTCTGTCTTTCAAGCACTTAAGGGTTTTCTCTATAGGAGGAAATCTTTTTTCAAATCGCTTTTAAACAAGTCCGACAGGCGGACAACAGATGCGTCTGTCTCTGCCAGTTCAAACCTTTTATGCCCAAACGCCCCCTGGCCTCCTCATAACATGTCAACACCTCCCTGAGGGTGTGCTTTCTGTTTATTGTCATATTGCCCATGGAAACTCCAAATACACTATGCAGCAGCGAAATGGCGAAATAAATTTAGGCTATAATAAGCTAAGCTTGGATTTGGAGAAGTACCATGTGAATTCAAATAGATCAAGCACATTACAAATTACCAGGCCTTGTTAGTTTAGGCTATCCACCAGGCCTATCACGCCATTTCACCGTCATGTCCAAGTGGGAAAGAAGGGATCAGCCCTATGTTCCCACGGCCCATTGGTCCCACGGCCCATTGGTCCCACATTGCTAAGACTTTTATGTTTTTTCAAAATTAGACCCAAAGGTCCCACAGCCCATTGGTCCCACATCACTAAGACTTTTAATTCATTTTTAGGCCCATTGGTCCCACAGAATTTGGTATTTGGAATTCCGTAGGGGGCAGAATACTTGGCTATTATGACACACTGCCCTGCTCTCTGATTGGGCAGAGAAACTGTAAAGGTCTGAATGCATGGCCATTATGACACAGGTATCATGATCTTGGCCGTTGTGAGTCATCCTCGCCAGACTGTCTTTCAGATCGAAACGATTGTGTAGAACTAAATGTAACCGGGGGTCTTAAAGGGTCTTGGCAAAGTGTGTGTTTTTCGACTACGCCACTGATGGCCTTTCACCACCAGATATACTTGTTGAACAATGGTTCTTAGACCAGGTTTAGTACAAGAGGGTTTCCCGCACACAGGTAAGCAAGTGAAAAGGCAGAGACGTGAGCTTTCAGTCCAAAACAAATACAATATTTATTGAAACATACACAGGAATATGCTGCTGATAAACAACCTAATGTATGGCGCACAATGGGTTAAATAAAGGTTGCCACTCAGATTACCACTATTACATTACCAACAATAGGGCTGGACTAAAGCAGCTCCAAGGATTGGTCGGTTACCTGGCCATTGATGGTGCTAACAGACTCAAAGCACTAGTACAAGCATAATCACAGCAAACACTATGGTGCTCATTTACCACTACAAATATGGGGACGTGCGCAAAGAGAACGGCCCAGGTTATAGAAAGATCAAACAGGCTAGGTGGGACCAACCATTGGAGGCATTCAATTTAGATACTACTAACTAATAGTGGCAGTCGATACCTCCCAAGGCCATGGGGTGGTGGAGCTGTACAGCAGCAGCAGTTAAGCATAAGAAAATAACAAACTAAAAGAAATTCAAAATAACAAAACAGGGCAATAACTGGATCTATAAAATTCAGGCAAGGCAAAGCAGCAGTAGCATCTCTGCTGAGACAAAATCACAGTTAGCTGCATGTTCACTTAAAATATCCACATTTCTCAGAGTGCTCTTACAAAGGTTATTCTTGCAATTACAATATCAAAATTAGGAGCAACAAGATACAAATTCAATGTTTAGAATGTTTACACATTTAGTATGAACAAGGTATGCAAACATTACCTCATACATCAGACTCAGGCCCAACCAATGGCATCTGGCACTTCAAGCCATCATCACAGTGGATGCCTACTCACATGAGAACATACACAGCTGCAGTTAGTAGGGCGCTAGCCACAAATAAGTCAGACATTTGAAACATTCACTTAGCCTACTGCATTAACACATTATAGTAAAACATGAGACTAATTACCATGTATGCTTGACACTCAGCCAAACAAACAGCAGTGCTCTCGGTGTCCTCCAAGCCAAACCTTCAGTAGTTCCAAGCCTACTCATAAGCGTTTGGCATGCTGCAGAGGCGTCCCTGTTTGTAAAACAGGTCATGAAGTTTGGCTACACATAAATATATACACAGTAGCACACAGGTAAACAATAAAACATACCTCCAATTAAAAGCAGCGAGGACTGAGGCACAGATGACAGCCAAAACTTCTGCCTACCCACAGCATCCTCAAGATTAAACCTTTGGTAGCTGGGTCCAGTCTACCCGAAAGCGTTTAATAAGCTGCAGAAGCGGAGCGCTTCTTAATTAAAGCAGCGAGGAGCGGGGCAGCAGTGTGATGGCAGGGCTTGTGCCTAACCTGCCAGTTAGTGCCCTTTTTGTCAATGGAAAGCTAATTGCTGAATAGCCACCAACCTGCTACCTGGAGGGGGTGTGTCATCTAGAGGAGGAGCTACGGTGGCTCCAAGAGGACAACACACAGACAGGTAGACAGTAGGTCGGTTACATAAAGGCAGTATGGGAGTTCACAGGCTAGGATTTTCCCCCCTCCCCCTTGCAATTGTAGAACCCGGAAACAATGGGCCAACGGAACCTCTCTCTCTCTCTCTCTACTCTCTCTGGTGATTCGATTTAATTTGATTCGATTCAATTCTACAATGCATTGCAATGTATTACATTTCTACTGAAAGCAAAGCAAATATTTCATCTGTCATGATGAGGCAATACAAGTAGTCAGATACTAAGCAACATTTTATTGGCTGTTTTCTGCATCAGTCTTGAAGTTTTCAATGCTTTAGAGTGCTTTTATTTAATTTAACAATCATTTGCTCCAGAAATATACACAGAAGTAATTGAAACTTGAAAAAATATGCTGCATCAATTATGGCATTTGCCGCATTGAATTGAATTGTTCATGCCCCGCATTGCGATGCATTGCCGAATCGATTATTGTTGACACCACTACAATCCACTAATCTTCACCATTGCGAAAACAGGGTGAATTTCAGAATGAGTTTCTAACTCCACAAGAAGAAGGCAGAAAGCCTTAAAAGAAAATAGGATGTAACATAGTCAAATGTTCTATCAAACAGTTAGTTGTTTACTGAAATGACTGTTTCAATTAATATTTGCCCATTGTGTAATAGCACCCACTAAAACACTGTCACTAAAACAGAGAAAGGCCACTATGTTCTTCTGCATCTCAACGAGGAGCGGCACACTGTTGGTAGGGTTGGGGGCAGATAGTGGATGCAAGTTTGGACTCCAAGCTGCGTTCAACTCCATCTGGTGGTGAGAAGGAGAATCGCTGCAGCAGAGAGGTGAAGAACAGGAACAGCTCCATTCTAGCCAGTTGCTCTCCCAGATACACTCTTTCACCTGAGACAAAAAAGGAGGAATTCACATGACACAGAAATACTAAATAGATATGCAGAGAAATACAATGACTACAGTTCAATATATCCAAATCTATTAAACCCTTGTTGTTTATTATTGCTTTTCCTTTTGTTTAGTTTTAAAATGCATTTGCTGTTGAGATACTATATTGAAACCTTGCTATTTCAGTAGCGCTAGATACAGTATTTGCCATTTTAAAATGTAATCTGCAATGAGCTTTTGTTGATATTTTGTGGAAATACTCATCAGACTACAAGCTCTAGGTGGTGGTAGTACCTATCTGGACGCACCTTCTGTGTGCCATGGCAAGGGAAACTGTCTACGGCTCACACTCTCTCCACAGGCGTACCCCAAGGATCCGTGCTGGGGCCCCTTTTGTTTGCAATATACACCTCCTCCCTGGGACGTGTCATTCAAACACATAAGTTCTCCTACCACTGCTATGCTGATGACACCCAGATGTACCTGTCGTTCCGTCCAGAGGAAACCACGGTTTTGGCACGCATTTCTGCCTGCCTCACCGACTTGTCAACGTGGATGAAGGACCACCACCTACAGCTGAACCTGTAAAAGACGGAGCTCCTGGTGATCCCAGCTAAATAGTCACTCAGTCACAACATCAACTTCAAGATGGGCTCCACCATTGTGACCCCAAACAAAGTCGCCAAAAACCTTGGCATCATAATTGACGACGAGCTGTCAAGCTCCAACTACATCAACTCAGTCACCCGGACCTGTCGATTCCAGATGTCCAACGTACGGAAAATCAGACCTGTGCTGACCTAATATTCTACACGACGACGGGTCCAGGCCACGGTCCTGTCCCGCGTTGACTACTGCAACTCACTCATGACAGGTCCTGCTTATGCGCTAAAACCACTCCAGAATGTCCAGAATGCGGTGGCATGGTTGATATTCAATCAATCCAAAAGGACCCATGTTACTCCTCTATTTATTGAGTTACACTGGCTACCGATTGCCGCCTGGATCAAGCACAAGGCCTTGACCCTTGCCTGCAAAACCATCACAGGAACGGCCCCAGCTTATCTGAAGAACTTACTAAAGCCATATGTTACTGGAAGAGAACTGCGCAATCCAGCACAAGCCGTCTGGCTCTGCCATCCAGTCGCTCTAGGTACTCCCAGTCAGCAGCAGCTGGAGGTCTTTTACCTGCACTTCAGGACACTCTCCCCAGTGATTTTCAACCCAGGCGACCTTAAAAGACGACTGGTAGCCATCCGAGTTTTCTGGAACCTTCTGTGTGAGAAACCTAGAAAACCTTGAGAAACCTTGGCTCCTAGAATTTGCGGGCTTGACAGAAGTTCTCCAGGACGCAGTTGAACTGGAGGCCACTCTCATGACCCAGCAGAGACTGGAGGGGAGACTGTTGCTGTTCCAGGCAAAGCCCACATGGACGATGCCCCAACTCCAGCGGAGACACCTGACTACGTTGCTCCGGCTGGAATCCCCACTCCAGCTGGGACTCCGGGCGACGTCACTCCAGCAGAGAACCCCTCTCCGGCTAGGACCCCCAGTGACGTCGATCCAGCAGAGAACCCCTCTCCAGCTAGGACCCCCAGTGACGTCGATCCAGCCGATACCGTCGCTCTGGCCGGGAACCCCCCGGGGCTCCACTCCAGCCGAGACGGTCGCAGTCCAAAGCTTCCGCCGTGGCCATCGTCATCCTGATCAAGATCCCAGATGCGGACGTCGTCATCCCGTCCAAGACCACCGGCGCAGCCCAGACCCCCAATGCGGCTGAGACCCCCAACAGGGCCGAGACCCCCGACG
The DNA here is from genome assembly GCF_034702125.1 of Engraulis encrasicolus. NCBI lineage: Eukaryota > Metazoa > Chordata > Actinopteri > Clupeiformes > Engraulidae > Engraulis > Engraulis encrasicolus. The sequence continues at coordinate 11,991,132 of NC_085862.1, read as the reverse complement.
CGGCCGAGACCCCCGATGTGGACATCGTCATCCCAGCCGAAACCCCCGACGCGGATGTCGTCATCCCAGCAGAGACCCCCAGAATGGCCGAGACGCCCGATGCGGGCGTCATCATCCCAGCTGAGACCCCAGGTGCGTCCAAGACCCCCAATGCGACCGAGACCCCCGATGCGGACGTCGTCATCCTGACCGAGACCCCCGATGCGGACGTCCGAGAACCCCGCCTCCGCAGCTCTGGTCGGGGCCTCCCGAGCTCCCGTATGCACCTCCTTTGATCCTGGTCCAGTTGGCGCCTCCCCAAATCCAGGCCCAGATCCAGTCGGCGGCTCCCCAGATCCGGCTCCCGCCTCTCCTGCTCCTGCTCCCACCCAGGGCCGCTGACAGATTTGGCTTGGCCCGGGACAAAGTCATCTGAAAGGGCCCCCTCACCCAATACATGCAATGTAGTGAGGACCCAATTCTGCCCCCCCCCTTCTCCCAGGGCCCGGGGCAACTGTCCCCTTTGTCCCCCCTTGTCAGCTTCCCTGCTCCCACCTCCTGGTCTTCATCTGTGTTCCAGCCTGCACTGCCCCCAGTGTTCCAGCCTGCACCGCCCCCAGTGTTCCAGCCTGCACCGCCCCCAGTGTTCCAGCCTGCACTGCCCCCTGTGACCCAGTCCGCTCCCTCTACTCACAGTCACGCAGTGTTGTCTGCCCACTCCTGTGTCTGTTCCCGTTTGTGTTCCAGGCCGTTCATCCCGTTTCCCTTCACCAGTTGTCAATGTCACTGTGACTGTAACCATCCCCATCCCCATCATCATCTCTGTCCCCATTCCTGTCACTGTTCCCATCACTGTGCCCGTCAAGATCCCTGTCTTTGTTCCTGTCGGTGTTCCCCAAGCTGCAGTGCCGTCCCCCCAACCCTCCTGTTCTCATCCTCTGTTCGTGTCTGCCAGCCCCTCTGATTCCATCTGCTCTCCTGCCTCTGCCCTGCTTGCCGCACACCCTCCTGAGTTTACCCGTTGCCCCTAGTCTGTCAGTCCTGCTTCGTTTGTGATTGCCCCTTGCCCTGAACCTGTTCAATGCCCACAGTCTAGTGTCCCGACCTGCTTGACCCCTGCTACGGCCCGACGTGCTGCCCCTGAACTTCCTGGACTTCGTTTGGGCCGTCTGGAAGCCGTCCCTTGAGGGTGGGGTACTATCAGTATCCCTTGTCTTGTTTTTGGACCCTTGTGTTTTTATGTCTTTCCCCTTTGTGCTCTGTTTTGGCTTCCTTGTGTTTTTGTTTATGATTTTGACCTGTCATTCTGACCATGTCCATTTGTGTTTTTCTGTCATGTGTTCTACCCCTCCCCTCATTTGTGTCACCTGGGGACCATTCCATCAACGGCGGTAACCCCAAATCCGAGCTCAAGTCGGTAAACTATGCTATTTTTAGACAGAGATCAGTTCCATCAGCCTTGCTAACCTGAAACTCAGCTGAGTTGGCGCGGTAATTTATGCTCCAAGTAAAACCTTGCAGCTTCCAGATTTAACATCAAGCTAAATAAATCAGTGTTTCAAAGAATTTCAACCTGCAGAAAACTGTGTCACAACCGGACCGTTCTGAATTATCCCGCCAGCATTTTGCGAGATCAAAGCTAACCAGTCTCCCTATTAAAACTGCATGTGGTGGTAATGCCTGTTAAAAATCCAATAATTACCATTGTCTTTCATTTCGGGGGATTTTTTGATAATTAGCACATTTTTAGAAAACGTTTATTGTCTTGATAATAAGATAAGTTCAAGCAATTCTTGTTACAGAGAAGATGTTGTAGATGGCACAGTGGGTAGGTGCCCTGCATAATATGTGAGTGCGCCGGGTTCAAATCTGGCGACTGGCTACATGTTATAGGCTAAAAATGAAATCTTCACAAACATAGGCTACATTTGCCTAACTCTTATTTGATGTCTCTTTAAGTGACTGGCTTCATTCTCAACCAAGCAATACACCTATGTAGGCTTACAGGTAGGCCTAATTAAGGTAGGCCTAATTAAGAAAAAAGTCCTCAAAGTCGCAGACGGTTGGTTTTTGCATTGCAATGATTCAGCAAATGCTCTCTGCCTTACGTGTTACCTATGCTTTGTTTCATCCTAAAACAAATTCTTCTGAAAGATAAAAAAAAATACCCCAGCTGATGAAAGCATTTATATTTTTACGCTATGAAATGTCTGATAAAGCTCCTTTGAAGATTGCATTAATGTCATTGCGCACGGTGGGAATCGAACACGGGCCTCTCAATTAGGAAGCAGCTGCGTTACCGATGACCCATTGATTCTCACATCACCTCTGTGATAAAAACTGGATTTCACAACGCATGCCCAACTCCCCAACATGATCGTTTTTTTCGACAATCCTTAATATGGACTTCCCTTGTACAACGTGCACGAGCGCAACGACAGCTTTGATAAGCGCAGCTGAATCAACCTTGCCAAGGCGCAGCTGATCTTCACTGATGGAACGGCTTCTGCCTCAAACTTAAGCTGCCGTTAGTTGCAACTCTGCTTTTGCACGTAAGGGCCGCTGAATTCAACGCCAATGATGGAATGGTCCCTTGGTCCACTTGTCTCTTGTTTGCCTTGTTTAGTTATCCTGATTGTTTCCATCTGGTATCTGCCCCTTTTCTCATTTCCTCATTAGGGGTCTTACACACCAGGGTGGTAAAGCGTTGCGGAACGGCCGCGTTTTTTACCGGCGTCGGTGAAAATACATTGAAACATATCTGTCCTTACACACCAACCGGCGGTAGTCGAGCGTCAGCGGTGCGGGAGCCGGCTCCGCGCTGCGCTGCATTTGGAAAATAGAACTCGAGCGTACTTTTCACGCCGGCGACCGGCGGTGTCTCAAATGAATGGCAGAGTAGCATGCTAGCTTTGGCTGTGGGGAGGGTTTTGAACAGGACTGGCCGCGCACAATGACGCTGTCAGTGTGAAAGGCAGAGAAAAACACGCCGGCCAAAACTAAGCAGAAAGACCGCATTCGTCCCGCGACCGTTCCGTTCCGCCTTGTTAGGTTTTGGTCCTTATCCTCCTGTTACCCATGCCTGCCTTCTGTCACTGTCTGCACCTGCTTACCTTGTTAAGCGGGCTTGCGGAGCAAGGACCATGCAAAGCATGGCCCTTGCAGAGCAAGGCCCGTTTATAGTAATCTCTAAGTCCTGTTTCTTTATTATTATTAAGCGGGCTTGCGGAGCAAGGACCATGCAGAGCATGGCCCTTGCAGAGCAAGGCCCGTTTATAGTAATCTCTAAGTCCTGTTAATTTATTTATTATTGGTTCTCTTGTGCATGGATCTCCTCCTAGGCCTTTCGAGATAGAGACACCGTTCAAACACTAAAACGACCGGCTCGGCTTGGAGATCGCGTATATTAATAGGCTTTTTCGTGTCTCTTGTCGTTTTCCCGTTTTTGGCGATTTTGTGAAAGCCTGGGTCTCCATTGAAAACAGTGGTGGAACCTCCATGAACCAAAGTTCCGCCACTCTAAAGATTAGAGTGTAGGAGGCTTTTTCGGTCATAAAACATCAACACTTTCACCTAGAAGTTTAGTTGATGCGTTGTTAGCGAGCTCTATGGGATGTCTCCAAATTGTCAAAGTTTCATCTCCCAACTCCCAATACTTTTTAAATGGCAGGTTTGTAAAAAAAACAGACCTGGCTCTATGGAGAATCCCAGTCTTTGGAAAAGTGCATTTTTCAAGAGATCAGCGCATGTCCCACACGGAGGTCCATTTGTGCCTGAAAAATTTAACCTATAAACTTCATTCAAAGACTGTTAGAGAGATCACAAGCATGACTCCGATCTGTGAAAAGGACACGTGCCAACTCCTTTTAGTTTTTTTACAACGATGTTGTAAAGACAAAAAACTCATTCTCAGTTTCTCCCCTGTTAAAGGCTCAATACTAACTGTCTTTCAGTCAATCACAACAGGTGCAGCCAGTGAAGGATTCCATTTCAACTGTCACTGTCTCAAGATTCCATTCTTAACGAGCAGGTGCGAGCAAGCATTCTAGAAGTCCATTGTTCAGCTCTGCAATGCAATGTAATATAGTCTTGCTGGACTATGCATGACAATTAGCTGCTTGGCTTAGTGGTAATGCATGCTGCTGCATTAGAGATATGGAGGTTGAGGGTTCGAAACCCACACGAAGCAATGTTGATTTTCTAAATTATATCATATGCAGCGTTCCTTGGCCGACTTAAAATGCCATACATGTATATCATTTAGTATGGATGGCAAATGTGCTGAATTACAGATATTGAGGTTGGGGGTTCGAAACCCAGTCAAAGCCATGTTGATTTTCAAAATTATATCATATGCAGTGTTCCTTGGCCAACTTAAAATGCCATGTATGTCATTTAGTATGCATGGCAAATGTGCTGGATTACAGATATGGAGGTTGGGGGTTCGAATCCCAGTCAAAGCCATGTTGATTTTCAAAAGTATATCATATGCAGTGTTCCTTGGCCAACTTAAAATGCCATGTATGTCATTTAGTATGAATTGCAAATGTGCTGAATTAGGGATATGGGGGTTGGAGGTTCGAACCCCAGTCGAAGCCATGTTGATTTTCAAAATGATATCATATGCAGTGTTCCTTAGCCAACTTCAAATATCATGTATTGTATGTCATTTAAAGGATAGTTCCGGCGTAAAATGAAAGTTTCACCATCGCTTTCCCATGCCACATAATGTATCTAATGATGAGCCATTCCGGGCAATGCCGCGCCGTTATGGAGTTAGCTCATTTTAAGCTTTTTGGTGAAAAACGCAGCCAACGCATCACGGCGGGGCCAATTATAAACCTATTCTTTTCTGATGTTTCCCCGCTATAAACAACTTCAAAACGCTACACACTTCATCACAAAGGTCTCGTCAATCAAACCGAGGCACAGAGAATGTCATCGGACCACACAATCTTTCACTGGCCAGTGTTTTCAGAGGTGTCTCACTGTTGCAACTCTCTGACCCGGATGCAGGCTACTCAATCAGGTGGCTAGGTAGGCTAAACATGGTCCGCGGTTCGCACCGGCTGCGACCGTAAAATGAAAAGCTGGAACCCCGACCGTTTTCACCGACTGCCACTGTCTAAACCAGCCATATTACGGGAATGGCTAATAGCATTAGAAGTGGACGAAACTGACATAAAAACCCGGAGGGATCGCTACTACCGTGTGTGCAGGCAGCAGATTTGAAGAGTTGCATGGAGAGTACAGGTAGGCAGACTACTCTTACAAAGTAATTGCAACACGGTATAATATAACATGGATTCAGCTTTGTAATAACACACCACTGGTTGTGTACTTACATATGTAAGAGTACTTCTAGTACGACTTTATAAATTCCTCCAGCCCTCCTCCGTTGCGTAATGGTCCATCTGACCTCGCGCGCCCTGGTCATTAGAGTCTACTTCACTGAAACTACTATAGACACCTCTGAAAACACTGGCCAGTGAAAGATTGTGTGGTCCGATGACATTCTCTGTGCCTCGGTTTGATTGACGAGACCTTTGTGATGAAGTGTGTAGCGTTTTTGAAGTTGTTTATAGCGGGGAAACATCAGAAAAGAATAGGTTTATAATTGGCCCCGCCGTGATGCGTTGGCTGCGTTTTTCACCAAAAAGCTTAAAATGAGCTAACTCCATAACGGCGCGGCATTGCCCGGAATGGCTCATCATTAGATACATTATGTGGCATGGGAAAGCGATGGTGAAACTTTCATTTTACGCCGGACCTATCCTTTAATATCAATGGCAAAGGGGTTGGATTACAGATATGGAGGTTGTGAGTTCTAATCCCGCTCGAAGCCATGTTGATTTTCAAAATTATATCATATGCCGTGTTCCTTAGCCAACTTAAAATACCATCTATGTCATTTAGTATATCCCCAAAACGCAGAGCTACAACACTTTCAAGATGGCTGAATCCAAGATGGCTGAATTGTTTGGCCCATAACTTCTGACTGGGTGGATGGAGTTTTTCCAAGATGTCTTTTAGCTTTGTTTTCTCAATAGTACTTTGTTTCATCTCTGCCCCAAAAGGCAAGCCCGCTTCCAGCATTTTCTGTGAGAATGCATTTCTAGTTAAGCGGGCTTGCGGAGCAAGGACCATGCAGAGCATGGCCCTTGCAGAGCAAGGCCCGTTTATAGTAATCTCTAAGTCCTGTTAATTTATTTATTATTGGTTCTCTTGTGCAGGGATCTCCTCCTAGGCCTTTCGAGATAGAGACACCGTTCAAACACTAAAACGACCGGCTCGGCTTGGAGATCGCGTATACTAATAGGCTTTTCCGTGTCTCTTGTCGTTTTCCCGTTTTTGGCGATTTTGTGAAAGCCTGGGCCCCCATTGAAAATAGTGGTGGAACCTCCATGAACCAAAGTTCCGCCACTCTAGAGATTAGAGTGTAGGAGGCTTTTTCGGTCATAAAACATCAACACTTTCACCTAGAAGTTTAGTTGATGCGTTGTTAGCGAGCTCTATGGGATGTCTCCAAATTGTCAAAGTTTCATCTCCCAACTCCCAATACTTTTTAAATGGCAGGTTTGTAAAAAAAACAGACCTGGCTCTATGGAGAATCCCAGTCTTTGGAAAAGTGCATTTTTCAAGAGATCAGCGCATGTCCCACACGGAGGTCCATTTGTGCCTGAAAAATTTAACCTATAAACTTCATTCAAAGACTGTTAGAGAGATCACAAGCATGACTCCGATCTGTGAAAAGGACACGTGCCAACTCCTTTTAGTTTTTTTACAACGATGTTGTAAAGACAAAAAACTCATTCTCAGTTTCTCCCCTGTTAAAGGCTCAATACTAACTGTCTTTCAGTCAATCACAACAGGTGCAGCCAGTGAAGGATTCCATTTCAACTGTCACTGTCTCAAGATTCCATTCTTAACGAGCAGGTGCGAGCAAGCATTCTAGAAGTCCATTGTTCAGCTCTGCAATGCAATGTAATATAGTCTTGCTGGACTATGCATGACAATTAGCTGCTTGGCTTAGTGGTAATGCATGCTGCTGCATTAGAGATATGGAGGTTGAGGGTTCGAAACCCACACGAAGCAATGTTGATTTTCTAAATTATATCATATGCAGCGTTCCTTGGCCGACTTAAAATGCCATACATGTATATCATTTAGTATGGATGGCAAATGTGCTGAATTACAGATATTGAGGTTGGGGGTTCGAAACCCAGTCAAAGCCATGTTGATTTTCAAAATTACATCATATGCAGTGTTCCTTGGCCAACTTAAAGTGTCATGTATGTCATTTAGTATGCATGGCAAATGTGCTGGATTACAGATATGGAGGTTGGGGGTTCGAATCCCAGTCAAAGCCATGTTGATTTTCAAAAGTATATCATATGCAGTGTTCCTTGGCCAACTTAAAATGCCATGTATGTCATTTAGTATGAATTGCAAATGTGCTGAATTAGGGATATGGGGGTTGGAGGTTCGAACCCCAGTCGAAGCCATGTTGATTTTCAAAATGATATCATATGCAGTGTTCCTTAGCCAACTTCAAATATCATGTATTGTATGTCATTTAATATCAATGGCAAAGGGGTTGGATTACAGATATGGAGGTTGTGAGTTCTAATCCCGCTCGAAGCCATGTTGATTTTCAAAATTATATCATATGCAGTGTTCCTTAGCCAACTTAAAATACCATGTATGTCATTTAGTATATCCCCAAAACGCAGAGCTACAACACTTTCAAGATGGCTGAATCCAAGATGGCTGAATTGTTTGGCCCATAACTTCTGACTGGGTGGATGGAGTTTTTCCAAGATTTCTTTTAGCTTTGTTTTCTCAATAGTACTTTGTTTCATCTCTGCCCCAAAAGGCAAGCCCGCTTCCAGCATTTTCTGTGAGAATGCATTTCTAGTTATTATTGGTTCTCTTGTGCAGGGCAGCAGTAAAATAGAAAATGGATCTCCTCCTAGGCCTTTCGAGATAGAGACACCGTTCAAACACTAAAACGACCGGCTCGGATTGGAGATCGCGTACAGTTATAGGCTTCTCCATGTCTCTTGTCGTTTTCCCGTTTTTGGCGATTTTGTGAAAGCCTGGGTCTCCATTGAAAACTATGGTGGAACCTTCATGAACCAAAGTTCCGCCACTCTAGAGATTAGAGTGTAGGAGGCTTTTTCGGTCATAAAACATCAACACTTTCACCTAGAGGTTTAGTTGACGCGTTGTTAGCGAGCTCTATGGGATGTCTCCAAATTGTGAAAGTTTCATCTCCCAACTCCCAATACTTTTTAAATGGCAGGTTTGTAAAAAAAACAGGCCTGGCTCTATGGAGAATCCCATTCTTTCGAAAAGTGCATTTTTCAAGAGATCAGCGCATGTCCCACACGGAGGTCCATTTGTGCCGGAACCCTTTAACCTATAAACTTCATTCAAAGACTGTTAGAGAGATCACAAGCATGACTCCGATCTGTGAAAAGGACACGTGCCAACTCCTTTTAGTTTTTTTACAACGATGTTGTAAAGACAAAAATCTCATTCTCATTTTCTCCCCTGTTAAAGGCTCAATACTAACTGTCAGTTAGTATCAGAACAGGTGCTCCCAATGAAGGATTCCATCTTAACTGCCACTGTCTCAAGATTCTATTCTTAACGAGCAGGTGCGAGCAGCCATTCTAGAAGTCTATTGTTTAGCTCTTCAATGCAATCTAATATAGTCTTGCTGGACTGTGTATGACAGCTAGTTGCTTGGCTTAGTGGTAATGCATGCCGCTGCATTAGAGATATGGAGGTTGAGGGTTCAAATCCCACCTGAAGCCATGTTGATTTTCTAAATTATATCATATGCAGCGTTCCTTGGCCGACTTAAAATGCCATGTATATCATTTAGTATGGATGGCAAATGTGTTGAATTACAGATATTGAGGTTGGGGGTTCGAAACCCAGTCAAAGCCATGTTGATTTTCAAAATTATATCATATGCAGTGTTCCTTAGCCAACTTCAAATGCCATCAGGGCTCTAAATTAACACACGCCAACACGCCAAACACGGGTGAAAAGTAATTTTGGCTAGTAGAAAAAAATACCTACCCGCCAATTTGGCTATTACCGCCCGAGTACAGTAACTTATGAACGGTAAACCGCTGCTCTGATGAACATTATACGGCGAGATATCCTACATTACCCATGGACACTAGCGTCACGAGGTAGCCTCCCACCGTGGGCTTTCCATTGCATCGAGCGTCAACTCCATGCTGTTGCGCGCGCCAGGATTGAAAACATTTCAGACGACCAGCCTTCTGTCAGCTAAGCTGCGCTCACACTATTCTGACAGGCAGCTCTCCTCCTATGCTCTCGTCGCTTTCGCTACAACCTTTTTAACGTCACTACTGCTATTATTACTATATGAACCTTGCTGTAACAGGCTGCAGTTTTGAAGCAGCGAGGCCCTGACCGTTTCAATAACAGGACTTACGCAGATTAGTTCTATGCATAGCGCTACTTCTGTTGTGTAGACTATGTTTTGTGCGAGTGATGAGAATGTGGCGGGGGTTAGAGCAAGGTTCTGTGTGTTGGTGAATGCTAGTAGTAATTGTAGGCTAAATAGTGACGTTAAAAATGAGTGGTTGTGGAACGAAATAGCGATCAGGGCAGAGGAGGAGAGCCGACTGTCAGAGTAGTGTGACCGTAGCTGTCAGTTCAGTTGTCTTCTGAAATGTTCAGAGTCCTGGCGCAACTAAGTTGGAAAGCCCACGCCATCGGAAAGAAAAAAAAGCAACCAACGACGAAGCTGTGGAAGTAACAAAGGAAGCGAAGATTCCAGAGATATTATTTACATTTAATTAAACTAGGCTTCTTGTCATTTTGTTGCGCATGGTAGAGAACAGCTCCTCCTCTCTCCTCTCCTTTTCCTCTCATCTCTTCTTCCTTGGTGTGTGCGTATGTGAGGTTTTGTAGTGTTTGGCTGTGTGCTTGGATACTGTAGGCCTATGTTAAAGGTCTGTTATGTGAGTGGCTTGTGTGATGTGATTCAGCTGTTTTCAGAGGAATTGAACAAAAACTAATCAAATTAATTAGGCCTAAGTAATGAAAGTAAAAAATAAAGCAGAAGTTAAAAAATAATGAAAAAATATATAGCCTATAATATGCTTATTATGTAGGCATATAGTAGCCTATGCAGGCCTATAGTGTATCTGTGTTGTGGAAACAGTTGGACAAAATGACCATTTAATTAGAAAAAAAAATAACTAGCCTAATGCATAGTTTATTTTGGCGAGATTAAAAAAATGGCTAGTTGAACTTCTGTTTGGCTGGTAAGAAAAAATGTCCACTAGCCAAATTGGCTGGTGGTGGAAAAAGTTAATTTAGAGCCCTGNATGCCATGTATGTCATTTAGTATGCATGGCAAATGTGCTGGATTACAGATATGGAGGTTGGGGGTTCGAATCCCAGTCAAAGCCATGTTGATTTTCTAAATTATATCATATGCAGCGTTCCTTGGCCGACTTAAAATGCCATGTATATCATTTAGTATGCATGGCAAATGTGCTGGATTACAGATATGGAGGTTGGGGGTTCGAATCCCAGTCAAAGCCATGTTGATTTTCTAAATTATATCATATGCAGCGTTCCTTGGCCGACTTAAAATGCCATGTATATCATTTAGTATGGATGGCAAATGTGCTGAATTACAGATATTGAGGTTGGGGGTTCGAAACCCAGTCAAAGCCATGTTGATTTTCAAAATAATATCATATGCAGTGTTCCTTGGCCAACTTAAAATGCCATGTATGTCATTTAGTATGCATGGCAAATGTGCTGGATTACAGATATGGAGGTTGGGGGTTCGAATCCCAGTCAAGGCCATGTTGATTTTCAAAATTATATCATATGCAGTGTTCCTTGGCCAACTTAAAATGCCATGTATGTCATTTAGTATGAATGGCAAATGTGCTGAATTAGGGATATGGGGGTTGGAGGTTCGAACCCCAGTCGAAGCCATGTTGATTTTCAAAATGATATCATATGCAGTGTTCCTTAGCCAACTTCAAATATCATGTATTGTATGTCATTTAATATCAATGGCAAAGGGGTTGGATTACAGATATGGAGGTTGTGAGTTCGAATCCCGCTCGAAGCCATGTTGATTTTCAAAATTATATCATATGCAGTGTTCCTTAGCCAACTTAAAATACCATGTATGTCATTTAGTATATCCCCAAAACGCAGAGCTACAACACTTTCAAGATGGCTGAATCCAAGATGGCTGAATTGTTTGGCCCATAACTTCTGACTGGGTGGATGGAGTTTTTCCAAGATTTCTTTTAGCTTTGTTTTCTCAATAGTACTTTGTTTCATCTCTGCCCCCAAAGGCAAGCCCGCTTCCAGCATTTTCTGTGAGAATGCATTTCTAGTTTGTCATTGCGTTCACCTGTTCTAATTTGTCTTGTTTGCCCTGGTCATGGTTTGCACCTGTATCTTGTCCTGTTGTCTGCCCTGCCCGTGTCCTTTTGTTATTGGTTTTGATTTGTCCCATTTGGTTCCTTGTTTTCTCGTCTGCCCCAGTGATCTCTGTAATTGTCCACTCATCTCCTTGAAGTCTTGCCACCTGCTCCCTGTTGTCTCCTGCCCGATTGTGTGCCACTTTGCAATTGCCCCCTGTGTATATGTCCTGCGTTTCTGCAGTCGCGTGTGGAATCATTTGTCCTGTCGAGTTGAAATCCTGTGACCTGTGTTTATCCGTGTCTTGATCTGTGTTCTGTTAGTAAGTGTAAGTTTTCCCCCTCAGTTGAGAATAAAACTCCTGATACTTTCCTGGAAGGGTTACGTGGCGCTATTCCGACATGTCGCTATTCCGACGTTAATGTCTATTGTCGGAATACCGTCACATTTTCCACCGTCCGCCGCTATTCCGACATCCCTAACCTTAACCCTAACCCCTAAAAAGTGTTGGAATAGCGGCATGTCGGAATCGCGATTGCCCCCCGCTGCATTTGGGCTCAACTCTGCAAACCCTAACAAATAGAATACTAACTAACCCTTCCTTGCATCTGCACTTGTTGCTCTGTTTATTACATGTGCACTTTGTATTTGCTAGTCATGTTGGCTATGATTATGTCCTCTTTTGAAAGTCGCTTTTGTTATAAAGCGTCTGCCAAATGCAATGTAATGGAACATGTTCTTCTCTGTCCCAACTTTTTTTTTTTTTTTGAAAGGGTGCATTTTTCAATAAGCACATATTTCCCCCAAAACAGTCAGTTTGATCGGCTTTAACAAATGATATACAGATTTGAAAATTACAGCGTTTTGTTTTTGATTATGCAATTATTACTAGTGAAGGTCTTACCTATGATGTTCAGATGCGGCCATATGCTGTGGCTGTACGGCTGAACCTAGAGAGAAACATGGTAACTACAGTGTGAGTATCTTGATGAAACAATTTGAAAGAATTAGCTTTTATTCTATTTTTCTTTGACAACCAAAAGTACGACCTGACAACCACAGTAGACAGAGCAAGCTTGTGATCATGGCAAGCATCAAGAAACAGCAAAATGCAACAGCGATGACCTCAATCACATTTCCTGGGAAATCTGTAAGACAATTATGAAAAATGGAGCATACATGATTGTGCTGCATTTAAAACACAAGACACAATAACTGTCAGTTTCAAATTCTTTTCACCTGCTCCCTCCACGAGGACCACGTCACTTTGCAACCAGGAAGAGTTTTCTTCAAAGCTGTCCCTAACGTGGCATTGATAATGTCCAAAGTGTACAGGCGTGACGTCCGTCAGTAAGAGTACATGACACTGGAGATCATTGGAGATTGTAGAGCAGGAACGCTGCGTCATGAATGAGTTGTTATGGAGCCAGAGGTAGGAAGGGAAGGTACCTCTGCTGATATGGCATTCCAACCGCACTGCCACCACTTCCCAATTGATATTGTACAAATAATCAATGTGCAGATGCAGAGGGCCTCCTACAGATACTGGCGGGGGAAAAACAAACGTTTTTAGTTTCCATTATGATGTCATAAGGACTTACCAGGACTTTTTAATACAGAGTTCTATGGGACCTGTAGAATGTTCAGGCAAAAGTCTAGAATAATTCATGTGCAGATGCACCGGGGCCCCTAGAGATACTGTTGGTGGTGAAAAAATAACAATGAAGATTTGTTTTTGTTTGCTCGTTTCCAACTTACATTTAATATTTTCGATTCAACCCTAATTGCCTGGCCACATGGCTTTTCAAGAGTTAATTAGCAAAATCACCTGGTTGCACTGGACAGGCAAAATCAGGTCATTTGGAATATGTGGCACTGGATTTTAAGTCTGATGAAGAGCATGTAGCTCGAAAACGTTAAATTGGTGAAGATAAAAGAAAAACAGGAGCAAGTGTGCGCACATTCAAAATTATTTCAACGTTGTCTGATCCTTTTGTCCTGCACCTGCATGTTGGACGCGTGCACGTGTGACGGAGGTGTTCCTGCACTGTTTGTCCCCCTCGGGGCGCGAACCTGCCATCTCCTCAACCACATCGGTTCGGCAATGTGAGGTACAGTACGATACCGCTGAGCTATACGGCCGGTCCGATAACTCAACACTACACACTGTATTGAGGCTTCGGGAGGGAGGTTGACTAACGTTCCACACCGAACTCTGCTAGCTACTCTCCAATCCCTTTCTGTTGAAGGGGGGGGTCCAAATAAATCAATAAAGTCTAAAAATGAACTTAAAATGAGCTGAAATATTTTCCATAATACCTGTACATAACCAAAATGTGTGCCGTAAAGGGTCAATCATTTGCAATTTCTAGTAAATACACACTTTCTATATACTTCACATTATGTACTGAAATGTAATGGGGCACCAATGAATATGGGCAGGACTGCAGGTTGCATAAGGTCATTCAAGACAAGGATCTTTAAAATGATATCTCACCCATTTCTATATTCCTAGTATCGCTGTTGAGTTGCCGATAACTTGTCTCTGCCCTGCATTGTGCTGTGACTGTCTCCATTCCTACCACCAGTGCCACTCTGAACCATGCAGAGAGGGAATTGGTGATTTGTCGATCAGCCTCCCGGCCCGACAGCAGCAGCACAAATGTAACAGGTACTGTACCCTGAGCGGACTCACAACTTATGTTGGCATAGTATTTGGAGTTTTCTTTGAAGAGTGTAACAGAGAGATTAGGCACAGTAAGGTAATCTGAAACAAAGAAGAAAAGGACCACGATATACTTAGACAAACAAGTATTTTGACCATATCATCCATTTTATTCATATACTCCAACTTCAAGTTGTATGAACATGAAAAACTATTGACAAGTGCACTATTTTGAACATTTAGGTAGCCCCTTTTCTGAATTGTCTGCAATAGAGTAGAGTGGGACTCACCATTTTTTATGTTTGCTGCTTTCTCTGTTATTTGGCTAATTTGGATTTTTTTCTCAACTGGCTTTAGAATGGCCGTCTTTGTCCATAAGCTGTTCTTAACACAATCTTTAACATTTGTTTTCAAGAATGTGCCACTCACCAAGCGTTAAGTGGTGTTCAATAGTATTTCATAAGTTTTGTAGCAAAACATGGCTTCTGTTGTGTATTATTTACCATTTTGTAAATAATTTTTTAAATTCACAATTTCGCAAATAAAACACGGCTTTCAAACTTGCTAGGGAATGGCAGTGAACACTTGGTGAGATGCATACATTGGAAAACAAATCTTTAGGGTGGTTTTAACACCACATACTATGACATGACATAGTATGACCATCTCTGTGACATGACCATGACATACTAAAAAACTACTGCTTTAAATTTAGTGGAACATACTTTTTTTTCAAGCTCAAAGTTGGAGATTTCCCATTAATTTTCCCATAGGGAGACAATATAGGAGATACTTGGGGAATAGGCTAACATTTTAAACAATGAGATATCAATTTGAAACTTTCACAGTAATTTACTCAAGCAAAGACAAAGATTTTTTGTATTGCAAGTTGTCTGAAATATGATATGAAATATGAAACCACTCAACAGAGGACGCCATTGTGCTTCACACACTCCTGGAACATCTGGAGCAAAAGAACACCTATGCACGTCTCCTCTTTGTGGACTACAGCTCGGCCTTCAATACCATCCAGCCTTACAGTCTTCGTTCCAAAATACACCAGCTGTGACTAAACACCACCTTGTGCAACTGGATTGTGGATTTTCTGACTGATCGCACACAGAGGGTCAGAGTAGGTGATCACATGTCATCCACTATTACATTAACACCGGCGCGCCCCAAGGATGTGTTCTAAGCCCTCTGCTCTACACCCTGTTCACCCATGACTGCTCTGCCTCTTTCCCCTCCAACCTCATAGTCAAGTTCGCTGACGACACCACCGTTCTTGGACTGATAACAAACAACGATGAGACGGACTACAGGAAGGAGGTACAACATCTGGCATCATGGTGTGACAACAATAACCTGGCCCTAAACACCAAAAAGACCAAGGAAATTATTGTAGACTTTCGGAGGAACAAGACCCCTCACAGACCCCTCTCCATCGGCTCAGAGGTGGTGGAGAGGGTCAACAGCTTTAAATTCCTGGGGGTGACTGTGGCTGATGATCTGTCCTGGGGTACACAGATAGCCTCAGCCGTGGGTAAGGCCAAGCAAAGACTTAACTTCTTGAGGAAGTTAAGAGGCTATCACATCCCCAGACCGCTGCTGGTGAACTTTTACAACTGTGCGATCAGCAGCGTTCTGATGTATGGGTCTTTGGTGTGGTACTCAGGCTCCACAAAAGCAGACCAGCAGGCACTCCAGCGTGTGGTGAAAACAGCACAGAGAATCACTGGGACACCTCTCCCAGAGATAGGTACCATCTACACCACACGCTGTCTACGAAGAGTGCAAAATATTTTTGCAAGACTGTCACCACCCTGCTTACCACCTGTTCCAACTGCTTCCCAGAAGATACGTAGGCCACATTACAGGCACGAACTACAAGACTTCCTAAGTTTAATAGCCTGTACCCTGAAGCCATTAGACTGCTTAATTCTAGTGCTCTTACATAGGTCTCTGGACTGGTGTTCTGTGATTTTTCCTTTTAAGGGATGGCCCTTACTGTAACATCCTATTGATTTGTTTATTCAGACATGGATAGGTGTGTGTGTGTGTGTGTGTGTGTGTGTGTGTGTGTGTGTGTGTGTGTGTGTGTGTGTGTGTGTGTGTGTGTGTGTGTGTGTGTGTGAGTGTGAGTGTGAGTGTACCTTAAACATATCAACACCACTGGGTTTTTAACCTTAAATTGTGGGGAGGGGATCTCAT
The DNA here is from genome assembly GCF_034702125.1 of Engraulis encrasicolus. Lineage (NCBI taxonomy): Eukaryota > Metazoa > Chordata > Actinopteri > Clupeiformes > Engraulidae > Engraulis > Engraulis encrasicolus. Next base: position 11,974,832 of record NC_085862.1, on the reverse strand, counting down.
TTTTTACTGTTTGATTTACTTGATTAATTTATTATTACTCATATTATTACTATTATTTACTTTAATTTATTATATTTCATGATATACTTCATGAATTTAGACTTTATTTGACTACTTATTTTTGATTACTTCTATAGGCCTACTTCAAACTACGCAGTATTGTTGCTCCACCCACAATTTCGTTGACTTCATTGACAATGACAATAAACTCCTTGAATTGAATCTTGAATCATTAAATATGCAAATGATATCACATCTACTTAAATATGTGATAAAATATGCAACAACGGGCAAAACATGAAACAAATAGCAAAAGTAATGATTCACACATTTTATTGATAGTTAATCCACCCTACATCACATATGAAAAATCTACCTTCATCACTTCAGTGGAACATACTTTTTTGAAGGTCAGAAGTAGCAGATTTCTAATGCATTTTGCCATTCAATGGGTAAAATCGAATACTTTTGACCTTGGGAAAAGTATGTTCCACTGAATTGATGAAGGTAGATTTTTAATATGTGATGCAGAGGGGTTGAAGGATCACTATAATGTATGAACCATTACTATTGCAATTTGTTTTATGCTTGGTCTACCACAGATTTTATCACATATTTCAGTACATATGACCTCATTTGTATATTTCATCATCATATTTCAGAAAACTTGTTATACAAAAAATGTTTGCCTGAATGTGAGTTACCAACTGTGAGTTAGCCTTCTGCAACGCAATAAAAGCAGGGTGCACAGCAATGTCTTATGCGGGGGAAAATAGGTAGGCTATAGTAGCCTGATAAACCAGCCTAAATGTGAGACCGGAGTAATTTAGTCTGGCCCCGATGAAAGATACCTCGTACGATTGCTGATGAGAATAACCTGTTGTTTTTTCAAACCGTGCCGGCGCTCTGACCAATCGGCAATCTTTGCCGTTGATGTGCTTTCCCAACGGTCTTGCAAGCTTCGTCGTCACTCCCTCAAAACCCCGCCCGCTTTGATTCAAAACAAATCTCTGCGTTGTAATTGGTTTTGCCAGACTCAGTGCACAGTGTTCAAAACGTTCTCAGATCCGAGGCCAGACCCACTCGCAGCTGAAAAATTTCAGTGCCCAGCGGGTGGCACTGGTTTACCAGGCTAAGGCTATAGAGGATTGTGCTTTGTGACACCTACAGAAAAGTGTCATTACTTACACAAATAAAATATCCGACCCAAAGTCGCAGTTTTCACTAACAATAGGCCCCAACCCGTGTAATAAATCCATTTGACAACGTCTTGAAATGATAGTTGAATTTTAATATTCGTCTTAACAGTTTGAAAACACACATGAACTAATTAAAATCGGTACTAATTGAGGAAAAATTCCAAGTAAGGAATCTGTTAGAATTAATCGATTCCTGATCACTGCGCAGGAGACGCACAGTTAAAGCAACAGAACACTTTTTAGTCCATGCAGTAAATGATGCTCTCGGCATGGCAATCTAATTATTTTAACTTTCCTACATAATGTGCATCATTTTAAACATTATGAAATGTTTTGTTTAGCTTACTGTTTATAAGGAATGTTCATTAAAATGTGAACTTAAAAAAAACCACTGTAGCCTAACTAGTGTTTAATAATTGTTTAATTTATTGATAAAAAGCAGCACTTTGAATGTATTTTTTGAATATTTTGAAAATATTGTGGTGTAATAAACAATGTGCTGAGGAAGAAATGCCATATTGTTCCCATATACTATCGAAAACGTAGGCCCGCCGAACCGTGACCCCAAAACCGAGGTACACACCAAACTGTGATTGCAGCCGCCAGTTCCACATGCCCCCCACCACCACCCCAGGACCTGCCCCCCAAAATGTCTGTGCACGCTAGTGCTGAGGCCCGCCCTTCAGTGCAGATTTATGTGGAATTTCGTGTAGTAGTTACTGAGATAATGGTAACTTATGGTAACTAATGGTAACTTACTAATGATTCAAGAAATATGCATCTCAAAATACTGCTTATGCAACTAAATGTACCTACTAATTCTGGCCACAGTGTAATGTCAATACTCATTCTCTCAGTTTGCCCATAGTCTCAATCTCTAAGCTTAACCATTCAGTTGTTTAGATCCAGTATTTAAAACGGCATCATCTGACTGTCCACCTGCCTTTAAAAAGTGTTTTTTAAAATAGGCCTACCTTTGACTGTCAAAAAGACTGTCAAAAAAATTGTTATTACAAAGTGTTACAATTGTTGTAGTATATGCATACCTTTAACTGCCACTTGTATTTCATTACTGCTGGAGTAGCGTGGGTTAAGTCCAATGTCGTTCCAGGCAGAGCAGTAGTAAGTCCCAGCGTGCAAATTTCTGAGCCTGTCCACAGTGAGCGAGTTGCCTGAGAGGTTATACGTGACCGAAGAAGGAGCTGTCACTTTGATCCTGTTGTGGAACCAGGTGTAGGAGAGGTGGGACCCTTTCTGAACATCACAGAAGAGAGCCATCGAGGATCCTTTAAACTCTGTAGGAGGACTAGGGACAGACCTGAGGCTGGCTCCTGAAACAGGAACTTAACGAAAGACAATAATAATAACACAGTAATGCAGTAGAGTGCATAATCCACTAATAATAGCAACAACAACTACTACTACTACTACTACTACTTTTAGAACAGAGAATCTTTGAACTACTACTACTACTACTACTACTACTACAACAGTTCATACACACATGCAGCTCAATGTGCTTTAAGTGTTTGATGAGAGACACAAAGTTTGGCAAAGTTTGGAGGACTGCCAGGAAGGTTCAGGCCAGGTGGGTTTATCCCAGGTAGGCCTATAAAACCCTATTTCTCACATCAGAACTACATTTTTAACAGATTTTCATAAATCGTCAATATAAATAACAGTTATCATAATTTTCAAGTCATCAGCCGTTGAGTACAAATCACGAAGAACCTTCCATTAATGTTTTTTTTTTAAATTAAAAACTTAAAATGGACTGTTACAAATGATTATGCAAAACAGAGTTTGAGGTGTTAATAACATAATAACAGTGTTAAAGGAAAATTCCAGCCATTTTGTATTCATATCGCATCTTGTGTAGGCTGAGGGGAATGATCAAAGGGGAAACCGCAAGAAATTGTCTATGCCTTCTATGAAGCTAATAGCGTGTATAAAAATGCTTTTGAACGATTTGGTCGTGGTCTCTGTACCAATACAACTCCATCCAGTGGCTAATCATTCCGTTAGCTTGCACAGACATGATATAGGCCTATTTGGAGTTATCAGAAATGGCGCAACTACCTCTCTCATCTTCTGTCTTCCACAGGCGTCCGCAAAATTGATCGAAGAAGTGATACATCATACAAAGCGGATTCCAAAAAAGTTGGGACACTTTGTATTTTGTGAATAAAATCAAAATGCTGGCATTTTCGAAACATCTAATATGTTAATAATGTAGAGCATTATGTACAGACAACATATCAGTTGTTAAAGTCGAGCATAATTATTGTTTTGAGGTAATTATGTGATCATTTAAAATTTCACCCTTGCAACAAATCCCAAAGAAGTTGGGACAGGGCCAATAAAATGCTTTTTATATTGCATAAGACTAAACACAACACAAGGGATGAGACCGAACAGTTAAATATTTTGACTGATGGCATAATTTTATTCAAAAATTAGATATTTTGATATGCGAGACATGATTTCAGCAGCTCAACTGATAGGTGTGTTCTTCAACTTGTTTACCTTTTTGTTTATGTGGCATATCCTGACTGCAAGAAAACAATTTTGTGACCTGTTTACTCTTATGATGGAACCACACTGTTGGAACATGGTAGAGATTGAAATTTGCCACCATTATGGGGCAATATCTAAAGGCGGTGCTCCAAAATATAATGCCTTGGTAGCTATGTTTGCTGTTTAAAGTCTGTATGTACTGTATATGCTGTCTTTCAGACTGACCACTAAATCAAGCTCAAGTATTCATTTTCTACAGTATATAAGGGACTGTTCGTAATTTACCGGGGGGGGAGGGCTGGTGCGTAGGGGGGGGAGGGCCATGATGAAAAAAAATGAGGTGGAGGGGAGGGCCATGGCAAAAAAAATCGGAGTTAGGGGGAGGGCCATGGAAAAAAAACCAGAATTTATTTTATTTTATTTTTATTTATTTTTTTAAACAATAATAAAACATGTTCTGAAACACATCGCTTTGCGATGCAAGGTCCCGGTGCATAGGCCTACTATAGCACTGAAGCGTGTATCTGTAGTCAAAAAACTATCAGGTGCAGCTACTGTAGATTGCCCGCGCTGACTCTCTTTCACTGTAGGATTGCTAGTGCTACGGAGGAACATTGAGCATCATAGAAAATGCCCGTGAGCAAATATCAAACTAGCTGATGTGAACTATATGGGCTAAACAGTTTGGGAAGTTTTGACAACGAATTGGATGGGCATTTCCAGAGGAATTTTGGAGAGGTGTTGTAGTCAACTGGTGGTCACAGCCTCTGGTAAGCCATGATTTTATTTATTGGCACCGCCGTGTGCTTACATTTGTGTTCAAAGAACTTCAAAGACCCCAACCAGACCGGAAAGAACTACCTAGGCCTAGACATTTGGCCTAGACGTACTTTGGTAGAACGGTGCAGTGACGCGAGTTTGTTTTGTTTAGCTTGTGGTGTCAAGGTAGTAATAAAAATGGTATTAACGGTGATGTGTTGGCCATGCATCATAAGGTCTTGAAACCATTGTAGGAGCTAACTTGTTGTGAAGAGAAGTCTCATCACTTTGGTGAACAAAAACGGACCAACTAAGCAAGGAATTATGTACATTTAAAGCGTGACGGGAGAAGGGAATGTCACCAAAGTTGTGCATCGTGTCAGGTAAGAAGTGACTTTTGTTTCTTGCTGTGGAGATTGGATTCGTAGAAGCGTGTATTGGTATGCTAGGTCTTGCCTGTTGCTGGTGAAGTAGTCTAGCTTAGCCTCGGAGTTGGCTATGGGGTGAATCTGAAGGAGAGCACAGCCGATGGTGTGTCTGGCTTGTCTATCATCACAGTTGTCAAAGTTGAATTGCCGCGGTGTGTAATGGCTGTGCTATTGTTGGATGTTTTGGAATGTTGTATTGGTTCTGTTTTGGCAATTTGTTCCTTTTGCCTCTTGCTGCTGATTTGACCACCATAGCACGGTGTCGTGCCAAAAAGCGAGTGCCTGCCAGAACACGAGTGCCCTCATTGAAACCAATGGAAACCAATGACCAATTTTTCAGATATTTTTTACCCATTTTTGCCGATAAATCCAACACAATTTAAGATGGAAAGCCTATCAATAAAGCAACTACATTCCTTCTGGAAGTATTACAAAGAACTGGTTACAATTTCGGTATTATTTCCATAAAAGAATCTAAGAATTGTCATAACAAATGATACAGTTTCATTCAAATAGCTCATATTAAGTGGAGGACGAGTACTGTTTCATAAGCATATTTTTAGTTCATAAATTATGTAATTAATTCTGCAAAAAATAGTATAATTTTCCCTCAAAAAATTTCATTGGTTTCAATGAGGGCACTCGTGTTTTGGCAGGCACTCGCTTTTTGGCACGACAGTGGCTTTCTCACTCTCCCTGTATCAATAGCCAGCAATGGCTCGAGCTGCTTTGGCGCTTAGCCTACTTCTTGCTCCGATCACATCCCGAACTCTTTGGCCGTCAGAGTGTAATTACATTCGGGAAGGTAGAGCTATGCCTGTGTGTGTGTGCGTGCGTGCTTTTATGCGCGGTCTGGGAGACCGAGATGCACCTGATCCACAGTCGCAATTGCAAGAAAATCTAAATTATTTGAAAGCCCGGTCACCTCTCACGAGTGCATCGCATAGCCTAGTCAAAGCATTTCTTCTAATTTCACACATTGCACACTGGCCATGCTGAAGAGACAAACTGTCAAGGCAGCGCGATTTGCTCTTGAGCCCTCACCTCCACATCAGGTGCGCGTTTCACTTCCGCAAGAAGAACATTAATAGTGTCAAAGTGAGATGTTAAAGAAAAAAAAGTTAAATCTAGCCATCCTTGTTTAGGCTACATAAAACATGAGGAAGTTATTCAGATGTGATTCGCCATTCCTCACCCTAAAATTGATTAGAACGCAGGAAATAGCATCTAAAAAACAGATTTTTTTTCACAGCACCCCCTGGTCAAAACCAGTTCCTGCGTCCCTGGCTTCGCTACTGTGCTGAACATGTAAAACGTACCTTGTGAAAGGCGCTGCTTGTCGAGCAGGGAAATATTGAAGCTACGGTGGGGAAACTCTCTCCACTTTGTAGTTTACAGTAGTAACAACTCGGACATTGGTATTGAAATGGAAGTTTTTATTATCATTATTATTATTATTATTATTATTTTCACTTAACACGTAAAAAAATAGTGAATGCAATTTGTCTTGGTGACAGTGGAGTTAAAAGGCATCCCATGCAGCCGCAGAGGTAGATTCTTGCGGCTTCTCATAGGTATCCACTGATATCGATAGCACATAATAGTGCAGACAACCGCCCTTGATGTAGGCTACTCTGACTGTTCTCATGATGGTTGTTCATCTACCAATTTGAAATATATTATTTTTTATCTGTAGGGGGAGGGCCATGGGAAAACAAAATTGAAGTGGGGGGAGGGCCATGGGGAAAAAAATTGAGGTGGAGGGGGGGGGCCATGATTTTTTTTTTTGACCGGACTTCCAGCGCACCAGCCCTCCCCCCCCGGTAAATAACGTACAGTCCCTAACCTGGAGGGTGCATGACTCCATAATTTTCAAAAAGGATTAAATATTTTCCATTCTGTAATCAGAGGACAGTTTCACATGTCTACTAGGTCCATAGAATGAGCTTTTCCGCACGCAACACTGTTTAATGTCTGCTTCATGTGCATTAATCAAGTGTTGTGTTTATGGTCATTTTTTCGAGAGCTGTCATTTTTGGAGTGTCATAGTTTGCTTATTTAGCCTACCACGAGTATGTCATGATCTCATAACTCGTGCAATGTCATGATCTCATAACTCTACTCTACTCTGATTACACAGAACTCTACATTACGGAAATAGGCCTTATATGCCTGCAATTTTGATAATTCAATCTTTCTGTGTAATAGATAAGTAATTAGTCCCTCAAAATCTTCGCTGCTTAGTGCCACAGCCTCTATGTGATGGTATTTTATTTGTGCATTCATGTTGGCAGTCAATATAGTTCCTTTTAAAATATTCTTCCTTGTGTAATTTTTAGAATTATCCAAGTATTACAACATGTTTTGGCCCTGTCCCAACTTTTTTGAGATTTGTTGCATGGGTCAAATTTTAAATGATCACATAATTACCTCAAAACAATAATTCTGCTTGACTTTAACAACTGATGTGTTGTCTGTACATAATGCTCTACCTTATTAACATATTAGATGTTTTGAAAATGCCAGCATTTTGATTTTATTCACAAAATACAAAGTGTCCCAACTTTTTTGGAATCCGCTTGTAGTAATCCATTTTATTTTTGTCCATCAAAGTCAAGTCAGCTTTTTATTCTCACTTTCTTCATATGCACAAGACATACAAGGAAAATGAAATTACGTTTTCTCTCTATACCATGCCAGGACATAGATATATACAAAACTGACATTTTACAGACTGACATTAAGTCCAAGACAGGACAGGTAACAGTGATGGACTGGTAACAATAAGTTGTCCAATAATAAATAGGCCTACAGTACAAATTAATATTTAAAGGTAGCCTACACTGTGCAGGAAATGGTCAAAAAAGGTACTGCAACTATGCTGCTCATTGAAACTGGGCTGCCTATTGCCAAATTTGATCTTTACATGAAAGTCTACTAAGTAATAAAGAAATATTTTCTAGTATGGTCCAAGTAGAGTCATTTTTGCAGCTAAAAAGGGCTATTTTTGGAAATTCAAAATGGCGGACCATGGAGAAGATCCCCCTTTTCACGTATGAAAAGTGCAATTTTTCCAGTCATAATGAATACTTAGAATTTAATGGTGGTGGTAAGTTTTCATGAAAAAAGTAACATTACTTAATGGGCAGGATGAATTCTAGAAATAAACAACTAAAAATCTCACGCAGTGTCCCTTTAAACTAATATCCAACATTCAAAACATTGCAAATTTAGGCATTTCCTTACCTTCCAAAATAACAAAACACAAATATGGCTCCTACACCCCCCCCCCCCCCCCCCAAAAAAAAAGGTTTCCATTCATTTGCTCTTCAGTAGGCTATTGCATGCAACACTGGTGATGCAAAATTGCAAAACAATGCAAATTTGCAAATGACCATTTTCAGTCTCCTACAACAAAGTGTTGAAACTCCCTTTTCCCTTATAATTTGGAACAGTGCATTTGAATTATTACTATTATCATACTGTTATCATTGGAACATTTGTTTCAAAAACATTTAGGTTATTATCGAACGGCTGATGACTCGAAAATGATTGACTATTTATGAAAATCAGACGTCATTTGCATATTGTGGAATTTATCAAGTTCCTCAGTTGAAGAATGAAATGTCTTTCAGCCCCAAAGACAAGTGCAAGTTCTGAAACTCTTTTGACAAAAGAAAGGTGTGGGTTGAAATACACAGCTTTGGTGTGAGTGATAAAAAATGGAACAGCTCATTCTAGCACAATGTGTCTACTCTAAAAAAAAAAAAAAGAAAAGAAATCGGAAGTGTACTTACTCACTACATATAGGTGAAGAATGTTGCTGGTAACTGTTTTTCCAAGTGTTGTCATAATGCAGTAGTATTCTCCAGTGGATTTAGTCATCACCTTTAGATCATGTAAGAAAGGCTGCGGGGGAGATGAGGATTTTTGCGGGGTGGTGAGGGAGATATTTTTCACCTTCATGAACTGGCATGTGGCCGATGGAGGAGGAGATCCCAAAATCTCACAACTCAACCTAATTTTAGTGTTGAGGTAAGCATATTCTGGCCCCCTGAGGACTACAGAGACAGAACCAGGTCCTCCTGCACGTACAGAGGAATACTTTTGTTAGTTCACTTAATTATGTTACAGTAGTTTCAAAAAGTTAACAACATACCAAATGGCAAACATACCACGGGCCACTGTCTGGCTGATATACACTGAAAAAGACAGAGCAAGTCCAATAAGATCATATTAATTTGTTTACAATTCATTTAAAGTGTATTAATATTTGTAGAACTTCAAACTCACAAATTACAACTATCAAGCAGAGTCTTTCTGTGCTCCCCATTTTGAAACCAACTACTTTCTAAATGGTGGCACGTCAACTGCAAAGCTCTATGCTGCTCTGTAGGCGTGCTCAAAAAAGATAAATCTGTATGAGTGTGCTTCTGTGTGTATGTATGGAACTGATAAAAACAGCTGCCCTCAACTCAGTTCAAGAGTCACAAAGTCATTCTGTCGCCGTGGAAATTACTGGTCTTTCATTTTCTGTCAGCAAATACAGTATGGAGACAATGTGCAACAAGTTATTTTCTTTCATTTCCGGGTGGGCATAGATTTTTTTAAAAAAATCTAGATTAATCTCACTGTAATTACGAAATTAGTCAAATTTAATCTAGATTAAAATGGCTTTTTCAGAACATGCATGCTACCCAAATAATGACTAAAAGTATATCTTTCGAAGAGGGTTCCTTAGTCCAAGTGGCACATTAGACCTTGGGCTCACTTCCTTTTTGCAAAATACATGTACCTGTACATCTCTGACTGCTCTGAGAAAGTTGTTCTATGTTGATATTTGGTGGTGAAAAAAATCTTTAATTGCTTCGACGTAATAATAAGTGTGTTGAATATATTAACCCATTGTGTCCTAGAGACACATATACGCTGCATTCAGGTTCTTGAGATTTGAGCTGTTTTACTACAAATGTAGAGCTGAATGAACACATTCTAGTACAAAATGAAGGTTCTAGCTTTTAAATGCAACTTACGTCATGTTTTTTTGTGCTTCGAAGGCTGAGATATTTAGGTTTTAATAGGGCAGAGGTGGAAATAGTACAGAAAATGTGTACTCAAGTAGAAGTATCTTTACTTTGCCTAAGTTCTACTCATGTACAAGTAAAAGTACCTATCTAAAAATCCACTCAAGTAAAAGTAAAAATTACTTCACTTAAAATGTAATTTGAGTAAAAGTACTTTTAATTAGCTTTCCTCTTGAGAATGTCATGTTTATTTTTCTTGAATATCGTCCTCCATAACCTCTATCTCTTGCTTGGCACCAGCCATCATCCAATACATTGATACAACATAGTAAAATAGTGGAAATGCTGTGTGCCATCCTGCACAATCTTTCATTTACGGCGGATTGTGGCATTATTGTGCATGGCATTTAGTCTCTCAGTCATTTTTTTTTACTCAGTACTCAGGCCAGGTTCCAGTGTAATTGAGTAAAGTTCTTGGGTCAAAATATACTCAAGTACAAGTAAAAGTATTACTTTAAAAAATTACTTAAAAAGTACAAAGTATTCATAAAAGCTACTCAAGTACAATATTGAGTAAAAGTATTTAGTTACTATTCCACCCCTGTAATAGGGAGAGGGCACCTTTCCCCAAGAAGGGCTTAGGCTAAAATGGGTTATGGAAGGCATAAACAAGCAAAGCTTGTCATAAACCAAATTAAGGTTCAAAATATACAGTGGTACTTTGAGAGAGAGAGAGAGAGAGAGAGAGAGAGAGAGAGAGAGAGATCTGTTATTGACTGTTAAAAAGGGTGCCTTCCAAGAGAATCTGCACTGCAGGTACCAGGGACAGAAGAGTGAACACCAGTAAAAGAGTAACTGCACTGGTGTAACGTCTACACAATAAGTCTTAGCATTGAAGAAGAATAGAAACATTTACCAAACTTTTTTGGCACACATGGCACAACATTTTCAACAGGTTCAGGAACACCACTGTTGTTTCTGTTTGATGCAATTCGTGGGTGTCTGGTGTTTGAAATGTTTATCAGGCTCTAATCATTATGTGTGCGAGCCTATATAATATCAAAACGCACTCAAACAACACGTTCCACCCTTCCACGGCAAAGAGATCAATGTTGTTTACAGCATGCAGACAGTGTTCATACTTGGTGCTAAATAAGCGAGATGTGGGAGATGCGACTGGAGGAAGTCTGAAGGCGCGGTCGTGACGTGCCCAAGACTAAGGATAGACCGATATACAGGTCATTCTCAAATAATTAGCATATTGTGTTAAAGTTCATTTTTTTCCCCATAATGTAATGATAAAAAAAAAAACTTTCATATGTTTTATTTAGATTCATTGCACACAACTGAAATATTTCAGGTCTTGTAGGCCTATTGTTTTAATATTGATGATTTTGACATACAGCTCATGAAAACCCAAAATTCCTCTCTCAAAAAATTTGCATATCATGAAAAAGTTGTCTAAACAAGCTATTAACCTAATCATCTGAATCAACGAGTTAACTCTAAACACTGGCAAACGTTTCCTGAGGCTTTCAAAAGTCTCATCCTGGTTCATTACTCAAAACCGCAGTCATGGGTTAGACAGCCGACCTGACTACGTTTAACAATGAAGTCAATGGCAGTGGCATTGCATGAGAGTTATGGAAGCCCAGATATCCCTGATGCTTAACTGTCAGCTGTTTTTTGTTATGTGATCTGGTGACCCACACTTCCCTCTTCATTATACCCCATAGATTTCCATACCACGTTTTTGTGCTTTGGTGGTTATGGACATTCTAATTCGCCAGAAACGAAACCCCATTGAAAGTCAATGGAATGTTCTGTCTGGTGATTTAGAATGTCCATAACCATCAAAATACCTAACCGTGATATAGAAATCTATGGGGTATAATGAAGAGGGAAGTGTGGGTGAAGAGTGGGGAAAAAAAACGGTATCGCATCGGCCATTAAAAAACCTGTATTGGTCGACCCCTACCCAAGACATACCCAACTTTGAAAATAGACTAATGGCGGTAGGCTATTTTCTTTATCGCCCAATAAGACTTTCATATTATCGCAGCATGTTAACGGCGATAACGGCTAGTGTTGGAGAGGAATACACCACCCCAAATGAGCATTATCATTTTTTTGTGTGATGGGTTGTGTCTTTTTTTTGGTCTGCAGATCAGATCAAGTCAAGTGTAGCCTACTCTGTTGTCAAAAATCCAAGTAGCAGGATTAGCACAGAAGTTTTAAATTGCCTTTGACCATGTGTATGTGTTATGTGTTTGATCAGTGTGCACGTGTTAAATAACAAGACATTGATATTGATAGTAATCTCTCTCACACACACACACACACACTTACATTCTTTCTCTGACACATTCACTTCAACACACACTCACCCATGCTGTTTTCAAAACAGTAACATATTGATATAGGCATGTACAATACATAGTAGCATACTGATATAGACATGCACAATACACTTACAGTACATTTAATGTACTTTATTTGATTTCACATTACAAGTTAATATCGATAGGAACCAAATGTGATGAATAATCAGACAACTATTTGACCAATTAACATCTTGCTATGGGAGCATCATTAAAGGTACAGGAAACATGTTCTCTCTACACACACACACACACACACAGTGTGCAATAGGAGACTGACATACTGGTGGACACTAAACACACACAAAAAAAACCCTGCTGCGCTAACAAAATTGTCGCACGATAATGACCTCAATGCCCAGCCCTAGTAAATACAAATAAAATGTAATAAAATAAAGTGTAAGTAGGCCCAAGTTTAAGAAAGGGAAGTATAATAAGCATTGTAAAACGAATGGTTATAAAAATAAATAAAAGCTCAACATGGCTAATAAGAAAAAATATGCCTATAACAAATAAGAATTAAGCCAGAAGCCTACTATAGCCTATATAGGATACAGATAAATTACTCTAAAATACTAAATAGGTATTAGGTATTATATTAGGATAGGTATTATCCTGATATTTTAATAGGCCTTTATACGATGCATGACAAATAGAGGTGACCCGTATTTTGTGTAGCCTACGTGTTTAATGTCTTTTGGGGACCCATCTTAACATTTCGCCTAGGGCCCCAACATTGCTAGAACAGCCCCTGTGTATAGAACACATCTATGGGGAGGTCAGCTCTTCTCGTCCTTCACAGGAAGTGGAGTCATGTCTGTGCCTTTTTGACCAGGGCGGTGGTGTTGGTAGTCCATGTGAGGTCATTCGTGATGTGCACTCCTTGTGCTTTTCACAGACTCCACAGCACTGCCATTAACGATGAGTGGGATGCGTGTTGGTTGTTTTCCCCTGAAGTCCAGTTATTTCTTTTGTTTTGTTGACGTTGAGAAGCAGATTGTTCCTCTCAAACCAGTTGATGGGGTGATTCTGCCGAATAGGTTCATATTCCCAAATCCACATGTCCCAGAGATAAAGGGTCATAAAAGTTTAACATTAATCTCCATGTAGCCTATCAAAACAAATCTATATATGCATCACATGGACTATAGAGCATAGGCATATACTTACAAATCTCCATTGGTACACATTCAACTTGGAAAAGGAAAACCAAATGAATGAAATACAGTGCATTTTCTCTGAGACTTTGTCTTCCTCAGGATATAAAAGCACACCTCTGCTTCTATGTGTCATTGTTGTCGTAATGTACATGGCAACTGGATATCATGCATACCATTGGAAAGAGGAGAATGTAAGCTTTCGAATGGTACCCCACATGTCCCAGTTCACAGCCATGATGTCTATACAAACATGCATCAAAGAGTGTGTGGGGGAAAAAAACGATGTTTTGTTGAACCGGTATTTGCGATTTCATGGGCGCGCTACGTGTTTTTTGCAGGGCTAGAGTCTATTATATCTGAGGGGGCACCTGGGCTGGCATATCATGTTTCTGGCAAATGCCACCCCCTGCCACCTCTTAGAACCGCCCTGGCCGAGGGCTGTCAAAATGACATCGTGGGCCGCCGGTCTCTTTTGTAAAAACAAATTAAAAATAAATAATAATTTTATTTTAAAGGATTTATCCGGAGTTGGAACAAATTTGCCTGTTTTTTGCATGTTTGGGATGAAATACAGTCACTCTAGAGCAAAATCAAGGCAAAAGGATGCGTTTTGAGAAAGTTTGATAATATCACGTTAGCCTCGTTAGCCATATCAGCTATGCAATATGAAAGATGCGGGCATCGTTTTTCGGCGGTTACACACATTTCAAAAACACAACATTTTAAAGTCTTGCACAGCTCAAAACAACGTCACACTTACCTCGTAATATGTTGAGGGTATCCACACATAAACCGAAGTGTCCAAAGTCCTTCATGTATTCTTGAAAGGTCTGCAGAATGTGTTTTGTGAAGCTACTACCTTGAGAATATCTAAATTACGGTCAAGACAACTATTTGACACTAAAGCCCACCAAGTAGATTGCCGAGTGCGTCGCACCATCAGCTATGATTATTTCCATAGCGAGTAACCACAGCTGATGGTGCGACGCACTCGGCAATCTACTTGGTGGGCTTTAGTGTCAAATAGTTGTCTTGACCATAATTAAGATTTTCTCAAGGTAGTAGCTTCACAAAACACATTCTGCAGACCTTTCAAGAATACATGAAGGACTTTGGACACTTCGGTTTATGTGTGGATACCCTCAACATATTACGAGGTAAGTGTGACGTTGTTTTGAGCTGTGCAAGACTTTAAAATGTTGTGTTTTTGAAATGTGTGTAACCGCCGAAAAACGATGCCCGCATCTTTCATATTGCATAGCTGATATGGCTAACGAGGCTAACGTGATATTATCAAACTTTCTCAAAACGCATCCTTTTGCCTTGATTTTGCTCTAGAGTGACTGTATTTCATCCCAAACATGCAAAAAACAGGCAAATTTGTTCCAACTCCGGATAAATCCTTTAAGAGGGGCATCAGCCCTCGAGGGGCGTCGGCCCACCGGAAAAATGCCCGGTATGCCATATCCAATTTGCATATTATCAAAAGATTGTTGTGCCCTTGTGAGGCTATGTATTGGAACAATGGACTGTTGAGGAGAAAGACTGCTTGATTATGAGTTAAAGAAAAAGAATAAAATCATTAAAGGATTCGTCAGAACAACTCCTGTTAAAATTGTGTCCGGCTTTCTCCTTATTTTCACACTTGTTTCAGACGCCATGGCGGAGAGAGGTAATACAAGGCATGATTTGTTCTCATGCATTCTAACCGTTTCGGACCGATAACGGACACGTGAAGTGCACCGTGAGGAGTCATGTGTGCCGTGCCGTGCCCTGCTCCCATGCATTTAAGAAACAGCCCCACTCACTGAAGCAAGTACTGAATGCCAAAGCAGAATGAAACGGTTTCCCCATTTTTTTTTATTTTATTTGTCATACTCATACATTTGTACATCATCATCATCATCATCATCATCATCATTTGGCTGGACAACTGGATGTGTGGCACAACATTTATAGAAATCTATAATAGTAATTATATATCTATTACATATTATAAATGTATAGCCTGTTATCCATCAAAATTATCTATTCTTCAACCACCCAATAGACTTGGCACCCTCAGCTTAAGATCTTCATTTCTTCCCTGAAAAAAAAGAAGTTGTGAAAAGTTAACTCAGTTGGTTAATCACAGCCCATGGCCGTGAGCAGTGTAGTGCTAGTACATCTGAAAAGTACATCTGGACTAGTCAGTAAATGCACATGCAGTCTACAAGAAAGGACAGAGTAGGCTCTACTTTGAGGAAGCGGAGATCATTTCAAGGATAGTTCCGGCGTAAAATGAAAGTTTTACCATCGATTTGCCATGCCACAAAATGT
>NC_085862.1:11595737-11658945 GCF_034702125.1 Engraulis encrasicolus | reverse complement strand
CCCTTATGACCTAGCCTCGCGAGCCATCCTACGTACTTCCGCCAAAGGATTGGCTCCACTACTGTAGTCTGGCCGTGCTTCTCTGTGGAGTGCCTGGAGCAGTAGAATTTTGATCGCAATGTCCCCCCAGAAAACAGCCAATAATCGAATACGCCCCCACGTGGGCGCGAAAGGGGGAGGACGCTCGTGACAATGACGTACACATCTGCGCCAGAGCCATTGGTCTGCGCTATGTTGTTGTTGAGTAACTGCCAGCGATTGGGTGAGAGGTGTCCAATAATTTCAAACCATAACTGAATGCAAGCTTCCTGCTTCCTACAATTGCTTCAGAGCAAACAAATGCCAGACCATAAATACGAAATGAAATGGTAGTATTATGGGATGGTCAGGACCAGGCTACTTATGACCATGGTTTACAATGACCTTCAACTTACCAGGAACAGTGGTGTTTCATCACTGTTTTTAGCAAGTGCAGTTCCAATGATAATATTTTGGGAAGTACCGTGGAATTATCACGGAGATCACTTTGAAGATGGTTATTATGAATTCTCTACGTCTTTTAACGCATTATACTAAACTCCATAATATTACACTCAGAAAAACTTCCGAACGACTGGAGTCAATTTGGGACAAAATATGTTCATTTCTTCATTAAAAGGTTAAAAGGTAAAAGAGCACAATGCATACCAATTTAATCAAGCAACAAACAAGACATTCATCCATGACTTCTAGTGTGCCTGTAAGTTTCATGCTAGCTTACTCTGACCAAGTATGAAGTATGAGTCGAATTATCAAAGGTGTGGGTATATTGCAATGACTTCCCAAAAGTTAGCCAGCACTGAAATAGAACAGACATTGAAGGGACCTTGACCAGACTTGGTTGATCTTGAAAATTTGTGTAGCATCATATTGACAGGGACGAGCTTAACGCGAGGCCGGATAATTCCCCATTCTGCTAAAATGAGAGTGATCTATCTGAGACCATCATCATGAAGTATTTTGAATGGCTTGTCAAGTCATACTTCCAGTGAAAAACCCTTCCACACCCCTACCAGAGTAGAGAGAGACAGGTTCCATTGGCCCATTGTTTCCGGGTTCTATTATTGCAAGGGGCAGACCTAAGGACTGTTCTATTCAATGCTAGGAGTATTATGACACGCCCCTTCAGGCAGACCAGAACCTGGTCATGTTAGGTGCCCATAGCAACCTATTACATTGGCATATCTCTATATACTTAAAGAATCTCTGCCCCTACCCTGTATCCCTTCCAATTTGCATACCAAGCCAAATGTTCTGCAGAGAATACAAATGTGACAACTGTCAGAATGTTGTTCATAGACTTCGTTCTAAACTCATTTATTTCAAAACTTCGAAGATGGTTCTCAGCTCCTTCTGCTGTAAGCCTCATGGACTTTGGCAGTCAGAGACCACACGCAGCAAGTTGACTTCAAAACCTTAAGAACTGACAGGAGAGCTCTGCAGCCGCAGACAAGATCATTGGTGTGTTTAGCAGGGGTAGGTACAGTAGAGACAATTGATATGGTAGAGATGGTTCAACAAACAATCCCCATTACCACAATTGGTAGGCCTATACAGATAAAATATGTGCCTTATACCAGAGCCAGTTGCTGCTATCAAGTGACACTTTCAGTTGGATGACAATATTTGGGAATATCTGTAAAAGAGCTGGGATCTTAATGATGATTAGGGCAATCTGGTCCTCCACCATCAGGATGCCAGGGTATGGCTGCCTGACATAATTATAATTATGGTGTTAATGGTCACACAGTGTGTCACACACATATAATAACTCCAGTGTGGACGTTTGCTTGCTGGTGTGACCCTTCAAAAGGCAAGAGCTTCTTTTTTGTATTTGAAAAGTCCTGGAAGTCTTTTGCAGCAAGATTGTCTTTATTGAGTCCTATGAGACCAGTTAGCCGCCAGATGGTCTCATAGGACTCAATGTTAACTGTGACCTTGGAGGTAAAATTTGCACTGCCATACCCAGAGAACGGTTGAGTACAGGAGAATGGTAAAAATCCTATTGTTTAACTCAAGGGGAGGTGTAAAATAAGCTTATTTCCGAAAATGGGACAGTATCACTTTAAAGGTTGGTGAAAGTCATTCACAAGTGCTTCATTGCATTCCTTGGGTCAGTATTGTATGGGAAAATGGGTTAGCTTTTGTCTGTTTGTGGTTTGCTTCAAAAGTCAACCCACACTGTGTCATTTGTATTATGTATAATAAGCAACAACTTAATGTCAGTCTTCAGGTCAATATTGTATGGCAAAATGTGTTAATTTGTCTGTGTATAGTTTACTTCAAAAGTTATGACCCATTCTGTATCAATGTTTCAATCTGTCGGGTTCCAGTCAAGCGCATTAAAGGGTCAAAAATGGAGACTGTGGGTGCCACAAAAGAGCCCAATGGACCCCCCCTAGCCTACAGTTGAACAATCATAATAAACTACCTCGTGCTTGATACACAATCTCTTCTTTTCAATTGCCTTTTTTTCTGGTACTAATTCCTCATCTGACTTAACTGTACTGAACATTATAGCTTAGTTTAATTCTTTTGTATAGGGCTACTTAAATGTGCTGTGCCTGTACACTTATGATAGGCTCATAGCCTATCATTAGTGTACAGGCACAGCACATTTAAGCAGTTACTCTGCTATTACTTGCATTCATCGACACATAACCGTGCTTTAACCACTGCCACATTATTTTTCATCTGACCAAAACCTACAAAACCAAAGTAATCCGCGCTAGTCCGCTCATTGAACATATTTTATCAACACTAGTTCCAGCGCGCGGGTATCAAACACGCAGCCAATGGATGTGAGGCTGCCTTATTGTGATTAACGGTCAGCCAATGGGTGTGGACTACATCATGACGGTAGGACTAATGTTCATAGGTAATGTAGGCGACGTTTTAACGTTCATCAGACGGCAGCTACAGATCTGTGTGGGCAGCTGTTAAACGTTCAGTCGGGCACGCTACCGGCCAATTTGGCTAGTGGATGATTTTTTCTACCAGCCAAAATGATTTTTCACCCGCATTTGGCGTGCGTTAATTTAGAGCCCTGGCTATGATCATTTAGGATGTAGGCCTATTATTGGTTGTGGCTGTGCACATAAATGTTGTAATATCTTGTACTTTCACTGTTTGTCATGTGAAAGATGGTGGCGGCCATCTTTAAAATGAGGCCTTTCCTAATGTCAGATTTTTGTTGACATGTTAACTACATTGAATATTACTACCACTAAGAAACCTTTTGTTAGAAAATGTTTGGGGTTAAGTCATACTAAGGCATGCTGTGCATTGGGTTTCCCTCTGATCAGAGTAAAACATATTTTCTCTAAATAATCACTTTGTGTGTGTGTGTGTGTGTGTGTGTGTGTGTGTGTGTGTGTGTGTGTGTGTGTGTGTGTGTGTGTGTGTGTGTGTGTGTGTGCGTGCAGTGTTATGGAGTTGCAAGAATTCATATATAACGTTGCAGTTTTTAGGTATAACATTTCTTTTCTCTGCTAAATATGTCAACAACCCAAGTACAATCTTGTGCTACATTTGGCTACTGGATATTCTGGCGCCTTTGTAATAGGTGTTTAAGAGCACCACTCGGCTCAACACATGACAGCACAGCTGGGTTGTATATGGATAAAAGAATTGGCCTATTTTAGGCTTTTTTAGAAGGTGGCCAGAGTAGGTATTGCAACTATGCTGCTTATTGATACTGTGCTGCTTATTGCTAAATTTGATCTTTGAAATAATAAACTGATGAGACTTAAGCACAGTAAGTTTCGTAGCTGAAAACACCTACTTTTCCAAATTCAAAATGGAAGCCAGACAATATCATAATGAATACTTAGAATTTGATGGCGGTGGTATTAAGTATTATTTGTGAACATGGTGTGACTGATGGTCTTCCAGAGAGAGAAGAGGGCTGCAGACCCTGAAGCTCTTTAGAATCAGCTGGCTGAAAAATATGAGATTTTGTTTTTGTTTTTTAATTGATGTATTTTATTCACACAAACCATCAGTGACGCAGTTAGTTTAGCATTGACAGAATGATACATTATGGGTCAATTCCAGCTTCAGTGTAAAAGTAAACCCCATCTTTCACTACTATTTGAAAAAAAAGACAAAAGTTGTGAAGGACTGTGCATGCTAATGTTTAATGTAAAGACTGAAAGGTACAAACGGATTTGAGTGGGGGGAGGGGGGAGGGAGCAGGTGATACAATCAGACACAAAGTCAATACAAAACAAATGCAAACCACATCCAGTTCATCGTCCCAGAGCCACTGGTGATACAGGGACATTGTACAGTGGACGAATAACATAAGCACAATGCCCTTGGACATAATTGTAGCGTTATTGGTGAAGAAAAGTTGATTTAAGAGCAAAAGATGCAAATATTTTATGACGGATTTTTTTATAGCCTTGCAAATGTTGAAAAGGTCTGCCAGCTACAACTGGTGTAAGGAGTTGACATAAACACAATCACAAATAGATGTGGGGGAGAAACTAAGGAATGTAGAAAACCAATGGGTGTGGGAAAGGGAGAGTTATACTGGGGTGTGTGTGTGTGTGTGTGTGTGTGTGTGTGTGTGTGTGTGTGTGTGTGTGTGTGTGTGTGTGTGTGTGTGTGTGTGTGTGTGTGTGTGTGTGTGTGTTAATGAATGACAAGTTAAACAAGTAGGAATGCTAATAGGTCAGCAACAATCTTCAATGGAATCAGCAGTGGGAGAAGGTCTGCTTGATCTTCAATGGAATCAGCACTGGGAGAAGGTCTGCTTGATCTCCTCCAGTACGTTCTCCAGCAGGCCCACCTCGTCACACTTGGCATCGATGGACACCGTCTCAGCAGCCTGTTGGCCAGAGCAAATGAAGAGTTTCCTTGCAATAACCACGTATTCACCATTTTTTACTTTTTATTGTTGGAAATAACTGTTCAGAAGTTCCATCTTCATATGTTCTCCAAGAATTCACACACAGAACAACATACTTTTAAACCTATATAAAATGCATTTTGCAATGCAATGCAATGGAAAAAAACATAAGGAAATGTATATGTCCCTGGTTGTCTGAAGGAGTGGAGAGAAGACTACTCTCCTATGGGAGCACATCTCGGGGCTAGGCAGCCTTTTTGCCTGTCGGCAGGGATGGTAACAGTATTCGGTGGATGTACTCTGGGAGGAGATGTGCTCCCATAGGAGAGAAGTCGATCGGAACGACTGATGGAGAACCCAATACAAAAATATCAATTTGCAAAAGTGTTTCAAAATGGATATGCGCCATTTTGTAATGTAATGTAAAATATCAGGAAATAGAAGCTGACATTTTGTGTCATATTTTTGGTCTCAAACCAAATGTCTTCAGAGAAGGAAAAACAAGACAATTTCACTTGCTGTTCCAATACTTTTGGAAGGGAATACAGTGCACACTAATAATGAATACACCCCTTTGGAAAAGTAACATTATGGGCTATATTTCAATTGGCACATAGGTAATTTCCAGTTTGGTTCTCACCATTACCAATTGCACAGACAAATTCCCTAAACACAACCCTATAGGTCAGGTGCTTAAAGTAACAACATTGGTTTCTTACAATACATTACATTGGTTTCTTACAATACATTATACTTGGCAGACGCTTTCATCCAAAGGGACTTAAAAGTACAATTTTACAGAACAGTTTGTTTTATGCATGCTTCTTTGAAAGACATCACAAACTTACCGTTTTGACCAAGAGACAGACGTGGTGACCCTGAATTGACCTGCTGTACATGGAAGCACAGGAGTCGATCCTCTCCACAACTTGGAAAGTGAAAGAAAGACACAAAAGTAAAATTACTCATTTCAGCTCATACTTTTTTGTGTGAAAAAAAAACATGTAAGATACATAATAATAATAATAATAATAATAATAATAAAATGGGCAGCAAATGTCATTACTATTATTTGGATAATACAACAAAAAACAACAATGGTATTTACTCAATAACTGCCGTCTCATTTGTCATGCATTTCCAAAATAAAATATGCACGCACAGTAAATTAAAGGTTGGCCATTAATATGTTGCGTTATTGTTAGCGGCCAATACTTTTTTTTTAAAAATCTATTCTCAAGGCCTAGTTCTAGTGGCGTCCAAGTGGCAGCTTTCAGACTATCATCACTATCATCACCACCATCACCCCGACCGTGAATCAAATCCGGGTCGGCCGCGTAGAAGACGAGTGCCCTACCGTTAGGCCACGGTAGGGCCATGAAACAGAATGTAATCTTCAAAAAAAAAAAATCTTCCCCCAGAACATGAGCCTGAAAAGGGGGAGGGGGAGTCGTCTTGTATTCGGGCCAATATGCCATTTTCATTAAGTATGGTAAAGTGTTCTTATCTGAATTATCTAAGATATCATGTATGCCTTTTCACCTAGAACTGCTAAGGTCTGGCCCAAAAGGCAAGCCCACTTTTAGCATTTTGTGTGAGAATACAGTCTAGTTTTAATATTTCGTTTCTAGGCTAAATTTCTCAATTAAAGCAAACCTCTCCAATTTCATTTACTTGCTCAAGCTATATTTCCTTATTTTAAGCAAAGTGGTTAGACAATCATGCTACTTTCAAGAATTCTAAACAAGACTTTTTTTTTTTTTTGCTTGAGATGTTTGAATTTTGCCTCATTTTCAGGTTATTGTGCTTGGGCATTTTCTGTAGTGCATGATCTCCGGTTGTGTGCTAGGCAGCAACTTACCAGAGAAGTGGTGATGGAAGCAGATCCTGGCCAGCAGGTGATGGAAAGGCATGCTCACCCCCTCCAGCTTCAGACTGCTGCTCTTCAGTTCTCCCGACTCCAGGAGTTTTGCATATGCATCACTGAGCAAAAACAAAAACACCAGGGTGAGACTTAGTATTAAATGAGTTAGTTAGTAGTGTTTTCTCTCAACACTATAGAGAGAACATTATAGAAGGACGGTAAAACTCAATTATTTAAAGGATAACTTCTGCCAATTTCGACATGCAGTTGTAATGCTCACACTACCCTGGACTTGTCAGGAATGGCCGCATTGGCATGTTATTGAGTGATGGGCCACTACTGCAGAATGATTATTCATTATTATGCCCATTAAAACAGGTGTTTAGCATTGCCAATTCAGTTTGTTCTACTGATGGCTGGTCGCACCGGTGACCAAATTGGTCGCACTCTGGAGCCCTGAATAAGTAGGCTAGGTTCAAGTGGGACTCAACGGGAAAAGGGGGGCATTGTTATTTTCACCATGGGTACATCTTAAAGGGGTACGCCACTATTTTGGGGCTTAATACAGTTAAAATCGCTGGCTGGGGTTTATAAAGGTGGTAAAGTGTCTTATTTTTCATGTTAAACGTTGTCTTGCTGTAACACCAGTTAAAAGAGGGAGCATGTCGCTAAGCTAGTGAAAGTCAATGGATCCCTGTAGCTACACGGATCCATTGACTTTCACTAGCTTAGCGACATGCTCCCTCTTTTAACTTGTCTTAAAGCAAGACAACGGCTTACATAAAAAATAAGACACTTTACCACCTTTATAAACCCCAGCCAACGATTTTAACTATATTAAGCCCTAAAATAGTGGCATACCCCTTTAACCAAGACAGATTTGCAGGATGTGTCGCCGTGTAAGAAAACCAAGGACAAAACTGTAGCCCTGCAAATGGACTGAGATGAGCTACAGGAGAGAAAAAAAAGACGCGTGAAAAGAACTTATGGTGGTCATTCGAAAATATGAAGTTGTTCAATGTGACTGAACTTCCACTAGACTGGGTCTCCATGCAAGACCCTTGCCTCATCAGCCCCGAGCTACACAGAACCAGCTGGTTTATGACTTTGAAGAGAGTGAGGACCACAACCACAAAAGGTTCCCATTAGAAACACACCATGCTGCCCACAGACTGGGGGCAGTCATGGGTGAGCGGTTAGGGCGTCAGACTTGCATCCCAGAGGTTGCCGGTTCGACTCCCGACCCGCCAGGTTGGTGGGGGGAGTAATCAACCAATGCTCTCCCCCATCCTCCTCCATGACTGAGGTACCCTGAGCATGGTACCGTCCCACCGCACTGCTCCCCATGGGGCGCCACTGAGGGCTGCCCTCTTGCACGGGTGAGGCATAAATGCAATTTCGTTGTGTGCAGTGTTCACTTGTGTGCTGTGGAGTGCTGTGTCACAATGACAATGGGAGTTGGAGTTTCCCAATGGGCTTTCGCTTTCACTTTCACAGATCAATATAATGCTGCCTGCAAGTTTCCTCTACTTCCTTTCAAACAAGCATCATGTCACGGCAACACCGTTTGGCTTTGCTGGGGGAATTTAGCATTCCTCTTACCGGGCAACACCACACTCAGTACTTGCATTGTCCCCATCAAATAAACATTAAACCAAACACCATTCTGAAACACCCTAACAATCAGTTGTGTAATGACTAGAACAGTGAATCCCAACCTTTTTCTTCAGGGACCCATGTTTTTACCATTGTAAGCTTTGGTGACCCAACTGCGCGAGTGCCTGCACGAGAGGGAGTCACGATACCCTCTGTTTTCTGTGAAAACTCATTTTAGTTATTTTATTCCTCAATTCGTCTTCGGTCAAATATAGAAGAAATGTTTGATGGAACACTTACATGTAGTTGCTTCTATGCATATATATGCATAAATGCTTTGTCATTCATTCAACATGGGCTATATATGGTACCCCTTAAAATCAAAACGGCTTCGCGACCCCCTGCGGATCTCTGGCGAGTCATAGGTTGGGTCCCGACCCATAGGTTGGGAAGCACTGGACTAGAAAGTAGCCGGCACATTTGTAAGTCTGCTCTTACCTGTAGCAGGGTGTGGTGATCAGGTATGATGTGCAGGTAAAGTGCAATTTGAAGTCCAGTTTCTCATGAGTAGAGGAGTCATCTGACTGTAAGGTATTGAATGAATGTCAAGTGTAATGGTTAAAATAAGTGACATGAAATACAATGATTGAGAACAGATTGGGAGACATGTGGCTGCAATTATGCAAGTGCAAGTATTTAAGGGAAAAGAAAAACAAATAACGGTATATAATCTCACCTTAACAATGAAGGAAAGTGTTCCTTTCAGCTTCTGAGGCATGACAATGCTTTGCACGGAAAAAACAAAGCGTGCCTCGTTTGAAACCCCTGCATGACACAAGAGAGAGAGATGATTGAAGGTGTTTTCACACATGCTCCCTTTCAGCCATTTAAGTGACATCAGACCGGTGATTCAGCATTTTCAGCATATGTGAACGCTCCAAAAGCGTACCCAGACCCCTTTAAAGTGAACCGTACTGAGACCTTTACTGACGTGGTTTCACTGCGGTTCGCTTAGGAGTCCGGACAAGTTACACTTGTAGCTAGGTGTAATCACTTAAGTAGAGGAGCGGGTGTGATCAAAAAGAGGACTGACACACCATAAAAGTCTAACAGGACCAGAGTTCTTTTGCTGTCGGTTCACTTTTTGGTCCAGTTTAAAAGGTGCATAGTGTAAGATTTTAAGTTGTTTATTTCCAGAATTCATGCTACCCATTCACTAATGTTACCTTTTCTATGAAACCTTACCACCACCATCAAATTCTAACCGGTGGCAGAAAATTTTAACCGGTTAACGTTGATCCGATCGACTACCTTACTGCTTAACATCCCTATTTCAAAGCAAAAAATTGTGGTAATTCAATTTAATCATATTGAAGAAATGCCATGTTCAAGAATATAGCAGTGTTGACATCCTTCTTTTGGAACTCTAGGGTTCGCGGTATGCTTGCTGTAGAGTACGCATGCACGATCCATGCATGAGCGTGTTAACTTGCATAGCTCATGTCCATTTTACGTGCGTTAGATACTGCAACCAAACACGTGCATTGGGTGCGATATCTTCAAACTCGCTGAGGGCGATCGTAAGAATGACTGCACCAGTTCTATGCGAGTGCTTCTGGCGGAAACGACACCGGCTGCAACTTTTCAAGAGCGTCTCATTGAGCTTGTCCGAAGTTACAAACATTCGATTTGCGATCATACTTCCCCGTTGCACTTTGACAAAGGAGCGTGCAAATGTAAAAGTAGTAGCAGTATTGTCTCCTTGCCCGGGGAGTACTTCTTTTTGTTTTGATTAGGCTACAGTCAGTGTTCCCAATTTCCGGATCGCAATGATGTTCTCTCTGCCCCCTGGATGACACTGCCAGTATTTTGCGTGTTGGTCTACTTCTTTTAAAGCAAGCATGTGCTGTCGGTTCCTTGCGGTGACGCGCGTAATTTGCGGCTCACAGCAAGCGTACCGCGGTCCTTAGATGTTCCATACAAACTAACTAAATACACTGCTATTATTTTGAGCACAACTGTACATGACAATATTCCTAACCTATTGTGAGCAGTGCATACTGTATGTTTTTTCCCCCTATGGGTTTAATTTACCTGGTGGGAGTTGAAATGGAACGGTCAGACCATCGTGTGGGGTTGATCCCTCAGGCCTCTGGAGCTTCGAGTTCAGGGAGTCTAAGACATTGAACTCCATTGACTTGACAAAGTCACTGGTCTTGTTTTGAAAAATGATTGAGACCACTACTTGGCTGCCATCCTGCAGATTGCCTTGAATGTCATACACCTGTGACAAGACAAGCCACATGTATAATGAACAGTTAATAATTAGGAACTCATGCACACATACACGCACACGCACACACCACTGCACAGGCAAGAAAGATCATCAAGTGAGGAAAAAGGGGAAAAAGGAGAAAAGTCCTCCAAATGTCTCAAAAAACCATTGCAATTTCTCATGCACATCAGATAAAACCACACGTCCAAAAAACACACGTCAGCGAAAGTTGTCTTTTACCTGATCGGTATCTTTTACCTGATCGGTATCCTGCTTTATCTTTGAAAAACATATTGCCATATCTGGTTAATGTCCATGTTTGTAATGGTTAAAATACACTATGTGTATTATTTGTGTCATTTTTTTTAAGTTCCATGCGTTAGGAAATTAACTATACATATTAAAGGAGTTCCCTAAATATATTTTCTACACAGCCTACAACCTTATTTCCCATACATACATTTAATAAACCAAGTTTATGCGTTACGGACTGCACAGACCCACATTAAAACCTCAGAAAAAAGGTAGTCCACTGACAATGTATTTGATCTGTACTGACTGACATGACATGACTGATGGCAATCCCGGCTAAATTATCTTTCTTAGCAATGAGAAGATACATCAGATCTGTACCGGGTAAAGTGTAAGTCTAGGAAAGAGCAGATGCACACTGAGATTTGAGGAAAAAAATATTTAAAAATGCCTTGAATATAACATGGCAAAGCATCTGCTCTTTCCTCCCTTTTTAACCTTACTAAGCATTTCATTAAAAAACCGTCAAAAATACATACCATCTTAATGAAGTCGTTCTCAGCAAGCAAGTCGTAATTTGACATTGGCTGCAAAGACATGAAATCGATATCAGGCACAATCAGTCATGTTCTCTTAATTCACTCCAAGAACGTTCTTAGCAATTACATTCAAATCGAGATTGTTAAAGCAGCAAATATTCACACTAAAATTGGCTGTAAATTCAGTCCTACATGTTTATATGTAAAATTTGAAAGGTCTGGTTCTGTACTTCCCAACTTGTTTCTGAAATGATACTCACAGTAATGTAAGCACAGCCTTGCCACTCACTATTAAGCCCCATTGTAGGTTTTATTTTTTTTATTTTTTGCTGCAGTTCCACCAGAATTCCACTGGGGGCATTTGCGGAGACCAAATGAATGGGGCACAATGGAGCTAGATGCTAAAAATGGTCCATTTCAAAGTTTGATAAAGTACAAGTCCATTTGATTTTTTACAAAGGGATTTTTTTTGCCCACAACGCACTAGCATTCTGCCATGTGTGTGACGACATAGGGTTAAACAAGTTATTTTAAGTGTATATGTGTGGCTCCAAAAATCTAAAACTCAGCTGTGGGTATTTTCTATATATACTCGAAAACAACATTCGAATGACTAGAGAAAAAAACATATCTTCAGGCCAAGGCCAAGGAATGCCAAAAGTTTAGATAAAACTATTTTTAGCTTTTAACAATGTCTTTATCAATCAATCCACGCCTATTCTTACCGGAAGGGGTTCCTCTTCCTCCTCCTCTTCCACTGTGCCGTTCTGGACGGATTCGGTCTCCTCCCGGTCACTATGGTGATGGTGGTGCCTCTTTTTCTTCTTCTTCTTCTTATCCATGTCATCCTTCTCTTTTTTTGTTTTCTTCTTCTTATGCTTAGATTTCTGTTAAATGACCAAAAAAAGATGATGACGCTCAAACATTTTCATGTTGGATCATGCAAAGAAGCTTTTGTTTGGTGGCTACCAATCAGAATGTCTAAATGTCCCAACATGTCTCAAACGTCATCATACAGTTTTAACATCTCTTTTGATGACTTTGACGACACTTTGAAACATCTTTCCCACTCATCATCATGCTTTCAGCAATTACTTCCACTGGTCTTGATGCCCTGAGTAGTTACTGCAAACTGGTTACATTAACATTGCGACGAGGCACTTAAGAGAACAATTTTGCCTGGTACCATACACTAGCATCGTATTGCACGCAGCAAACTTAGCACAGTCGCCTGTTGAATTCAATGGATGGAACAATGAAGTTCATTGGGTGTTCTGACAGCAATGCATTTGAATTGCATTCAGCGAGCGCAGTCTCTGTGTAAGGTTGTATTGAAAACAACGCAGTCTAAGTTGCCCAGGTGAAAAAGTGGTTCAATTTAGTACAATAAAAGCATGACTGAAGTGTACTTAGCATGTTAAAAGTGCACTCGTGCTTTTTGTGCTAAGAAAAAGTATGTTTACAATATGCTTATTTAAAGTGTACTTAAAATTAGATGTATTTAAGTTGCTCTCAAAGAAAGTACACTTAGCGAACCATACTTCAAGTGCACTTTGAAGATGTTTGGCTAAAGTGTATTTAGAGGAATATACTAATAGTGTTCTAATAGTGAACTTACTAAAAGTGTATTTTTTAATAACATATTGCAATTGTACTTTTTTAAAGTGCAATATAATTACACTTCACCCAAATGTCTTTGAAGTGTGATTTTCTATAGTGCGCTTTAAAGTAAATCGCTTTAACATATTGCAAGTACACTTTTTCTAAGTGCACCATGATTGTACTTCACCCAAATATCTTCAAAGTGTGCTTACACAAAGTGCATTTACCCATGATGCACCATCATACATGTCCCATCATGCAATGCACTTCTTGGAGCTAAATTTCTCAAACAGAAAGCCATTTATCCTGAAGGAATATTTTTGGTTTGTATGAAAATATTACTCATTGTTATATTCTGTGTTTATTGTAGGAGTTTGAAAATTTTAAAGTGGTACACAAAAAAATGACCATGTTCCCACCGTCATTATGATGGTCACATATATGTTCTGGTATATATAGGCTGACACTTCCCATGGTTTCATGGTAGGAGGTAAGTTGGAACTAGTTGTTCAAACAAAGATGAAAAGGTCACCATTAGTGATCAATTAAAGTGATCAAATGCAGGAAGGTGGAACAAGATTGAAATAAAGTGAAATGTGTATCTGTAATCTCTGTAACAATGCAATGATTGTATATGTCTAGGCATGCATACTGTACCACTACTGTGACATGTGGCTGTGTGTAATGTACAAGCTCTGAGGACCAGCATGGATTGTAATATTACATTTATATTATTTCATGTACTTGGGAGTGTACTGTAAATATACTTCAAGCATACCTGTTATATATTTACAATACTTAATGTGATATACTTTTTACAGACTTAAAATGTTCCAATGTAGTCCAAAGAAGCATGAAGTTAATATACTTTTATTGAACTTCTAGTAACAATAAAATGTTATAGAAGTGTACTCAAGCACACTCTTAATGCCATACGAATGAATGAAAAACGTGTTTGGAGCATACTTTCAAAAGTATGCTTGTAGTGCACTTAAAGTTGTCCAAAAGCGGTGCCAATTTAGCATCCTCAGTGTGCTGCAAGTGTGCTGAAGTACTGCTTTAGTAGTGCTTCAGCGCACTAATAGTGCAATGAAGCGCACTTTAAATCGCCGAAAATAGTACACTTTGTACTAAGTACGGTCAAAAAAAGTACACTTTAAGTATATGGGTTTTTCACCTGGGTGGGAAGCGCAGTGCTCCACACTTCATTACAACCAATGTATGGAGGGGCTTTAGGCCCCCCAGTAAACCAACCACTAGTGTAGAAGTCAGCTGCCAATCGTCCCACCCCATCATTGAACCGTCACCTTACCCATTTCCTGTCTTCTGAGAGTTTTAATCCCTGCTGCTCTTCCAACTGATATGCACAAAAGATACTCAAATTATCCCACCTACTCCCATTCACTAGTAGCAACACTTTCCAAGTCTGACTAGAAAGCAACACATTACATTACATTCTTTTCTCTCTTCTGTCTATAGAGACTAATGAATAGCTTCTGCCACCATCAATTTGCAAATATTCATTACGGCATGGAAATGTCTATGCATAAGCAGGTGGATCTTCTCTGATGTAAATCAGCCATTTTGGATGACTAGCCATAGACATCTTTGGCTGCAACTAACAACTATTAATGAACCAACATACCATCTCCTCATCTGGCTCCGTTTGACCTTTGACCTCTACTGGTTCCGCACCTGTGGCTTCCTCTGGGGTGCTGGCTGCTGCCGCCTTCTAAGAACAGACAGGTATACGTTTTACTCCAGAGTAGAAATGTCATGTCATGAAAATGAAAGGCTTAGATGTTAACCGTCTAAAAAGTGCCAATTGTGTCAGTAATAATTGTGTCCCAATTGTATTAATGCACATTTTGTTTAATTAAACCAAAAGCATGAATAAATAAACTGGAAGTAGAATTATTTACACCGTTTCATTTCTTAAAATTTGGACAGAGAAGTGTGCAGAAGTGTACACCCCCCTGAGGCCATGGGAATGGTGAAACCATACGGTAATAAACTGAAACGAACTGGGGTGCATTTCTCAAAAGAGAAGTTGTTAGCCAGTTAGCAACTTCGGTAGTTGCCAGTGGGAAAATGCACTGAAAACAACTAAGTAGCCAATGTAGTAAGCAATTTTGGTTTTGAGAAATCCACCCCTGAATTGATATCACAGAAAGGAAGAGAGAGAGAGACCTCCACCTGGGCCCCAGAGGGAGCAGGGTCAGTTGTGAGCCAGAAATCCAGATCAGAGGCCTGGAAGAAAGAGAGTGGGAGTAGACGTAAAGAAAGACAACCAGAGATGGGCAATCTTGATTCATTCATTTTACAATTCAGGGGTGCATTTCTCAAAAGCGCAGTTGCTAACTACGATATCTACTTGGGTAGTTGCCAATGGGAAATTGCATTGCAACCAAAAAAGTTGCTAACGGCTAACTACGCTTTTGAAAAATGCACCCCAGTGCAATATAACCGGATTTAGACTGTCCAATTGAACCCGGTGATTGACCTGGTTGAATGATCAGCTGGTTTGAATTGAACAGAAAAGAAAAACAAAGTCATTTGGAAAATTTGACCACTGGATTGTAAATTAACGAATCCAGGTTGCTCATCATTGAAGATAATGCAAAATGAGATCTTGCTAATTGACAGCCTTTCTGAAACAAGTTCAAAAGTTTAAGGAGCAGCAAAGCTTCAAGGTATGGCTTGTCATTTCAATTACCTTTCCTTCAATGGAATGACAAAACAGGTCACAAACTGAAGCCCTAAAAGTCTTAAAAATGTATAGACTGTAACCTGACTCTGGCAAGATGAATGGGTTCCACCATTCTCCACGAACATGACACACTTAAAAGTAAAACACTTGTCTGACATTTTTAATAAGCTGCTCAGTGAATCCATGTGAGCCTCAATTGCTGCTGAAACAACTGTCATGTTTCACATATTTTTCCCTTCTCCACTACTTTTACATCTTGACTATGTCACATCTCTGAAAATACCACAATCTGATTGTGTAATAAATGTGAATAACAAGGAATGTCCACACTTTGGATTCCGTTGTGTCAGCCAACTTTTCCTGAAGTGCTGCTCACCATCACTACATGTACAGATGGTGTAACTTCAATCTGCTCATTACCGTGCCGGGCCGCGACAGCGTACCGTGATCATTACACCCTGTGGCCATTCGGAATGCGGGGGGCAGTATAGCACCGCTTTTGCAGAGCAGCGTCTGCCTGTGTCTATGGTCTGTTTGTGCTTCCGTCCTTGCCCGTCCCCCAGTTTTAGTAGTAGTAGAAATACAGTCAGCAAATTGCATGTTTTATTTAGCATTGGGCATTTGATAGGGCATTTGATAATAACACAAGTGTGAGCCCTAAACAAGACCACAACCACAATAACCCAATTTAGGACCATAGGCCTATTCAACCGTTTCCACAACCTCACTGATCACAGTTGCTTCATCTGTAATGCCAGGGCTAAGAATAACGAAAATAGCAAAACAGAGTAGGCTAATAAACCGTAATGGAGAGACTGAGGAGACATGAAATCAAGCGGCGGAGTTCGGACCATTTTGAGTGGACCGATGTCGCTTGCTTTGTGTAGCCCTATCAAGCAAGCCTGTCTGTCTCATTTGTGCGATGAGCACAAAAACACAAATTGAACAGACATGAACAACATTGTAGCCTAATGAAGTAGTGCCCCGTCATGTCAGCATGAGAGAGGTGATTTTACATTTGGCGACGACATTCCGTCTTTAAAACTGGCGCATGCCGCTTCCCCTATTGCAGGTTATTACCTGATCTACACTGTCGTTACCACAAAAAACAAGGTAGCACAACTTAATAGGCTACTATTACTAGCCTATATATCTGGTAGCCTAAATAGTAGGTTGTTGAAGACGGGGGTATTAGGCCTTGGTGCACTGGGTTTTTTTTTTGCGAA
The DNA here is from genome assembly GCF_034702125.1 of Engraulis encrasicolus. Classification (NCBI taxonomy): domain Eukaryota; kingdom Metazoa; phylum Chordata; class Actinopteri; order Clupeiformes; family Engraulidae; genus Engraulis; species Engraulis encrasicolus. Next base: position 11,641,987 of record NC_085862.1, on the reverse strand, counting down.
GCAGAGTAATCTGCTTCAGTGTAGCTCATTGTATGTTGATCCCTCCCTCAGTTTTAGGCTACAAGTGGAAAGAGTCAGCCAATTGCGCACGTAACATTGGGTATTTGATAATAACACAAGCGTGATCCCTAAACAAGACCGCCAGTCGACGGTGTTTTGTTTTCATTATTCTGTCCTGCATTCACCGTCTCAATTCCGCTCCTAACTTAGCCTATAGGCTAAGTGATGTCTGTTAATTATTTCTGCACTACCTATTCAAGTCAGGAACGGATATCCTCAGGATAGCCTACGGACTAATAGGTTGAAGACGTTTTTTTTTTGTATTGGTGCTTGTGAACATTTCATCCTTTCAATGCGCTGTTGTGCGCGATCGACGGGATTCCGGTTAACTGGGGATGTGATGCACACATGACAATACATCTGTTACACCAGGTGTGGCTAATCATCTGTGATTAGGACTGCAAATTCAGTTGCTTCGGTGGAGATGCGAACCAACAGTAGGCTATGACTGGGGAACTATGACTCCTTCGGAGGCTGGATAACCTGTCGCGCCACGACATGTCACAAAAGGCTGTGCAGTCCCGTGCACTGCACTGCACTGCTGTAACCCACCCATCCCCCACAGACAAACATTCATGTTCTGAAAAGTTCAACACGTTCTGAACATTTTAGCCGCTTTGCATTAAGTTTTCGAGCAGACACTTGTCCACGGTGACGCAACATCGAAAGTGAAACGCAGAGACTGTTCACAAATAACTGAATAAAGATTTCATTAAAAAAAACCCACAGCATTTCTATGAAAATGTGCTGGGTGACCACACTGCCTATGCCTATCCAGATGCACGTATAGCAACAATGAGAAAGAGAGGGAGAGACGGAGAGAGAGAGAGAGCGATTAGCGCGTATCTCTGTGTGTGTGTGTGTGTGTGTGTGTGTGTGTGTGTGTGTGTGTGTGTGTGTGTGTGTGTGTGTGTGTGTGTCGGGGAACATTTGAAGTGAAAAAAAACACCCTCCCCCACTTCAGCATCAGATGTTGGTGGTCTACAAGTCAATATGTTTACCCGACTATCTTGTAGCCCAGTCATGAAGTTCATAAAGCCATCGGTAGCCTATAGGCCAAGATATCCAAAATCCCTCCGCAAATTTCTGCATTGCCTGAGTTCATAGGCTAAAACAACTTTATTTAGGCCTAACTTATTTAGCTTACTTTATTAGCCTTATTTAGGCCTATTATCGTATTTAGGCTTTAACGTGGGCCTATTTTACAAAATATTGAAAGAAGGAAAAGACACGACAGACAAGTTGAGGCTTACTGATCGTAGCCTATTACAGCAAATCGAACATGCGCTTTATGAACACACTAGCCTGAGGGCAAACATCTTCTTGGCACTATTGAGATAACCAGGCCATGCCATGAATTCAACTACCTGGGCCCACACTAAAATACTGACAGACTACAATTGCTTGGATCTTCAGTGGGTTTCGTGGGTCCGGGGGGATGGGTGGTGATGGCACGCTTGATGTATTTTTCCCCACCCCATGCATGCACGCGGACACACAGGGTCGGGACATTCACCCAATGAATGACTGAGTGCGGCTAAATATGCCTGTTGCATATCGTAGCCTAATTATTCACACATCACGTCAAGTCACAAATTAGTAGTCTCTTGCAGTTGACCTATGCCAAATTAACGTCCTCCCTGTAAGGCTGCACTAATTCAAACAGGTAGAGGAGTCGGCTTAGCCTATAGCCAAAGTCTATAAAATGTAGCCTATTTTTTGTAATTTCCAATTATCTAGGCTATGTTTACGATAATGATTTGTTGCGCTACGACGGTGCTCAAGACAAGTTGGAACATAGTCATCTCAAGTGCTCCCATTTTATTTTGATCCTGCTTTAAGTCAATGGGCGAGAAACACCCGTTTCATCCGTCCCGACAGTGTCTACTGACACTAAAATCCCTTTTGCCTGTAAACCTGACAACTTTGACTTTTCATACTTTCGGATATGTTAAAGTTTTCGAGTAAATCGCAGTGTTTCATTCGTCCCGAGTTTCATGAGTCCCTGCTCTCCCCTACTGCCTAAACTGTTACAGTTTAAATGCGTCCTCTCCAAACTGTGTGTGTGTGTGTGTGTGTGTGTGTGTGTGTGTGTGTGGGCGAGAGAGGGAGAGAGAGAGAGAGCGAGGGAGAGAGGCGCTTAATTCCCCGCAGAAAGAGCAAGGCGATGTCTCCATATATTAGACAAATGCATCTTATTTTAGTTAAGTAGACATCAGGGATGTATTTTGCTTAATAGCAACGCCGACCTGATTGGTTCATATTGCTCTGAATAGCCACAGAAGGCTAGGCTATATTTTAATGGGTTTACGCGCGCGAGGTCATCTAACTGTGGTCACAGTCGCCAGGTGCTATTACGAGAGGAAAACTATAGCACGTTGGCAAACATTAAAGTCAGTTTAAGCCATGCATATGATGAACCAGTTTTCTTGTTTGAAAAAACACACTTCCCGGTGCGCAAGGTGCATGCATTTCTGACTGACCCAGATGAAATCGCATGAGGAACTCCATGATTATGAGATGACATTGCATAGGCCTATATTTCCCAGCATATATTTCCCCCCCCTCTCTCTCTCTCTCTCTCTCCAAACCCAGTTGTACTTGGACTCACTTTTAACACCGCTGGCCTTGAATCGCAGCACACATTGCAGTGAGCCGTGCCGTGTGCGAGTGCTGAGCAACTTCACCCCTAACGTTTAACCTAGACTAGCGAGTGCAGTGTTGTAATTCACGTGGAGTAAGTGCAGCGATTACCTGCGTAGCCTACTTAATTATGGAAGTGGGTGTCATTTGGACTGCCAATGGAAACAAGCCTAGGCCTACTGTCACCAAGCTCTTCCTGTCTCCCCAGCCTCGCAATGGATGGACACCTGGCCACCGCTCCTCCGCCTCCTTCGGAACGGATGACTGTGGGGGGGATCTCCAAGGAAATTTGGAATTTCGGACTTGTATAGATTTGGGGTGCCCCGGGCCCCCGGGACTCTTTTAGATTTCTGTTAGTTAATAAATATTATTTTAAAACTCAATATTTGTGTCTTGGCGTATTTGTGGTGTACAGTACTCTCCAGGGTATTTGGTAACAAGGAGAGGTGTCGCTGGAAAAATGCGCACTTTCTCACCTGCGACACATAACCCGACAGTTGGTTACACTTAATTTGAGCACGAAAACAGCAATATCAGTCGCTTGCTAATTTTTGCCAATGTGACAACATTAAATTCATTAGGGAAGTGTAGGTTAGGTTATCGCCCCAGCTGTTGGCGATGTGAGATAAATAGCCAACGCTTACACGCTCAAACGAAGCGCTGTTAGGTTACTGCGGTGAGGTGTATTGCACTCTCAGTAATTTTTACCAAACGAAAAAGTATCCACATCCAGACAACAAGTCTGAAGTTGCAATATTAGACGTTTCAAATCTTGCGATGCGATAATCGGTATGGCTTCTGGCTACACTCAATTTACATTTTGTCAGAGCTTGCACATTAATGCAATTCATCCGATCATCATTTAAAAAAAAAAAGAAAATTCATTACATTATTTAGGCTATTCTTTTTATGACTCTTCCTACTTCCTGGAGGTGTTCTCACACAATTTATAGGCATGTTGTTATCCGCTGAATCGGTGCGTGCTGGTGAATATGAGCATATATTAATATGCCGTCAGCATCGTCTAAAACATTCCAAGCGCTCCCAAGTGCCACCCGGCGGTTGTTTGGGTACACTGCAGCTAGGCCCGGTACGTACCGAGGTGGATGACGTGGCATTACCTCGGTAAAGGGTGTGCATTGTAGGGGGACCGACTGTATTCAACTGCCTTACGTACACCGTGGTGACGTCCGGCCGCTAACCTTCAGACACAACGCAGGGATGTGCACGTATTACGCATCTTACATATTCCATGACAGATTGGTTCTACTGCATTTTGGTTTGGAAGCAGGGCGAAACTGAAGCTCCTCCAGACCCTTTGACTCTCTGACCAGAGTCAGGCTATGAAGGCTGCAGTTAAATGGGGAAGCTATGAGATATTTCTCTACATGTTCCTGTCACGGAATGAATTGGAGAGAGAAATGGATGTTCATAACCTTAAAGGGACACTGTGCAGGAAATGGTCAAAAAAGGTACTGCAACTATGCTGCTCATTGAAACTGGGCTGCCTATTGCCACATTTGATCTTTACATGACAGTTTACTGAGTAATAAACAAATATTTTCTAGTACGGTCCAAGTACAGCCATTTTTGCAGCTAAAAATGGCTATTTTTGGAAATTCAAAATGGCGGACCATGGAGAAGATCCCCCTTTTCATGTATGAAAAGTGCAATTTTTCCAGTAATAATGAATACTTAGAATTTGATGCTGATGGTAAGTATTCATGAAAAAGGTAACATTAGTGAATGGGCAGCACGAATTCTGGAAATGAACAACTAAAAATCGCACACAGTGTCCCTTTAAAAATCTACTCCTTACTCCTAATAACACAAAAAAATGTCATCTAGATTACTAGAGTTTCACTAGAATGAATCCAAATGGTTAAAAAAAGCCCTATAAATTAAAGACCATTACTTAAAGAGATCATAGAATAGCTTACGTCTGTGGGTGCCGAAGGAGGCAAAGACTCAGTGGGCTCAGAGTCCTCAGTTTTCACCAACGTTTCAGCTTCTACCTTTACATGAACCTCCTCCTCCTCCTCCCCCTCTCCAGGGTCCTGCTTCTGCTTCTTTTTATGCTTCTTATCTTCTGAAGACCTCTGCAGAAAATCAGACGTGCATTTTTTTCAAAGCACAAGTAGACAATTATTTATCAATACCTCCACACACACGCACACGCACGCACGCACGCACGCACGCACGCACGCACGCACGCACGCACGCACGCACGCACGCACACGTATTTGATCCCTTACTGATTTTGCTTGTTGTAAAATAGCCTGAGGCTAACTCTGGTACAATGCTTGAAATGACAACATTTATGTGCTAATTGGACATGTTCCCCAATAAAGTGAATTGACTTGAATCATGTCTTGAAGTAGTCTTCATCAGAGCTTAAATTACGTTTTTTCCATTTCCAAATTATGGTGGCACAAAAGTGAGTTCACCCCGATGTTAAACCTCCATACTTCCATCATGCTTCAGTAGTCACGGTACATGTTGACAGGCATGCTTCTTTTGGTAAAATTAAACTTTTCAATATTGACAGCATTCAATCAACCCCAAACCATACAAGTTCCACAACCATGCTTGAGCACGGGACAGTTTTATTTGTATTACTCACTTGGTTTCCACCACACATGCTTCACACCATCTAAAGCTAATTGGTATATCATATATATGGAAGTTTGTGGTCTGATGACACCAAGATAAACACATTTGCTTCAGACATGTTCTACAAAATTAATACGGAAAAATGATCCTAATTTAATGAACAACTAGAAATGCACTCAGAACTCAGCACTCAGAATGAAAGTCAAATGTTCAGTCAGTTTCCTTGTTGCATAAGTTACACCCTATATTTTTTCCAAAGTCAAGCCTTAGAAACTGGAATGTCAACATTTCCCCTAACCCGCAAGGTGAAGAATCATTTTAAAACATCCTGGATCCATATCATGATCCGGATCACCACTAAAATTGAATCACTTGTTGCTTTGTTTTTTTCCAACAACTGACTCCACAAAATGTCATCAAAATCCGTCCAGAATTTTTTGAGTTTTGGTGGAGCCAAAAATACAACAATAACTCAAATTAAACTATGATCAAGAGGGATTATGATAATGAGTAAAGCAGAAGAAAAGGAAATGAAAGAAAAGAAGTAATATAACTTACAATTTTCTCCTTGTCCTTCACTTTCTTCTTCTCTTTCTTTTCTTTCCTGATCTTCTTCTTGGGTTCAGGTGTGACAGTCTCGTCTCTATCTCCTGCGGGACTCTTCAGGCTCTCAGCAGAGCGGTGTGTCCTGGCAGGCAGCTTCTCACTGTCTGCTAAAGGTCTGAGGGCACCAGAAAGACCAAATGTAGTGTAAGGAGCACGCGCACACATCCAGTAGAACAGATACTGGATCAAACAAAGATGGGTCAAAGACGTCCAACATGTCCGTCAGTGCAACGGATACTTTTGCTTACTGTAAATGCAAAAAAAGAGATTTTTTTTATTATTATTATTCTTTTTTTGGCTTTTGCATTCACTTTTCAAAAAATCGTTTTGAAATTTCACGTTTTTCACAGTTACGGTAAGCAAAAGCATCTGTTAGCACTAAAGGACAGTGTCATGTTGGACGTCTTTGACCCAGATGCGTAGAAGAGGAAGGAAAGTCTGCACACTGGATCTATACACCTGAAGCAGACGACGAGGTCGAAACATGGGGTTGGATAAATTGGCGAGCAGCAACAGTGTAGTGCAGACCTTCTTTCTTTTTTCACCAGGAACGACAACATGTTATGCCGTCATGTTATGTTATGTTATGCTATCCTGATAAACTCATTTTATCCATTATGACAGCTCATATACAATTTAAAATAGAAACATGGTTTTGCAACACATGATAAAAATAAAATTAAAAGAATAACTGAAAACATACATAATTACGGTATATCGCGATATGTACCGTTATCGTGATATAACGTAATGCATATACAGTACATGTTTTTTTCCCCTACAAGTAAGTAGTGTTGGGCAATACGGCTGCAAATCGGAGTCTTTGTAGTGATGAGTTGACATCTACTGTATTTTTAAAGCTGAGAACCAGGTTTTTCATACTCTCCACAATTCAACCCAATTCAATAATTCCTATTTTTCAAATTACTAAAAAGCTTTAACCATTACCCATAAGCTTTGACCTTGAACTTGATCCAATGACACAAAAGTTTATAGCAGTGTATCTCAACAGAGGGTAGACGAGCACACTGCAGTGGGTACGTGGAAACAAATTATATTAACAACACGTACGGAGCACAATCACATGCGGATAGAGGCAAAGGTATAGAGAACAAGTGGAGTACTCATGATGTAGGTTGGGGGGTTGTAGGGTTGGGAAACATGACTTAAGAGTCATCCAGGAGCTCCTCATTCCTTGAAATTTTCTACAAACACCATCGATTTTTGTTGTTGTTGCACAAGACAGGCATGCAGTTAGTGAAAGAAACAAACAAACCAAACACAAGACCCCTTACGCTCTCTCGAAGGGTAACAAGCAAACAACTAGCAAACAATACTCCTTCACATCTGTGACGATTCCAATTCATTCAGGTCATGGTATCTAAATGCTATAATGTACAATTGTATAAATGTATATATTGTATAATTAGAACTTGAAAGATGTTTCCTTCCCATACTCCCTTTTTTTAGTGGCAAGATGGAAACCGAGAACTGCATTTACGGGAATCTGCTGCTAATAGAAACAGACTACAGAAACAGACTAATTAAGTTTTAATTGAAAGGGTGGGGCACTATACATTCATCCTTGATTAAGTCAGTTAATCACAAAGAGATGGTTTTTATGTTGTTCGAAAGCTCCTTTCTGGCTTTACAAAGCACATAATGGACATGGAACACAACAACCCATAGAACTAAGTAAGCTACAAGTTTAACTTCATAGCATGTCACATCCTTCTTTCTATTTTCCAACCCATTGCCCACGGCTAGTCCAAACAGCTTCCCCATTCACCATGTGATGCATCACCCAGAGCCTTGAAAGTAAGAGTTAGGCTAATTCCATTGACCTCCATGTTCCATTTTCACACAAATATGGTGGTTCATGGAGCTTTTGACACACAGATCGCCATTGACATAGTTCCAGGAAGTGAATAAGTGCATTAGTGGTAAATGTCATTCATTTTTAATTAATTTTTGCATCATCTTAGCTTTGGTTCTGTGTTGGTCTCCAGCAAAAAGAAAGCCGCTGCCTAGAATTATTTGAATCTACTTGAGTCATGTCACCAGGCGACCTTCCTGTACCCCAGTCGTCACAACTCTGATTTCCATGGCTATGACATCCCCATGTGATGCAGGTGGTCAGCTGAGCGTAAATGGGACAATGCTCTCACTGCAACCGTGTTTTCAATCCACATCATCAATATAATATCAGCAGGACTTTAAAGGGAAGGTAAGTCTTGGGAATGCACGAAAGGAAAGTAAAAGCAGGCACTCTCTACGCACAGCACACCAAAAGATCTGGGAGGGGGCCAGACACTTCAACCTCCTACTCACCGGGCTTTTAAGCTGCCAAAATAGGATGTGCAGGGCAGTGTGTGTACGTGAGGGAGAAAAAATAAATCATACAACACAAGACCGAAATTAAAACAGAGCTGGAAAAAGTGGGGCTGTGGTGTTGCAGTGTTTGTAGTGCCATCGTTATTTTTTGGCACGGTCAGATAAATAAAGCTGTACAAATGAAACAATGGCAAAGGGGTCAATGTGTGTTATAAAGGTAGTTGAACAGAGCATTAAAATATCTATTTTCTGGCTTCATGTTCTAGGCTGGCTATAAGTGTGAAACATACAAAGAAATCAACTATACATACCAAATGAATGAAGAAATGTTCAATAAAGACAGAAAGAAACCTCAATATCTTGACATTGAACATAAAGTTTGGCACATTCATCTTTGTAGTCACAGCAATACACCCTAAAAAAAAAAGACTTGAGAATTTGAAACCTCACCTGTCCAGGTCTATATCCAAAGCTTTGTGGGGATCATTGGGATCTTTGTCATCCTCATCGCTGGGTAAGGCATTCTTGGGAAGAGGAAGAAACATGAAATGCTTATTAAATATAATCTTAACTTAGTGTGACTTCATTTCACCCTTTGTGTTGTTTTCTTACAACAGTTGTGGCTAGCAAAACACTTAAGTGTTTTCACATTATTCTGATTATTTTCTGTAGGCGACAAAAGTTTTATCTTGCCAAAATCTATCCTTTCTGTGTCCATGAAATGATTAATATTTTGTTGGTGCAACACATTATTTTTGTACATAAAACTTCATTTGGGAGGGCTATCACATGACCAACTTCTGAAGCCATTTGATTAATTGAAAGTCAGGTTATTAGCTGCTGTTCCAACAACATGGATTGGTGACAAAACATATGGGAAGGACTATGTGAAAGACTCTGGTAAAAAGCTAAATAAGCCAAATTTTGTGTAGGCTTTGTAGGTTTTTGATAGAGTCTGAGCTGACACACAGACACACGACTCATTCCATTTCAAATCAACCCAACATTTAGAAACTTTGATGTGATAAAATGGTTTTTCAGTGTTTGTCTAGTTCCTCACAATGAAGGGACAGCATAAAAATACAGTATCAAGGACTTTGGTAAAAAGTCAAATGTTCAGTTCATCAGTTCCCCATGATGGCATAGCGGTTGTGTTGACATAATGGAGCTGTAGCCAGGAGGCCATGTTGTCCTACTGACACAACACCTTCACTAGGGCTGGGTTCAAAAGATCGAATCGCGATCCAATATGGATTCACGTTCGAAAATGGCAATATCGATTCACAACTTTGTGGATCAATCTTTTGCAGATCATTACAGATCATTTTCTCAACCACACCCTGTAGCGCTCTTCCACAGTTTCCCACTTATTTGTCACATACCAAGGTATTTCATGTTTGTGTGGGCATCAAAGGCTGAGATATTTAGTTTTTTATAACCGGTCTTAGAATTCTAGGCATAAATGGGTTAAAGAGATTGAATCGAATCGGATCGTGGATCGAATCGGATCGTAGCCTTCTGAATCGGAATCAAATCGATCCAAGAAATTTGGATCGATTCCCAGCCCTAACCTTCACTATTGCTTCTAGCCAGGCCATCTGAGCCAGGCTTTCTGAGCTCCGGAGGAATCGGAAACTCCATCCACTTTGTCAGGAACCAATCAACTTTGAGCAGCTCCAGCAGCCCTGGATAGAGGCATGTTTAAAGGGGCACAATATAGGATGACGTAGTTTGCACGGGGTCTCAAAATCTATACCGTCATGAAAAAATGCTGTTTAAATAAGCTCACTGGGAGAATGTTTTTCATCATAGAATGTCAGCAGTTGATACAAATCTGAATGCGGTATGTAAAGCCATTTTTCGTATGAGAAGTGACTGAAATGTTTCTCACGACACTCGTAGTGGACCGCTCTGTCAAAAAGTTAAATTTCCGGTTTTCAGCAGACGGACCATGAAAGTGGTCACGAGAGTCATCGTTCACTTTACAAATGACTCAAATAAACAATGGCTGACTCTGTACAGTGATTAATTAAACTTTTAATCCTACATAGAGCCCCTTTAAGGCAGTGAAGTGTGAAGTGCAGTTTTTCCATAGCCTCGACCAGTAGTAAAGCGAGGGAGGCGGGTTAACCATGCCGCTTGGGAAATGTTAATAGTTATATAGTACAAATGGTCAATACCAAGTCATGAAAAGAGATTTGAAAGTGGATAATAATCAGGAAAATGGAGCTAGGCACCTCTGGCATCTCCTCTGTGACGATGTCCACGTGGTGAGCTGGGGTGATGTCCTCCTCACTCTCTGGGGCAGAGTCCATGTGCTTACCCCGTCCGCGCTTCTCTCGCTTTTTCTTCTTCTCTTTTTTCTTCTTGTCGTCCTTTTCTTTTTGCCGACGCTCCTCTTCCATTTTCACATACTGGTCAGATAAGGGCATGCCTGGCAAGACATTTAACAACAACGACAAAAAAGATGTAGTTATACTGCCACCTACAGGATAATGTGCACATTGCCTGGCATGAGCCATTTGTTACAACACAAAAGATTGGTCAATGTGGCATCTGTCGTGTCCATATTACATTACATTTTCACTTAGCTGACACTTTCATTTGTTCAAAGCGACTTACAACTATTATTTTTCAGGGTATTGGTTACAGTCCCTGGAGCAATGTGGGGTTAGGTGCCTTGCTCAAGGGCACTTCAGCCATGGATGGAGGTGTAGGGAGAGGTCGTGGGGGATTCGAACCGGCAACCCCTAGATTGAAAGACCAACTCTCTAACCACTAGGCCATGGCTGCCCCCCCATATATGTTTGCCAATTAACCAGAAAAGCAGCTATACCTCCGTACAATGGAGAAACTGAGACAGGGTTAGTCAAAGGGACATCTAGTGTTCTAGATACCATTTCTTGATACACAAGCTTCGGAGTGTAAACATGGGATATCTTTTTTTTTTTTTTTTTAAGATATTTTATGGGCTTTTTGCCTTTATTGCAGATAGGACAGTGGAGAGTGACAGGAAGTGAATGTGGAAAGAGATGGGGTAGGGTTGGGAAATGACCCCGTCCGGACTCGAACCGGGGTCCCCATGGGCATGCAAGCCCAAATGTGGGGGGCTTAGCGCGAACATGGGATATCTTGAGGCAGTATTAATGAAAAGCGGGTCTGTGTACCTGGCACTTTCAGAGGCACACTGAGGTCAATCTGCACCACTGGAATGTGTTCCACACCTGAAGCTTCCTGATAAATCTAAAAAAAAACAAAAAAAACAACAGCAACAGTAAAACATACAAAACTAAGCCATCTTCACCATGTCAGTTTGTCGCTTGTAAAGGTACATCTGCTAAAAAAGTGAGTACACAACACCATTGCAATCATGGTCAGTTCATTGCAAACACTTAATTTGAATTTGGTTTGATGTAGACTTGATCAGAAAGAATAAAAACAACTCCTGCCTCCTGGGTCCAGCCATTTAATCAAATAACTGAAAATCAAATAACACAAATTATGTTCAAAGCTTTAGGGTCCACTACAGTCAACTCACGTGCATTTGGTGTGATGTGAACCATACCAAGAGTGTTAGTGTTAGTTGAAATGCCATTGCAATCTTTATAACTTTATCATAACACTGTTCTTTACGTGCATGATGTCTGACCAACAGTTGATGATACAGGGGGAAAAAACATTTCACTCAAGAAGCGATTAAGCCTCTGTGATCTTGCAAGTAATGATCAGTTGTCAGATTGCAAAAGTTGCAGTAAAACCATTGCTTTGGTGGGGCGGACTTCGGCGGATCTTCTTACCATAGCCTACCGATGATCTGGATAGGCGTTGTGAACTAATTTGGCCCCAAACACTAACGTCATGGTTGAGACGCATGTAATGCACCCAAGCATGCTTGACCTTATTGTTAAGGAGAATTCCTAGTGCATGGTCTGAGCTCCACTGCTCTGACAGCATTACGGAGCAATGTCAAATTTGACAGTTTTGGGTTACCCCAGCACACTGCCGGTGCACTTTAACACTTATTTTAATGCATTACTTTGCGTTACAACCCAAACACTGTTCACAGTATGCATTAACACGCCTTGCATTGTTGTTTGCTTTCGTACCTTTTGTGAGGATGGTGAGGCCTTGATATAGAACGGATTGTTTGCCTGCTCCTGTTTCCTTGCTTCCCTCCGCTGTTCAGGCAAAAGGTTTTTGGCAAAATAAATAAAGTTTAGTTTGTATAGTTCACTAAATTCCAAGTTGTTATGAAAATAATATATTTTCACTGATTTTCATTAACAGTCAATCATTTTCAAGTCATCAATCATTACCGTACAAATCAAACGTTTTTTGAACAAACCCTTTCCAGTTCTTTATGACGCTAAAACGTGGAGATTCACAAGATGAAAGTTGTTTGCACCCTCGCGTTGACTGTAGGGTGCGTGGCTTTTGTTGACAGGTTTTCAGCCACTTACTAAAATGTGCAGTGTGAATGCAAGTGAAGGGCCAGGAGATGTCTTGTACATAAAATGCAACACATCTTACATGTATCTAAATAGATGAGGAAAGTATTTGACTAACTGCAACAACTCTGGCATTACAGAATTGTGTTTCAGGTGCGTAGAAATGCCAAATTTACCCACCGTTTCATCAAACTTTTCCTAACTCTAGCCGCGACAGTAACAGTAGCAAGAAATGCCACAACATGATGTACACTCACGAGTGCCATCTTCCGTAGCCGTCTACCCCTCTGAGGTCTTGGATGAAGAAGTTATTGTACAATAGCTAAGTAATTGTACAACTACAAACTTTTGGACTTCATCAATAGCACTTTGTGCGCGCTTCGCTTTTGGCCACCAGCTGAACAAGCACCAAAATGAAAAAATAAATGCTCATAATTACAGGCATTGGGTTCAGACCAAAATTAACTATCAAACCTCCCTCTGAATACACTCAATGGGCTGCGCAACCACAACCTTTGATGCATATTTTCTCGGTACATGTTCACACAGTGCTGTTTTTTTACAAACGATGCTTGTAACAATTCCTTCTGATGATCATGTTTCAAAATCATATTCTATTGCGGAGCATGTCTTTTGTCTCTGCTGTCCTGTAATGTAGCCATGGGTTCATTGCAGCTTTGGTAGAAAATAGTCCGAAGTCCGAGAATTCTCTGAAGGAACCCACTAACATAGACTAGCCCTAGTTTAATAACTACCGGTATTGTTATTCTGCCCCAATATCCCAAATGGCTGCAAGTTGTAACTGCAGTCTTGACGTAGCCATACTAGTTCAGCGGCAGGTATGTGACTATTATGAAGTAGCATTGACTTCACCACCACAATCAAATTCAAAGTATTCATTATGAATGAGAATATAGCACTTTTATATACAAAAAGGTGGATCTTCTCCATGTCCACAATTTTGAATTTCCAGAAATAGTTATTTTTAGCTGTGAAACGTAATGTACTTTGGTCATACTAGTAGATATTAGTTTAGTATTCAGTAAATATTCATGAAAAGATCAAATGTGACAATAGGCAACACAGTTTAAATGGGCAGCATAGTTGCAATACCTACTCTGGCCACCATCCTACATTCATCCTAAAAAAATACATAATTGGAATGTTTGTTCAAAAACATTTCATTTGTTCTCATTTGATTTGTACGGTTGATGACTGAGTCATAGATTAACGATTAAGAAAAAGAAAATCGGTGAAAAAAAGTGAGGTCCAAATGATGAGCACTGACCCTGGCCAATTCCTTCTCGTCTACTTCGGTGTGGCGAGTTCGTGAATGCTTTGGTTCCTCCTTCGCAAAAACAGCTTTGGGCTTTTCATCTTCAGACTCGCTCTCTGAGGGCGGCTCATTAATCCAAGCATCCAGGTCCAGCCTACAAAGCACAAAATGGTGGACGCAGGAAGTCAGCTCTTCTCTAGATAGCAAGTTATGTTTGTATGTTTGTTTGCTTTCATTTTAGCTTGAAAGTTAAGCAACTGTTGCTATTTTGCAACCAACACAAGGTAATACATTTCACTTAAATCAAAATTCATTAAAATAAACAATGACATGTATAAATAAATACATTAAGTAAGTTTGTTCACATCATCAATACAAAACCTTTAAAAGGTGGGACCTTATTAAAATACCTAACATCGTTTAAAAAATATGCTGCCTTTTTATTTCAAGGGCAGAGCAAGATAGAATATGCTTAATTGATCAAGAAATCACCAGAAAGATAGCATAGGGGAGGTTTATCTCCAGCTGAGAGCAAGTAATGTGCTTTCCACTAAAAATGTGAGGTACAGTGATTTTGTCCTATGCTGATACTACTACACGTGATGGCACTTGTTATAATGTCACATTATAAAAACCAGGAGAACAAGTCGCCAATTTAAAAAAAAAAAAAAACCCTATCCAGAAAAATGTCTTCTGTTGTTGCATGCGTCTCGATCTCACCCCTCAGGAATAGGCACTTTTTTCTGAGCTTTGGGAGCCACAGGGTTGAGCTCGCCAGCAAACAATGCCGTCACCTCCTCTGCAACCTCAACTTCCTTCAGTTGCAACTTTTGGATGTACTTCACCAACTGCAGGATACAAGAAGCCTGTGGAGGGACACACACGCACGAACACACACGCACACGCACACACGGTTCATGTCATTACATTTCTTCCAATTAGATTTTTCACCAACCCATGTTGTTGGAACAGCTAATAACCTGACTTTCAATTAATCAATTGACTTCACAGACGTGGCCCATATGAAAGCTACAATCTTCAAAAAAAATTTTGTGTATGGAAATGTGACATTTGCCAACATTGCAAAATAAAATCATAAATAAAAACAATGATAACTTATAGGTAGAATAGCTTACAAAAGGCAAAAAATATTTGTTTTTTTAAGTTCAAAAATAATAATGATGATGATTTGAAATCACCATCACATCGTATCATGTGGTTGTTTTCTGGACTGAAGGGCAGCAGAACTTTGAAAGAGCGTATTATGGTGCTGCCTTCTTGAACCATGATACAGTATCATGACTCCGCATGTCGCAATTTGTCAGTTCGATACAATATAATTTACCGCCCTAGTTGCGTATGTCATTCGGACTCACCCTCTCCTGCACCTCCAGATTCGCACTCTGCACAAACAGTGGAAGCCTTTCAATCATCAGCTGGCTGGTCTCCTGGGTGACGGCCTGCGCGTCTGGGTTCCCCTCCTGACCCTTGAGCACGGTGGCAAACAGTTTGGCCGCGTTCTGCACGTACACCGCCTGGATGTGGCCTGGCAGGGTCGCCACTTTCGGACGGAGCATCGCCTCCAGAGTCTGCTTCGGGTCTTCCAGATGTCTGAACAAGAATCGGGGGATTGAATACGATAATGTTATCCATGTCCATCATTTGAAGACTTTATTTGCAAAACGGTGCATCTCCATTTTATATAATGTAGGGAAATTTACATTTTTGTATTGGGCATTCCATTGAAATGCATTGCAAAATGCATTTTATATAGCTCAACAAAGTATGTTCTCAAAATATTTGAGTGGTAAGAATTCACACATGGTTGATATGACCTCTGAACAGTCATTTCCAATAATAAAATGCAAAAGTCAAAAAATGGAGATACACCGTTTTGCAAATAAACCCTTCATTTCCAGACCACGCCACTATGTGTTTGTTATGCTTTGTTTTTGTTGTGCATTGAATCCTGGTGCTTCATTTGATGTTGCAACTAGTATTTGTATTACTGCATGTGGCGAGTACAAATTAAAGGGAGTTGGCTCTACCAAAGATCATCCTACTAGACAGTAAGATACATCAGGCCCGTCATTTCCCTGGATCCATGTGATATTGGGTGAAAGATCCTTTAGGAGACCTTCAGTTAGGAGAACTTTGGAGACTTTTAGGCTGAGAATAAATTGAGTTCCCTTAGCACTGTAGATGGCGGTAGCGCACATCACAAACCCCACAGAAAGAGAAGACTGAGAGGAAACGCCCCCTTAGGCGACCAAACTGAACACACGCCTTTGCATTGGATAGGCGGGGTTTGGGGTATCTTACCCTTTTATCATCTTACTATGTTGCTTAAAGGGACACTGTGCAGGAAATGGTCAAAAAAGGTACTGCAACTATGCTGCTCATTGAAACCGGGCTGCCTATTGCCAAATTTGATCTTTACATGAAAGTTTACAAAGTAATAAACAAATATTTCCTAGTATGGTCCAAGTAGTCATTTTTGCAGCTAAAAATGGCTATTTTTTTAATTCAAAATGGCCGAGCATGGAGAAGATCCCCCTTTTCATGTATGAAAAGTGCAATTTTTCCAGTCATAATGAATACTTAGAATTTGATGGTGGTGGTAAGTATTCATGAAAAAGGTAACATTAGTGAATGGGCAGCATGAATTCTGGAAATAAACAACTAAAAATCTCACACAGTGTCCCATGTTAAAATGTGGACACCTGCGGATTATGCAGAAGTGCGGCCTGTACATGTGCAACTTTTATTTATTTTTCGCCGCTCTTCAGTGTTGCAGTCCAGAAATGAGGGTAGTAAAGCCGGTAACACTTCATTTTAGGGATACATCTATAAGCACTAATACATACAATGTTCCTGTATAAGTAACTTGTAAGACATGTACAAAGCAAAATCAAACATTTGTTAGGCATGTATTCGCAAATGTCTTGTTCATGCAAAATAAGGGATTTATTACCAATTTAACCTTAGTAAGGACCTAGTAGGCCTTAGCATTTGCTTAGTACATGCCTTACAAGGTACTTATGCATTAACATTGTATTAGTGCTAATAGATGTATCCCTAAAATAAAGTGTTACCGTAAAGCCTTTACATTAGTTTGTGTGGAGGGGTGCCATACATACTCAGAAAACTCTCCACAGATCCAGGCTGCGGCGTACAGCACCTCGCAGATGCCGTTGCGCTGGGTGTTGCCCGTCAGCAGGTGGGCGTTGTCCAGTAGCGTGGCCATCTGAGCCACAGCGAAGCCTCGGATGGCCTTGACCCTGATGGCCACGTCCAGCATCTGGGAGGCGATGAGGTGCCCGTGCCGAGTACCTTCAAGCCTTGTGAGCTCCACCAAAATGCTGATGTACCTAGAGGGGCGAGAACAACACAGTGGATGAATACATTATTTGGGCACCCAGTGTGTAAACAAAAGAGGCAACAGATCATTTCGAACAGTTACCAACCATTCGAAGTTGGTGATGTACTGGTAGTTGCTCTGACTGCATATGTCAATGATTTTGGTGAGTAGCTCGTCTCGGTAAGTTGTACCCTCTGCCTTGTCCACATGCAGCATGAGTTTCTTCACAATCTCCATCAAGTTCTTCTTAGATACCTGATTTAACACGCACACACACACGCACGCACACACACACAAGCGCGCGCGCACGCACACACACGCGCACACACGCGCGCACACAAAAAAGAACAATTAAATGACTGTTATTGAAAGAAATTTAGCAGTGAGTGTGTACAAACATCAGGCTTTTAAGCCTTTACTATATAATTGTTTTACATACACAACTAGTATTAAACCAACATGTACTGCATATGACTGCAAATGTTACCATTCCATAGAGCAGGTCCAGGGCCCGGAGCCGAATGGACTCGTCTTTATCGTCGAGACACTGCAGAATGAGATCCTTGTGCGACTGCACAGACTTTGGGTGAGTTTTCAGGATCTTGGACATGGCCAACAGACCTAGATATTTCACTGAAACACGAGATGCAAAAAATTAAGTTCATTCAAAATTAGTGGCGGCAGCAGCATTTTCTACAAGGCTACAGGGGCCAAAAAGACAGGGCACAAGTGAAATGGGATATGTTGGATGTAACAAAATGGCCACGTGCTATCCGCTAAAAGTGATAGCTATCTAACGGTCTGATTTTTCTGGCTGTTTTTTACCCTAAAATTGTATTCACCATAGACCCAAATTAAAAAAGTTAATTAATGTAATTCTGGGATGATTCAGAGGTGCATTCAAAGAAACTAAAATGCTCAAATAAAATCAAATGCGAACTATACTTGTTCAACTCATTTCAAGGTTCAAGTTCGAACATCTAAAGAAGGTGCTATTACCGTTAAGATTCATAATTAACAAGTATGCTCCCATACTTCTGCATTATAGATAGTGTTGCATGCACAGTTCCAGAATGCTTTCAGTAGTGTTTCTGTTTCAATGTAGTAGAATTCAGCCAGGCTAATGCTATCATGCAACCATGTTTTTGGAAAGAACTGGAATAATATTGGTGCTGTTGCTTGGACTTTCATGGAAAAATTTTAAGTGGAAAAAACGGGGTGGATAAGGATATATTTTTTACCCAATTAGGTGATCCAATAAAAAAACATGTCAGTAGTATTCTTCAAAAAGACGTAACTGTACGCTCATGCTTGGATTTCACCATAAAAAGTAGAAAGCAAAAGCACCAATATTTTTTCCAGTTATGGCCAAAAAGATGGTTGCATTCTACCATTAGTCTGAGTGTAGGTACACCGCATTTCAAGTCAGTGGAGTCTACAGCACCATTGAGATTTAGTTAATTAAGACACTATACACGAGCGAAAACACTCAAGAAAATGGCCATAGAAATGAACGGGGGCGTGATTTGTAACGTCAATATGGTGTATGCTTGCACATCTCCCAACTTCCTGGCAAAAAAGACCCAATTGCCTACTGAGTTGCGCGGTCATTGATCCAATCATCTCGCAAGCAAATGCGACTTGCACAGTTGAAAAATATCGAGAAATAGCTGCGCGAAATAGCTGCCCTCAGACATGGCCAAAGATGGCCGCCAAGTGGAGGGACTTATACAGGCGGACTTTAGTCCGGGCATCCCCACTGCAAATAAACATTGATTGTGTCATTACTAACATACTGCATAAAAGTACAAAACATTGGGCTTTTATCTGAGGGATGCTGATGTACACTTATTTTTCACATTATCCAATCAGGCATCAAGCTCATCTTCCAATACATTTTGCTGCTCTTGCAGAGTACAAAAACTTCCTGTTTTGTTTAGGACACGGTGGAGCAGAAGTGTCAGCTCCAAGTGTTGGCTCCAGTAGCAACTGCACAAGTTCAATTTCACAATTAAAATATAATAAAAATTAATCAAATTGAATAAATAAATAAATAAACCCTGACTGTGTATGGTTACTTACTGTGCATGGAGATATATTGACTGCAGTGGGGTGACTGACTACACACATGGTACGTGGTCAGGGCAGGGTGCTATGCAGCTACTTGACTTGAGGGGTACATTAACCTAGCAAACTAGACCAAACCCTACAAGCAAAATATTAGTTTATTTTCCTGGGGGGGTTTGGTCTAGCCTCACACCATAGGGAATAATTGTAGCTGGGCCATGAATCTGGCCTGGCTCTTCAACACTTTTGAAATCTGTGTAAGCGAGTCATCAGTATGAGCTCAGCACAGTCACGATGCAGTTTGAACGCTAAATGATTGGTTCGACAGCCTTTGCCTATGGTGCGAGCCCAGACTATACACGTCACGTTATAGTCTGGCTTTGCCAGGCTACATGGAAACTACTCAACTACTGAAAACACTCAGGCAATGAGAGAATGACACACTGCAGGCATTGACAGAGGGCTCACAGTTCTGGTCCGAGTCTTCGATCAGGATTCGCAACTTCTGCACACAGAGCTGTAGGAGGAATAGCAGGAGGAGGAGGCGTACAGGGGGAGCAGGGGAAGGAGGATGGAGGGATAGAGAGAAAGAGAGAGGTAGAGAGAGAGAGAGCAAGAGAGAGAGAGAGAGGGAGAGAAGGTAAGGAAATATAGTACCATTCACCATAAGCCTTTCCACACCAGACTGAAATGTTTTTGGCAGGCAAACATAAATAGTATGCAAAGTAGGCTTCATAAGTTATCTAAAACAGTAGAACCGGTAATACTATATTATTCATTTCTTTGAAGAGCTGTGATTCAGAATTGTTCAACATTCTACCAGTGTTACAGGGGGAAAAGTGAAGCGATTTCCTCAATAATAAACTGGAGTGGAAAGGATTAAGGTGCGCCACTATAGGGACACTGGAGGACTACACCATACCTGAATACTAGCACTGTGGTTGGGCATCCCAGAGGACAGCGATATCAAAACTGCAAAACAAACACTTCATAGTGTCAACACTTTCAATTCCAGTTCCAATTCATTTTGAACTTTAAGTTAAGCATCAGTCTCACATCGTGCCCCAACTGTTGATGTCTGTTGCGACCGTTGCACCGCACTTCATTGTTTATGTCCACATTGAATCGTGTTAAAAGTGCAGGCATTCATCAACACCTGTAGGGGTCTAGTATAACTGGCCGGTTACGGCACAACATTGATTTGATTACTTCTTTAAGCCCTCCGTAGCAAAGGCAAGATAAGGTAAAGATTAAGGTAAGTAATTGCTTATGAAATAATATGTTCTTTCTTGGTCTGTGGCAACTTGAGCTATATCTTTCTCCTGCTCTTCTAGCCGTTGTCTTAAAGTGATACGGTCCCATTTTTGGAAATAAGCTTATTTTACACCTCGCTTGAGTTAAATAGGGTTTTACCGTTCATCTGTACTTTGAACCAATCTCTGGGTATGGCAGTGCAAATTTTACCTACATGATAGCAGTTAACATTGAGTCCTATGAGACCAGCTCACGGCTAACTGGTCTCATAGGACTCAATGTTAACTGTTAGCTTGGAGGTGAAATGTGCACTACCATAACTAGAAAACGATTGGAAGTACAGGAGAATGGTAAAAGCCTATTATTTAACTCAATGGGAGGTGTAAAATAAGCTTATTTCCAAAAATGGGACAGTATCACTTTAAGACCGTTTATGTTACTTCTAGTTCCGAGCTAGCAATTACCATTGAGTGTTATGGCACCAGCTAGTCCCAGAACGGCTCGAAGTATAGAAAAAGTATACAAGTGAGTAACCATATTGACCCGAGTACAACACTCTTTATTGTTCTAAAAATAGTGCTGTAGAATGGGGTGTCATCTTATTTCCGCGGACTAGACAAAATAGCGCCTAATGTTTTGACTAATGTTTTCACTCAATCTGAATGATTCGCCCATTACCCTTCACAACAATGCCAGAACACTCGATAAAGCAGATGCAAAGAAATTGTTTTGTCCACAGCAAATTTGTAGATCCTATATCTTATATTCAGGGTCGTCTTCTATTTGGCCCAGTACGCAACTTAACTCAAGGGGAGGTGCAAAGTGAGCTCATAACAGAAATGATGCGGAATCGCTTTAAGCATATATTTGGCTCTGCAAGATTACTGTCATACTAACCTGCAATGACAGTGTTCACACATTCATATAAAAGGGACATGGCAGAAGTGCTGTGACGAGGAAAAAAAAGAGAAAAAGTCAGTGTGGCTCATTTGTCAAATATCTGACACAATTCCATAAAAATAATGATGGCTTGTAGCCCACTGTACCTGTGAATGAGGTTGGTGAGTGGTTCAATCAGCTTCTTCCCTAGTCGTGGCTCAAGTGGTGTGAGGGCTCCAAACTGAAGATCAATCAATCAAAATAATGAGTAATGTAAAAATACTACAATCAACATAATGAGTTATGTAAAAATACTACAAAATCACTGTGTGTGTGCCATTTAAGTCCCAATTGGCATTAAGGTCAATGAAAATGCAGACTACGTCCACAATAATAGTAACGAATAATAGCTCGTCAGCTTTGGTATCTTGTGGTGGGAGAGACTAATGCCACAGGACCATTGGTGCAGTTTGCTAACTGTTAAATTATATTTAGGTTAATTCAACATCCCCCCACGCTAATGTAAATATTTACCCCAAGCAATTTACCATGGCTTGATTTCAACCCAAGGGGTACATTCCATTTGCCTGATTATCATCAACTTTCAAATCTCTGTTCGAGACTTGGTCCCCCCGCCACACCACAACCATCAAAAAAACTTACCAGTTTAATGATTTTAATCAGCACCCAGTTGTTGGTAGAGGAGGTCATCAGCTTGAAGAAGAGGGGGGCAAGAGACAAGTAGTTCTTGGGATTTCTTCTGGCCAGCTCACAGATGACATTCACTGCTGCCGACTGGACACCTGCCAATTAAACAAGTGGGCATTTTCAAATAATTAATAGATTCAGGCCTTTTGATGATAAAGTATCATCAAGTAAATGAATAATAACATCTCACCTGGATCAGGATCCTCTAGTTTCTCCTTCAGCCTGGGAAACGCTGGCCGCAGAGACTCGGGGTACTTCAGGAACACCTTGTACATGATCAGCACAGCTTTCTTCCGGATGTAAGGCTTAGTGTGGGACATCTTGTGGAACAAATAATTGTATAGAAGTCTTAAGATTTGAGAACACCTTTCAAGAGCACAGTCTTCCTTTAAATTTCAATGTTATAAAATTGGGATAAGTTACAATGACATCCAGTGTGTGTGTGTGCTCTCACGTGATTCCCGGCACCATACGGCAGCCTCTAGAGCTGATGTGTTAATGTGTGAAGGTAGGTGTGTGTGTGTGTGTGTGTGTGTGTGTGTGTGTGTGTGTGTGTGTGTGTGTGTGTGTGTGTGTGTGTGTGTGTGTGTGTGTGTTTGAAATAACTTCGAGCCAACTTCTTAGTTGTGTTATTGTGCTGCATAAATAGGATTGTGGTATTGTAGTGTATAGTTTCGAAACAACTCTACTCATGCTAATAGGCCACAAGTGCACAGTGTCAGTGTTCACCAAAAGAAGGGACTAATAACATGAACACAAATCATCTGGGCCACATCATACAAACAATAATTGTGGGAATAAAGCAAATGCAAGTTTCTAGCTCTCCGTCTCCAAGACACAGACATACACACACAGAGATGCATGCACACACAGACAGACAGACAGACAGACAGACAGAAAGACAGACAGACAGACAGACAGACAGACAGACAGACAGACAGACAGACAGACAGACAGACAGACAGACAGACAGACAGACAGACAGGTCAATTGATGAGTGAAATATCTCACTAAGGTCATGATGTCATTGGCCAAGTCGCGAGCAAGATCCGGAGTCACAAAGCAGGAGAGTCCAGTCAGGGCAACACCAGTATCATATTGATTAGGACTGCTGAGGTCCTGATTTCCATACAGAGAGAGAGAGAGAGAGATATACAGTGAGAGAGAGAGAGAGAGAGAGAGAGACAGAGAGAGAGAGAGAGAGAGAGAGAGAGAGAGAGAGAGAGAGCGAGAGAGAGAAAGAGAGAGTGCATGTCAATTTAACAATGCGTCTGCAATATGGTCTGCAATTAAAAGACATTATAAAGACATTAGCATGCAGCAGCAACATGAATCTGGCGAGGCCATTTGTTACACAGCATCCACTAGCAAAGCCTGCACAGATCTGTGTTGATCGCGCAAAACTACTGATACCGATAGACACTTTGGGGCCCAATCGTCACATATTTTCAAGACATTTGATACGCTTTTTTTGTGACTGTGTAAAACCCCACAACTGTATTGACATGAATCTGGCACCAATATTAAGGGGAAACACAACCGAGTGTCCCAATGAGGTGGGCTGTAGACCATGCATTTATATTATAACAGATAGTAGACATAGAATACACATACAAAATAATTTAACGTTTGAAAGATTCCACAAATGACACAAACAGCATGGAATGCGCCACTCAACTGTGAATAAAAATATAAAAAGCTACATTAACATCTCATACGAACTTGGTGTTTGCTTCTTGAATCATTGCAGAGATATTATTTGACTTGCTGTACGCATGTCTGTGGAATGTCACATGTCACATGTGCATGTCACATGGAATGGTCAATATCAGAAGTAGGCTACTTACCTTACGAATCTGGTTGGTTGTCAACATGATGACATCAGTCCCCTCATGAAAGCACTGGGAGGCAGCCAAGTAACCAATTCTCTGTGATAAAAAAGGAACGAAAAGTAATTTAAAAAAAATGATATGTATGTATATATACATAAAACAAATGCATGTGCATATACACATAACAATGATATAAATTACAAATATATATAAAAATGAATTTGTGATGGCTTTTACCTTAAACGTGAACTTGGAGGAGCTCATGACTTCCACGATGTTGAAGGCTGCCCAGCTGACATCATAGCCAAGCATCTGTAACTGCTCACAGACATGCGTACAGAGAGATATGACGCATCATGTTGTCAGAAGAAAAAAGTAAAAGGTGGCTTTACATTCCTGGGGTATGAATATTTATTTCATATAATACATCAACATGCATACTACTACAGTAGGTAATTCATCTTACGTAGGTAAGTTTGCAGACGGCATTGGCTTTCACAGCAATGTTGTCCTGCTTCAGCTCCTGTTTGATTTCATCGATGCAGGTAGAGATGTATTTTGCCTGTCAAGAGAGGGATTTAGGTCAGTAAATGAAAGCACTGTACTAGGAACTGGGAGTCAGTGAGGGAGAACAAAAATAAAAGTGTACCGTAGATTACATTCTATAGATTTTAAACTCTGAACTTGAAAAAGAATAAGCCGAAATGTCAGTGTGTGGTGTTTGAAAAATGTTTACCAGTAATGTATGTGAAGCATCATCATCAGAATAGAATTTTGGAATAAGACAACATTCTGGATCGAATATTTGGGTTGGGATGTCTTACACAAATATTTCTAAATCACTTCTTGTATGATGTCAAGCTAGGGAGCCAAAGTATCATCTTATATCAGTGTTTCTCAACAGGGGCTCTACAGCCTCCCAGGGGCCGATATGAAGCCCTAGGGGGAGCATTGAGAAGGAGACAGCGTTGGAAGGCTTATGATGGGGACAAGGGGGCGTTAGAAGGCATATGATAAGGTCCAGGGGGCGTTTGTTCAAAAAAAGTTGAGAACCACTTATAATATCAGCTGTCCAAACAATATATGTCATACTCTCATATTTTATGATCACTTTCAATATCATATCAATATGTATTCAAAATGTGTCACATTTATAATGGAAAGGAAAAAAAACCCTCTGAGAGAACATCAACTCAAATGGCTGCAGTGTGTCTGCCATCACTACACAGCAGAGGAAATTCCTCTTTTGTCAGCAGCACAACTCCCTCACTTGTCTCCCGTCTCCCACAGACCCATAGGAGCACAACAGTAGTTAAATGCCCTCTTGTTGGTCATGGGTCAGTCATGAGACTGACTGTCATAGCAGGCAGAGGCAGACCATAGTCCCACTTCCATCAGATATTGAAGTGAATTAACGTTTAAAAAGGTGCACACAGTGTAGGATTGTGGCCAGAGTATGTAGTACTACGCTGCTCATTGAAACTGTGCTGCCTATTGCCAAAATTGATCTTTTCATACAAAGGAATTTCATGGAGTGGAAATTCCAAATGGCGGACATGGAGAAGATCTGCCTTTTAATGTATGAAAAATGCAATATTCCCATTCCTAATGAATACATAGAATTGGGAGGTATTTGGTAACTTAAATATTTGTGAATTCCTGAATGAGCAGCATGAATTCTGGATATAAACTACAACAAATACTACAGAGATAAATTGACTGTTTTGATAATTAGCAAAAAGATACAATGGTCCAGTACAACAGTACAGAATTGAGCTACATGGGGCTTAACTGAACAGAATTTACAGTTCATGTTAGTTGATGACATACTCTCCTTTACCAAGGAGGTTTGATGCATTGATTAAGCAGATGAAAAAGTTTTCATGAAATTAAATCTATGATGTCCCAAGTTGACAACCCAGTCAACAAGCTGCTGGAAACCTACAACGAGCATTTGAAGGGCTTGCAATGAAATGGGGATTGAGACATGACCCAGGTCGGATTCGAATCTACAGTGTTCAGCGATAATGAGTGAGTACACCCCTTTTGAAAAGTAACATTTTACAGCACACAAGTTATTTCCAAAATATGCATGAAGATAATGTAATACAACATCTATTGATTAGAAGAGAAAAGTAAGTAATATAACTTAAATGACATTTTTTTCCATTTTTGTGCAATCAAACTTGACTACACCCCCATGTTAAAATTCCAACCAGAGGATCATGGATCTGCTTCAGTAGTCATGGTGCATGCTCACATCACATGCATGTTACTTTTGGTGAAATTCAGCTTCCCAATGTTGGCATTCATTATTCAAAATAATGTCAGTCCCACTACCATGCTTGAGTAAGCATGGGACACTTTTCTTTGTACTTCTCACTTGGTTATCACAACTTGACACAATCTAAAACCAATTTGGTTATCTTGTTGTCATCAGACCACAGGACATGATTCCAGGAACCCATATCCTTAGTCTGTCTCTGACGGGACCATGATAAAACAAACTTGCTTTAGATTGTGTCAAGCATGAGTGGAGGTAACTGAGTGAGCAGTGCAAAGAAAAGTGTTTCTCATGCTTAAAGTCAAGCATGGTAGTGTGGGACAGACATGGTTTGGGGCTGCATGAATGCTGTCAACCTTGGGAAGCTGAATCTCACCATGTCCATTCACATCCCTCTCCAGGTCACCCTCTTTGTACTTTTCAGATGCCATTTCCTGCATTCTAATCAATTTTAGAGAGAGGAATGACAAATCGCAACTGACCTCTTCAGACTTTCTATACAAGCGCTGGCTGCCATTAATTGTGACCGGTAAACATGTAATATTATTTTACATATATTTACCCTGATAGACATGGCGCAATGTAGTGGGTGGCCAAAACCGGGACATATTTGTTTGCTCGGGACCTGGGACACACAGCTCCAAACCGGGACTGTCCCAGTCAAACCGGTCAAATTCTAACTTCCTCTTCCAACATGACCGTGCACCAATGCACAAAGCAAGTTCCATAAAGACATAGATGACAGTCTGGTGAAGATAAACTTGACTGGCCTGCACAGTCCTGACCTGAACTCGATAGAACACCTTTGGGATTAGAGCAGGGACTGAGAGCCAGGCGTTCTTGACAAGCATCAGTGCGTGACCTCACCAATGCATTTTTAGAGGAATGGTCAAAAAATCCTATAAACAAGCTGCTCAGACTTGTGGACAGCCTTCCAAAAAGAGGCTGTAATAGCTGCAAAAGTCGGACCAACATTAGGCTTCTGGGTTCAGAAGATCAAATTGCGATCCGATATCAATTAATCTTCGAAAAATGTGATATCGATTCAAAACTTTATGGATTGATCTTTCGCAGGCGATTATAGGCGCCATTTTCTCAACCACAGCCTGTAGCTCTCTTCCACATTCACATAGCCTACATGCACAAATACACACCGCCTGCTCATGTAAATACTACCAGTCTTCTTTCCCACCTTTCTCTCTCATACTAGTGCCATACTTCTTTCTCTCATACCAAGGTATTTCATCTTTGTATGTGCTTCAGAGGCTGAGATATTTAGGTTTTTATAGCCAATCTCACAATTCTAGGCATAGATGGGTTAAAGTTAAAACCCAGCAATACAGAAGATCGATATTGAATGGAATCGAATTGGATCGTGGATCAAATCGGATCGTGACTGAATCGATACAGGAAATCTGGATTTCCAGCCCTAACTGACATCATATTGAACCCTGGGGGTTTGGAATCTGGCACTTAAGTTCATGTGTGAGTCAAGGCAAGTTGGCAAATACTTTTCATAATATAGTGTATTGTGAAATAAGAAATAGCATAGCTTGAATATGTTGCATTAAGCATTTAATTCTGCATTTATGAAAAGTGTGATAAAAATTGTTAACCTTTTGAGGCAATAGATCTTGGCAAGAGGGTCAAGATCCCCAAAAAATGTGGCTTTAACACAAAAAAAGTCTAACGCACAACGCAAAGGGTCCTTGAAGAACCGCACGCTTGCCGTGTCTGATCCAAAAAAACTCAGCACTCATTCAGGTAGGATTAATAATTCAGTGTCTTGTTCACACTGGACTGAACAACGGACACATTATCCAAGCAGCCAGCTTCAGGTTGCACAAAAGCTAATTTCCAGAAACCCTATCTGAAAGTGCTTCCACAGACCTGAGAAAAGTCTTGCGTTAAGAGAACAAATAGAATGCAGAACGTGCCATTCCACTAGCCATTGGCAAATCATCCAAAATGTCTGAAAACTTCTAAAAAGAATGAAGACATATTTTCAGGGTTTCCAAATTTCTATTGCAAAAAAAGCAAAACATTTGCCAATTGCTGGGATACATTTTAGAGAATTTCTCTTCAGCAATAATAACACGTGACATTGTTTAATGTGACATTACATATCTTGATGCATATAGGCCAATTTCAAAGCAAACCAAATTCTAAAAGCATTACTTGGATACCCCAGCCTGATGCAATCAGTCACTTTGTGGAACTTTACTCACTTTGCCGCATTGGGATTTATTCATTCCATGTCAGGCTTGTGCTTGTTTGATTTAACCAATGGCTGCCGACTGGCCGTGATGCACTTCATTCCTGAACTACAAATGGACGTCCTCATGGCTTCACCTCTCTCCACAGATTGGCACACATACTTATGGGTTTCAACAAATGGTCTGCAGTCACCTGGTCTTGTTGCTGAAGTGAAATGAAATTGAGTGATGGCTACAAATGAATACAAGGCATGACTGAAATGTGAATATCTTTCCATTCCAAGTTTCAGGCAGTATTGTAGGCAGATGAGCATGTCGCCAAGTTCTGAGGTCTGCAAGAGCAGAGGCTCCAAACCCGGGACTCCCAGTTACTAAATGGGGGTGCTCTGACCACTACACTTAAGGGACACTGTGCAGGAAATGGTCAAAAAAGGTACTGCAACTATGCTGCTCATTGAAACTGGGTTGGCTATCACCAAATTTGATATTTACATTAACATTTACTAAGTAATAAACAAATATTTTCTAGTATGGTCCAAGTAGAGTCATTTTTGCAGCTAAAAATGGCTATTTTTGGAAATTCAAAATGGCGGACCATGGAGAAGATCCCCCTTTTCATGTATGAAAAATGCAATTTTTCCAGTCATAATGAATAGGGCTGGGTAAAATAATCGATAATCTATCGATATCATTTAAAATTCACATAATCGATTCACAGGGCAAAAAAAATAAAATCGATTTTTTTGTTCTTTTTGTTTAATTTAGGTCTATGGAAAATACCCAGTAGGTATTAGTCAATTAGGCCTAGGCCTACTTATTACAAATTAGCAATCTGTTAACACTGTCAAGCCACAGCCCTTTGACATTTTTATATAAAAATAGGCAACAGCATCTTTTGGGGGAAATCCTTGCACCAAAAAGGGAACGGATTGAATCGATTCGGAGTGAATCGAATTGAATCGAATCGAATCGTGATTAATCGATTCAAAACCCTCAGAATCGAAATCGAATCGATACAGGAACATAGCTGCAATACCCAGCCCTAATAATGAATACTTAGAATTTGATGGTGGTGGTAAGTATTCATGAAAAAGGTAGCATTAGTGAATGGGCAGCATGAATTCTGGAAATAAACAACTAAAAATCTCACACAGTGTCCCTTTAAGAACCAGGCACATTGGTGTGACCATCAAATCGCTCAAGCAATCCTTGTGATGATCACTCGGTCATGCTGCCTTGCCATTGAGGGAGTTGACCCTTCTACTAAACACACTGAGTCCATTTCAATATCTAATCTTGCATCCTCCCTTGTGCTTGAGGCCTCGTGACGACATCGCAAGACGTCATGGACGGCAGAAGTTTAATTCAATATCTTGCAAGCACAATTCAAAGGTCATTTTCTCATTTCTCTCACATAGCATTAAACAATCTAGCTCCAGCCAATTTAAGCAAGCTCCTTAACCCCTTAGCGCAGCAATGTTGTTATGATGTAGTTAAGCATTTTCAGCAAGTGTATAGGGTTGTCGGCGGCCCATGCTGCAGTAAGAGGCTACACCCTATTTACCAGCACACCCAAGGCGTTCTGAAAGTGCAGGTCTTCTGACTGAAGATGATGTTGGGGATAAGACCCCAAAAATTGTTGTGCATGGACTGTCAGCGAAGGACGAGCCCACAAGCACAAGTCGAGGACGGCGATTATATAATGTGATGGACACACTCAGGTTGTTGCTCACTTAGTTCAAACCGTACTTCCTCCCATGTTTGTTCCACCTATGCAGGGTCCCTTGTATGCCTCACACTGTGGATGCACTCCCAATGTCCTTGTGGTCAACCATCTCATTCCCATCCCATAGTGTGAATTGTAATGAAAACCTTTACCTGAGGGCAGTGGGGTGGAGTAGAACATGGTAAAGTAGGCCTAGTACTGTACTAGTATTGCTATGGAAAAGCACCAAGTCGGTCTGTGCCGGGAAAGTCAAAGTCTAAATCAAGGCCCACTTTAAAAATCCCTGAAATGTTTGCTGCCCAGCTAATCCAATTAACATCTGGACTCATGTAGACTATTTAAACTGTAAGGTTAACTAACAACTCTACCGTATTTTAGGGTAGTTGCATCCACTGTACACACACAGTGCTACATAAAGCAAGGGGATACTGGAGTAGAGTTAAAGGTTGTAAGTTAAGCAATTAAAACTTCTAAACTCTGTCAGTCAAGGGAAGAGGTTAGGGCATTTTGCATCCAAAAGGTTGCCGGTTCAACTCCCAACCCGCCAATTAACCAGTACTCTTCTTCCCCATCCTCCTCCACTGAGGTACCCTGAGCATGGTACCGTTCCGTCCCACTGCTCCCTTGGGGAGCCATTGGGGGCTGCCCCCTAGCACGGTACAGGTGTGGCATAAATGCAATTTTGTTGTGTGCAGTGAGCACTGTGTGCTGTGGAGTGCTGTCTCACAATGATAATGGGAGTAGGAGTTTCCCAGTTGGGCTTTAAGTCTCTCAAAACATGGGCCATTCCTCATGGCCTCACCGGTACGTATTTTAATCAAACTCTGAATTGGCAAAATGGATTAATCCACTAATAATGGATATTAATCAATCAATCAATCAACCAATCCAAAGTATATCACATAATCATACCTAGTCTCTTCATTCAATGTTCTTCAGGAAGAGAAAGACGGAAAAAAACCATGGAAAGCATCATTGAAATAGAATGTTAATGAATAAGTACTTATTAAGAATAATAACTTATTAATGGCAGCCCATTGAAACAGATTTGCCTATAATATTAAAAGCATAAGGGCTGTGACTTGCCCTCGTTGAAACAAATATTTTCCTTTTTTAATCAATGCATAACGTTTCTCCATTAATTTTCAACATTTGCATAATAAAATGTTTCCCCAACACTAATCACTGCATAGACATAAAGGTAATTTGTGGAATATGGAACTAATAATCAATTTGAGGTCACTAAAACGGTCAAATAGATCAAGCTAATCCCCCAACCCATCTTGGATTTGGCATTTATATTTCTGTGCATTTCCTGTGCACTTTCATTTTTCAATTTGCAAAAATTTTGCAAATGATATGGTTTATGTCCTTGTTTCCAAGTTGTTCTGGATAAAAGCATCCGCCAAATGAAATGTATTGTAATGCACCACAATAACATCACTAAAAAAGTATTTCAGTGTTTCAGTCATCTCTGGCCTTGTCTTTTTGAAATGGACCAGCTTGAACTCCGTAATAATATGCTCCTTAAATGTTTAAGCTTAAGTCATGTTAATGTTTGATTCTAACCTAAGGTTTGGTTCTCTAACCTAAATCTAATCTGAAACATTCCCTTCATGCTCTGTGCTACTAAAGCCACCAATTATTTCATACTTTTGTGGTATGTAATTCTTTGAATATTGATACAAGAATTGTGCAAAATCTGTTTCATAAAGTCTTGCATGTGACTAACAAATCACCAAGACATTTTTAAAAATTTAATCTGTGCAGATGAGGTCTGAGAGTGCCTGAAATCATGCAGAATCACACCATTGAAATTGTGAACACATGATTTTTTTAAGGAAGGAGTGTTTCTGCACACGACATGTGATGTGATGCATCATGATGCTGCAGGGTCAAAGACGTGCAAAATGAAATTGTCATTCAGTGCAAAGGATACCTTCTGCTGACTGTAACTGTAAAAAACATGACTCTTTTTATTTAATTTTTTTTCCAGTGAATTCTCGGCGGTCATCCATTCACTTGAAACAATTTAAAAATCATGTTTTTTTTACAGTCACAGTCAGCAGAAGGTATCCGTTACACTGAATGACAATGACATTTTACAGGAACACTCTTTGGAGACTTTGGCAGATGAATGGCTCTTGGAAGCAAAACAGGTGGGATTATTGACAAATTCTTTTTAATGTTACCTCAAAACGGGCAAAGCATTGCCATAGGCCTTCCTATCCTAACGGACCTACCATATGAAATGTGATCCTACAGAACCTTCTGCATTAACCAGTCAATATTGACACCATAGTGCAGTATGTGCCACTACATTTTTTGGTCAGGCAAGGAAAACCTACCTCCTCTACATCACCGTTTCAAATGGAAATTCTCAGCTATTCACATCACCTGGAATCATCAGTAGGCCTAGACTTCACCACAATTCTGACACAGTCATGACTTGCCAACACCATTAAAATGCTTAGAGTTGCTAGATCCATGACATACTTTAACAGTGCTACAAAGCAAACACATCTTTCAGGTGGGTACATCCAAGTCCCAAATACATTTCCATATGGCTCAATCAACAACAATGAGGTCATAAACAACGTTTCAGAGTTGGGGGAAGAATGTGTTAGTGTCACTGAATCACCAGAGGAAGAATTCAGTTGTTTGTAGACTCTAGAATGTATGACATGCATTCTGTTACTCAGCCTAGCACTGCATTCTCCAAACCAGCCCAGGTCACATGAATCTACTTGGGACCGTGTAATATGGCTTTACTTCCGGCACCAATATGACGTGGCCGCTGCTCACTGAATTCGTACATTTCGATATCCTGCATTTTCCATCCCTAGCATTTAATTTCTGTAGTCACATGAATACAATTCGTATACAAACGCTTTAGTGTTCCCATCAGTGTCGTTTCCACAATGCCACAAAATAAGAATGTCAGTTTAGGACCAAATGCATTTTCCAGGGTAGCATTTTTGACCTCGGCTAACATTCAACTCCTTGTCTTAATTTATCGCTTGTTTTGAAGTAACCAATATGACAGTCGTGCAATTGTATAGCTTAATCCATTAGTCAATGACCTGACAAGTGTACAATTCTTAAACAATTGCGTTCAGCAGACAGCCCTCCGCAGCAACCTTATTGCTTTGTCACGAACTGTCACGAGTACTGTTACAGAGCTTAATCAGACACCTGCACCAGAGAATAGTAAGCGCACCAGAGACGAAAAAACGACGGAAAATCAGATCCGTTGCTTTTTAAAAATTAATACGGCCTTACCTCGTCATCCTTATGGTTCCTAATGCCACGCACCAAATCCTGGAGGTTTTTATCAAACATCCGATCGATGCTCCCCTTAACAATCTTCAAAGCCATCCCTGCGAATTTCCAACATTAATGTTGGCCCACAGCTTTCTTCTCTTTTTTACACCCTCTAGGCTGCAGGGCAACTTATTAGTGCCCCCTAAACGTCCCACTGAACCGCTTTTAGTGAAATGATTTTGAGTCCTAGGCTAGATGGGTCGCCTAAGCTCGGTATCGGCAAGCTAAGCCCTAGAGATGACCAAACCAATGAACCCTCCTTCGACAATCAACACTGGCCTACTGCTATGCGAAGGCCAGCGGTCAGATCCGTGTAGGAAATGGCTGACAAAATGAAAAGCCCATCACTGCAGCAAGGCCGGCAGGGCGGAGATACATGATGGGTGTGGCAAAACGAGTAGCCCGGCCCATGAATGTGTTGGTCCACCAATGACAGCGGAGGGACCAGAGAACTTCAAGGGGAAGTGAACCCGAAAACATACATTTCTCTGTGCCACGTTAAAGGCCCAGACAAGAAATCACGGGACCGTTATATGGGATGTGCGCGTTTTCAGTGTTGCGCAGCACTCATATAAACCCACTCTTTCGGCCTTGATCTCACACTCACACTAAAACAAATATTTCTCTCTAGCTTGTTAGTTTTCATGCAATCTTTTCAAATCTTGATTGGACCACAACGGGTAATGTTCGAATGCTACGCCTAGGCCTATGCATCAGATGTAAAGTGAATTATATTAGTTATATTATATTACATTACATTACATTACATTATATTGCATTATATTATATTATATTATATTATATTATATTATATTATATTATATTATATTATTTAGTGAATTATATTAGTTCAGCCTGTAGGCTACTTGTGTGAAGAGATTGAAAATGTCACATGAGATCAAAAGGCTTCTAAGTGTTTAATGTAGCCCTACTTGCAGGGCCATGCAGATTCAAATGGCCCGGGGCCCCTATAGCCTACATGCTGCTGCCTATAGGCCTATTTGTTATTTTATTTCCAAAATTCTTGCTTTCTAAATGTTATATTCTTCACATAGTAGGCCTATTACCACATCAATCTCTAAATATTTATTTTCTTTCCTCAAGCCATTTGTTTATTAAGCTCCTCCTAATTGATTTGACTGAACACACACAGACACACACACACACACACACGAACGCACGCACGCACACACGCACGCACACAGACACACACATCCTTCTTCTGCACACTTGATTTGCACCAGCCATTCGTTTCATTACATGATGTGACACAAAAGTATTTCTATGTACAACAGTGAGAACTTAAGTTGTGATAGGCCACAGCTCATCTGTTTAGAAGGTGCAGGATTCAGTAAAAAATGCTGTATAAAAAGAAGACAATCCGCACACTTCAGGTCTATTTTTGTGCAAAGAAGCTTTACTTGACTTGCAAGCTTTCGGTCAGCACTCTGCCTGATGAAGGTCTAAGGACCGAAAGCTTGCAAGTCAAGTAAAGCTTCTTTGCACAAAAATAGACCTGAAGTGTGAGAATTGTCTTCTTTTTATACAGAAATATGTACAACAGCCTTGTGTGATTAGCAAATGTAAATCTTTGGGTCTATCTTATTATCTAACCTCCCGTCCTCGCCTTGTGCTTGTGGCCTTGAGATCCGAGGCAAGTCATTGACGAGAGTTTTAGTTCAAGTTCTATTAAATATCTTGCAAAGTACAATTCAATTCTCATTTGCATGCAGGATGTCGAATTGGGAAAGGTCTCCCAAAAGTTGCTGCGCCTAGGCTGATAGAGGGGAAAGGCGTCAGTGAAGCACAAGATTTACCTTTCCAAGATCCTGTGGGGGCACGGGGGCATGACTTTGTTTAGGCCTACTCTTTGAAATGTCTTATATGTGCTCTCCAACTACTAAGCATATGTCTTAAGCTAATGGTAAATGTCTATATTTAATGTTTCAGCATACATTTTATTCACGTATAAAACACTGAATAATATGTAAAATCACAGCAGTTTCGAAGAACAAAGGGTGGCCTGACTGTCAAACGTAGCCTAATAGGCCTATTTCTGCATGAATGTCATGCTAATGGTAGCCCTCAGTAGCCAGGCCACGCCCTCCTAGTGACGCAACAACTTTAGCGTTGCTTCTAGTCAGGCCAAGAGCAATGTAAATATCATTTCTGATCTCAGGAAAAATCGGGAACTCCACCCACTTTGTCGAACACCAGTCAACCAGTTGCAAATCTAGGGAGGCGGGTCAACCAAGCCCTTTTGGGACACATCAACTGTAGGTGCAGGCCAATCATCATGCTGTAAGTACATGAACATCAACACAGCATTAGCATATCAGTAAGCAGAGGTTTTATAGCTCAACTTCAACATGAAGACAGACAGACAGACAGACAGACAGACAGACAGACAGACAGACAGACAGACACACACACAGACAGGCAGGCAGACAGACAGACATAAACAGACACACATAGATACACACACACACACACACACACACACACACACACACACACACACACACACACACACACACACACACACACACACACACAAACACACACACACAGATAGAGTCAGAGAGAGGGAGGGAGAGACAATGTTTTAGAGCTCCTACAGCTTTATACTACCCTACAAGTGGTATAAGCTCTGCAAAGGATTCAAACCACATTCACCTTAGGATGATAGACTCTTGAACAGAATCATGTTAGTCTGCCACTCTATTCCAATAGGGTCACTTGTTTGTGATGTCACAATGGAGATGCTTCTAAAAGCTCACCTTAGTATACAGACACTCATTCAGCAGCAGGACACTGAAGAGTGCAGTTGGATTATTGTTTCCTCCTGGACATTTACAAACGCCTCACATAGTATGGGACACAGATGGACAGCAAAAGTCAGGGGATCAGGCCAATCATCATGCTGTAAGTACATGAACATCAGCACAGCATTGTCATATAAGCGTAGGTTCAACTTCAACATGAAGACACACACGCACGCACACACAGACAAACAAACAAACAAACAAACAGAGAGAGAGAGAGAGAGAGAGAGAGAGAGAGAGAGAGAGAGAGAGAGAGAGAGAGAGAGAGAGAGAGAGAGAGAGAGACAGACAGACAGACAGACAGACAGACAGACAGACAGACAGACAGACAGACAGACAGACAGACAGAGGGAAGGAGACATAGAGACAGGGACGGACAATGTTACAGCAAAAGTCAGGGGTGCAGGCCAATCATCATGCTGTAAGTACATGAACATCAACACAGCATTATCATATCAGTAAGCATAGTTTGTATAGCTCAACTTCAACATGACACACACAAAGACACACACACACACACACACACACACACACACACACACACACACACACACACACACACACACACACACACACACACACACACACACACACACACACACACACACACACACACACACACACTCAAAGTGGTGGGTAGGGTGATAGTCAGTGCTTAATTTGAGGGGGAGCAAGGGGGAGCTAGCTCCGGAACCTCAGACGAGAGCTCCGGAACCTTGGATGGAACCTCTGGGAAATACATCACAGATCCCCCTCCTGGGGGAGCCACCCATCCTCTGTGCTCCGGGACCTCCTGCTTGACAAATTAAGCACTGGTGATAGTGTCTTGAACAGATAGCCTACATGCTAGTCTGCCACTCCATTCCAATAGGGTCACTTGTCTGTGATGTCATTATGATGTGGCCTTGGAGATGGTTCTAAAACCTCACCTGTGTATACAAACACTCATTCAGCAGCAGGACACTGAAGAGTACAGTTGGATTGTTGTTTGTTCCTGGACATTCACACACAGCTCACATAGTATGGGACTCAGATGAACAGCAAAACAGCAAAAAAGGGTGCCGGCCAATCATCATGCTGTAAGTCAATGAAAATCAACACTGCATTTTCATCTAAGGAGGCATAGGTTTTATGGCTCAACTTGAAGACACAATAACTGTATTTGTACAGCACAATTTCATACAAGGCATGCAGCTCAAAGTGCTTAACAACTGGATGAACAACAATTGCTACGTTTACATGAGATACTTTGAAACGCTTTGAAAACGTCATGTAAACACCTGTTAATTTGGAATTAAAGGAAAGATAAAAGTAAACTTGACGGAACTATTCAATTCTGAATTTTCAATTTGGAATTAACATTATGTAAATCTAATGAATGTTAAAAATAAAAAAAAATAATGGAGTGAGGTAGAAAAGATAAAAAGAAACAAGACAGAAATAGCAAAAAGACAAGAGAGGAATCTAGAGAAAATAGAAAAAAATAAGCAGAGGGATAATAAATAAGTGAATGTAATGAAAAATTAAATGAAGGAGCTGAAAGAAGAGATAAGATTAACCCTCCTGTTATCCTTGGGGTCCATTTGACCCCATTCAATGTTTAACGTCTGAAAAATACACAATTCTTTTGCTTCATCTTTGATGACTTTTCCTAAATATATGGGGTCAATGTGAAAAAAAGTTAAATTTCCACAAAAATGTTTGCCCTGAGTGCTGTACACATTTTGGTTACATCTACAAACTATGTTCCTTGGGGTCAATTTGACCCCAAATTATTTTAAGTGTATTAAACATAAATGGAGCATCCATATTTTGCTAATACATGTTCCAATCTGTCTAGATTATGTAAAATACATGAACTTAGGTTATTTAGAACAGAACATTTTGTTTTATTTAGGGCTCGAATAGCTAACAATATGTATGATGTGGACGAGGGCCAAAACTAATTCAAGGCAACTTTTGGGCAGTTGTTGCACATTTTCGCCTAGTCATGGATTAGTTCTTTTGGTGTGTGAGCTATGTGTGGGGGTGCTAGGACATATCAAAGGGCTTTTTTATGTCCCCAACAGAGCAACAGTAAATATCTGAGGCATAAACCGGAGCAAAAGTTTTTGCTTCTACTGATTTTGTAGACATTTAAGTGGCTGGGGTCAACATGACCCCAAGGATCACGGATGTAACCTAAATCTGAGGATAACAGGAGGGTTAAGGAGGCATGAAGTCCACAAGAGTTTAGGCCCAAGATATAGTCACATAGGGCCCTCAGATGTGGCCCCTGTTGGCAACGTGAGTAAAAACTCCCTTTTCACTTGCTTCTTGATTTTGGGGGGGGAAAACCCAATGTAGTCTGAGATAAAAAACATAGTCTGCAAGAAACTTTAAGCAGAGACCACCTAGGGGACCCCGTGCCAGGGCTAGTTATGACACAACAATAGCACTTACTTGCACAGCCAAAATGATGGACTGGTATATTTCTGAATATCAACTGAACACCCATGGTTCTATATAGCACCCCAGAGAACCTTTTTCCCCTTAGAGTGTGATGTATTCCTGAAGGAGAGACAGAAGAATCATCCTAACATGAAGGCAAAAACAAGTCTCTCCCCCTAACCCCCCACCCCCCCCCCCCCCCCCCCCCCCCCGCCCCGCCCCTTTACACCTTTAGTTACGGCAGTTTGCTTTTGTAGAGCAGTGTAGTTATTACCACATTTTGCTGTTGTAGGGCAGTGTAGTTACTACACTTTGCTTTTGTACAAGTTCCAGAGAGCTGTAACAAGATAGGCCAATAATTATTTACAACAACTGATTTACACTCTACTGGCTAACGCCATCACCTGGACCAATTAGTTAGAAATGACGGTGAGGCAGAATGTACAGATACACAGTCATAAGGGCGGACGGGAGAGAGAGAGAGAGAGAGAGAGAGAGAGAGAGAGAGAGAGAGAGAGAGAGAGAGAGAGAGAGAGAGAGAGAGAGAGAGAGAGAGAGAGAGAGAGTTCTTGAGCTCCTAATGATCATTACCTGGATTTATTTTGTTGATGAAAATATTTTTTGCCAAACTTTCAAAAATCAGTGGCCCATGTTATTTGTGTTTTGAAATGTCCATGTGGGCATTATGTGTATAAGCTACTTGACACATTTCCCTGGATCAATAAACTTACAGTTACTCTACTCTACTATGTCCAGTTTAAAAGACAGAACTTTTACAGATCAGCTCTGTACTTGTCTGCACATTTCAATCAGGCCTTTTCGATTCTCACAGTGGACTAGTGTGCTGAATGTGTGATAGCCTACTGCTTTCTGCATTTCGGCTTTTGGAGTCCTCTGAAAGAGAAGATTGCAGAAAATAAAGCCTCAAATTCATTTGTTCAAGTGCAACACGGACCATTTACATTATTTTATTCAATTAGGAATACAAAAGGCTGTAAATAAACATCAACACTACAATCATATTTTAAAGTAACACTATCTAAACTGTGTGTATAGTCTTACACCTTAAAAAGCATTGTATCGTGTTTATACAGACTTTGCGTAATTGACTTGTGAAGTTACGGAGAAGAAAACATTAAAGGTGTACCAGACAAAAACAGTATACACAGCATCCTGTTAAGATATGACACAGAACAGGTATTATACAAGTCTTGTCACACAAACTCAAAGCTAATATGGCCAAACCAATGTACAGTAGTCCCATTTAAAAAAAACAAACAAAACAAAACAAAAAAAACAGTCCTTCATTTTATTCCTGTAGGACAGCATATTATTGGAATTCCAAATAAAAACACACATTTGGACACAAGAATGAATGATGGTCACCCATACACAACTGGCATGCAATGTGTGTGCGCATTATATATAAGCATATGTATATATATAAGCATTCTTTTTTTCTATTCTGAGGGTTTAAGGTGGAAATATCAGACTATAGACAAGGACTGTATAAATTCATGTATGCATCGACTCTTCTTAGCTTCACTGCACAGAGAGAAAAAACTGCAATCTAATAAACGAAATAAGACAACAAATATCTTCAGCTCTCTTCTTCCACAAGCTGTTTGTCTGCAGGAGGGCTGTGTGTAGAGGCGTCAGGTGAAGCAGGCTTCTCAGACGTATCTTCTGACCTGCAGAAAGAACGAGGGGAAAAAAATGGCAAGAAATTACTACATCTGAAAATAACAGCATTGTTATTACACCTCCTACTCTACAGAATATTATATAATTATTATATAATACAACAATGCATATATATTTGCAGTACAGTGTCTTGGACATTTTTATTCTCCAAAACGGTTTTTATTATGGGCAGTATTACGTGGGGCATACAAGTAGACCACAAGGAAACAGTCATAACTAGAAATGCACTCAGAGAATACAGACCTCAGTTTGTTAAATATTTGTGTCATGATGTGGTGTAATCCATGCAGATTTATACATACCATAGGTGTGTTCAAAGAATTGAATAGTCACGTGTGAACCAAATTATATGGGTCTCTTTTAGTAATATGTCACCTGGTTAGTTTTGGTGTTTAGTTCACCTGCCTTTGTGGGATTGGCAAATGTTTGATTTATGTCATTGGTCATGGCATAGGCCCTACTGTAATTTGCAATTCACTTACTGGAGCTCATCGGTTGCTACATACTTGTTAGTCGTGACATTGTTAGCTTAAATGTATTGTTATAAACATTATGATGATTGGCAGCATGCCTTTCATCACATAATTGTTTTACGGCAATTTTAAATGGCACAGATATTCAATCTTGCACTTTTAAAATGGACTTAAATGGAATTACAGCATTGCATTGCTGGTGGTGTGTTGAGCTGTTTAACTTGTGCCTATGCCTACTTTCTGGCTTTGGGGTCACTCTCCATGTCGCTCGCAATTCAACTTTGATTAACCGATCACATATGGCCATATATGGGCATATTCCTCATGTGGGTTATTATTGTTTTCACTGGTTGGCCTTGGCGCTGTCGGTAGAGGAGTCATTGTCTTTTCCCTATTCCTCATTGAAAACCACAGTTCATCGCGTTATTAGCCACCGTTCATTTATTATTCAAAAATTAATCTGTGTTCCAGATGTTGTTAAGCACACAAGGTTTCCGTTGACAAACTTCAACTGGACAGATGAGTGAAAGATGATTGTGTTGACAGGGAAACTGTCGAAGAACAATTAACTCGCAAGCTGCACTGATATACGTGCCACATTGTATATTACATAATGTTTTGGTGTGCTGATGGCTACGCGAGTATGGTTTAAGTGCCTGTCGGATACCATGATATCCGCAATGAGAAAACAGAAAACAAAAACAGGAAAACAATGAAGTCCACGAGACCTGCAGTGATATGCGCGCCATATTACAGTATATATATTATTTGATTGATTACATTATATATTGAATGTTTTGGTTAGCTGATGGTCACGCAAGTATGGCTTTGGTGCCAGTGGGACAGCCGCACATTATGTACAGTGGTATACCATTGCTCCATTGCTCAACTCAACATATCATTAAACATCCTTAAAGACCACACGAGCCCACGACCACAAGACCACGGAGGTAACAAAGGAATTGAATTTGTACCTGCTAGGATCAAGGCTCTCTTCAACATGTTGTAGAGATTCTGGGTTACATTCTGTGTTCTTTCTTGAAGTTTCGGACTCCCCATTCACTGGTGTTTCATCTTGAGAAAGACATATGAAGGCATTAGAGGCTATGTGAATCATATTATGTATTTGATCCCTTGCTGATTTTGTTGGCTTGCTCACTAATAATGACATATGGTAGGTGTATTCTAACATGGGGAGACAGAATATTTAAAACAAATCTGTAAAGTAACTTGAAATGTATGAAAATGTAAGAATGTATGAATTGAAGGACAGTATTTTATATTTTTATCCAAATAATCAATATCAATAGTATGTTTATAGCACATGATCATACACATCAGTCATTCAATGTGCTTGAGAAGGAAAGAGAAGAAAAATATTAAATGTAGTGAGACTTTCGAGAGAAACAACTAAATCTAACCAAAGGCAAATTGGTTTCTAATTTCTTTTTACCACAAAACATCGTGGGGTCTGTGGGCAACAATAGTCTGTCTGTTGCAGATTTAATTCTAAGACCATAGAAGCTCCCAAGCTACCTCAGAAGCTCCCAAGCTACCTCAGAGACACATCTGATTTCTGACGATGCTTTTTTTCAGATTGGCCATGTAAGTCGAAATGTGTTGCTTTCCACAATAGATGTAACCTCATTTTACACAAATATCCCTCACACTGATGACTTGTCTGCT
This sequence comes from Engraulis encrasicolus, assembly GCF_034702125.1. Classification (NCBI taxonomy): domain Eukaryota; kingdom Metazoa; phylum Chordata; class Actinopteri; order Clupeiformes; family Engraulidae; genus Engraulis; species Engraulis encrasicolus. The sequence continues at coordinate 11,599,238 of NC_085862.1, read as the reverse complement.
CTGAAAAACTTTCTTTCTCAACCTCCAAACTGACGATGATGGACTAACAACTGACTTCATTGTAAAAATAGTTGAGATACTGTAACCTGGCTAAGAATTTCTTCAGGTTTGAACAGCAATACTACTACATGCGTGCCACTGTGTCCGCAGACTATGCTCATCTCCATCTTGGTTTTCTTGAGGATCAGTAGCCTGTGTGTTCAATGACAATCCTCTTGGAAAAATTAGCATAGTGTAGCTCTTTTGAGTGCCATGGACTTGAAAACGAGTCTTTTCAGAATGTATGGCACAGTGACAAAGACTTGATATCAAGTCAATTGCGTTTTTTTATGGGGGGTGGGGCCTAACAACTTGATCTGGTATGTTTGTTGTTCACATGGACAAAGAACTCAATTTTTTATGGCTCTTGAAAAATCACTCAAACTGAATTTGAAAATGGCTGGCACTCAATGAGTGAAGAGGACGAATGTTTTGTCATCTTTCTTCGTTCTCTATCCAAATTTCAACTGTTCGTGCTGTATATGATTTGTCCCAGACCAACCTTTAAAGGGATTAGCCCCCCCAAGGTCAATTGAGGGTCTCCGTCTCTCCACAGTGCCCAGACTTCAGGAAGTGGGTGAAAATTGTTTTTCTGGCGACCGACCCATTGTCCGAATCTACCAGCCCTGACCATAGCTTGGTTTGGCGTAGCAGCTATCTGCCATCGCTATCGAAGGATTTCGCCAGAAGTGAGCTAATTACTGGATTTCCCCCCCAAATACGGTACTTTTCATGTACTTAGTAGTAGTAGTAGTTATTTTCTGGATTTTGTTTTCTGATACTCTGTCTCTCCATGTTTGAAGACACCTTACATTTAAAATTATAGACTGATCATGTCTATCAGTGGACAAACCAGCAAGGGATCAAATACTTATTTCCACCACTGTAAATCTATTAACTGATTGTCTGATGACACAATGTTAATTCAAAAGTTACACTCAACGTCTGCAGTTAAGAGGTACCGACCTTGAAGTTCATGCTTTGTGTCACCATCATTCTGGCTCTCATTTTCTTGGAGAGCTTTTGCAGTTGGTTCACCTTTTCCTACGAACTGAAGTTTCAGTTTGTTGTAAACATCATTGGCCTTCTCCATGACGGCAGCACTGGCTTTGTACCGCCGAATCTGTCAGGAGGATTCAGGAAATGGAGAAAACAAATCTCACTGTTATAGTTAACAGTGTACACATTGTACAAATGTAATGTAAAAATACACTGTACTCTATGATATTATGGTGGCAAACGGTAAGAATTACATTGTGCCGCCGCGGTTTTGATGGTCTACGGCAGTGGTTCCCAACCTATGGGTCGGGACTCACCCAACCTATGGGTCGCCAAAGATCCACAGAGGGTCCCAAAGCCCTCGTGATTTTAAGGGGCTTGATTTTAAAATACCACATATATCCCATGTTGAATAAATGAACAAAGCATTTCACTAATATATGCATAGAAGCAACAAACATTTATTCTATATTTGACCGAAGACGAATTGTGGAATAAAATAACCAAAATGAGTTTTCGCAGGAAACAGAGGGTATCATGACTCCCTCTCGTGCATGCATTCGCACAGCTGGGTCACCAAAGATTACAATGGTAAAATCATGGGTCCCTCAAGAAAAAAGTTGAGAACGACTGGTCTAGGGCACAATCCTTGGTTGCACTAAACCCAGAGCCATATAGAGAACAGTCAGGCAATCTCCGCTGTGTGCCAGGGCCGACTTCCTCATTAGCAAAATTAGCTGTTTTCAGCTGTTATCAGTACTGCTCAGCGTTGCGAATGTTAGTGCCTAGTAGTGGGCGTAGCACACAGCAAATGCAATGCGATGCAATGCAGGGAATATGACAAGACTTGCTGTTCGTAGTAATAACTTCAGATAAACATCACAGGTGGTAAAACCATTTTCTACCTGGTACGGCTCCACACAGCTCAACTCATCTAAATCATCTAAATATCATTTAATGCCAGAGACTTAGAAATTGTTTTGTAAATGACAATTAAGGTCAAGCACAAAGTCATCCCATTCAGAGCATTTTATTGCCCAACTCTCTCAATCTGTTTAACCTTTACCTTCTTGAGTGTTGCAATGACGTCAGAGTTCTTCTGTAGGATTGCACTCGTAACTTGCACTGCCTCCAGGTCAGCCAGTGCTTGCAGACAACGTTGGATGTCCTGCCATAACACATCACAGATTTACTGTCAGACATCTTAAAGGGACACTGTGTGAGATTTTTAGTTGTTTATTTCCAGAATTCATGCTACCCATGCACCAATGTAACCTTTTTCATGAATACTTACCACCACCATCAAATTCTAAATATTCATTATGACTGGAAAAATTGCACTTTTTCTAACATAAAAAGGGGGATCTTCTCTATGGTCCGCCATTTTGAATTTCCAGAAATAGCCATTTTTAGCTGCAAAAATGACTGTACTTGGGCCATACTAGAAAATATTAGTTTATTACTTAGTAAACTACCGGTATCATGAAAAGGTCAAATTTGGCAATAGGCGACACAGTTTCAATGAGCAGCACAGTGTCCCTTTAAATGTGCATTCAGTCCTGCCATAACACAGTATTACGGTCAGACATCTTAAAGGGGCACTGTGTAGGATCGTGGGTGGCCAGAGTAGGTACTGCCACTATGCTGCTCATTGATATTGTGCTGCCTATTGCCAAATTGTATGTTTTTATGGATATGTACTAAATAACAAAAACATATTTTCTAGTATGACCAAAGAACAGTAAGCTTTGCAGCTAAAGAATTCAAAATAGTGGGCATGGACAGGATCCACCTTTTCATGAATGAAGTGTGCAATTGTCACAGTCATAATGAATACTTGGAATCTGACGGTGGCGGTAAGTATTCATGAAAAAAGTAACGTTTGTAAATGGGCAGCATGAATAATGGAAAGAAACTTATGAAGTATTATACAGTGCACCTTAAAATCGTACTAAGTACAAGAGTAACAGCCAAATAAAACTTGCACAGTGTGTGGTTGCTAAGAGGATACCTGTCCCAGGGCATCAGGAAAGCAAAAAAGGAATACTCGGACAAAATAACAACACACTTCAAAGACAGCAGAGATGCACAGAGCCTGTGGCAGGGCATACAGGCCATCACGGACTATAAGCCCGCACCACGAAGCTGTGACAACAACACCTCTCTGCTAAATGACCTGAACAGTTTCTTTGCCCGTTTTGAAGCACAAAATGACACTCATCCACAGAAAACTCCCCCTCCCCCCCATGATCAACCCCTGTACCTGTCCTCTGCCAGTGTGAAGAGGACACTGGCCACCATCAACCCACGCAAAGCAGCTGGCCCAGACAACATACCTGGCCGAGTGTTGAAGGATTGTGCAGAAGAGCTGAAGGATGTCTTCACAGACATCTTTAACATCTCTCTGGAGCAAGCAGTCATCCCATCACTTTTCAAAGCTGCTACCATCATACCCGTGCCGAA
>NC_085862.1:11398237-11590737 GCF_034702125.1 Engraulis encrasicolus | reverse complement strand
GTGTGTGTGTGTGTGTGTGTGTGTGTGTGTGTCTGTGTGATTATAGTCAATGTCCAATTTATATGTTTAGTTTAACTGCACATTGGAGACAAATGCGGGTTTAGCAGCAAACTTGCGCGACCGCTGTTGAAGCCTTTGTAAACATGTCTATTGGCTGACTTGAGCAGTCACTCACAGGCGCCCGCCTACAACATTGTGACTTCTTGTTCACCTTCACATTTCAGATCTTTAAAGTCATTAAGCACATTAAACTCATCCAATGCATTATTACTGATCTAACCAAAGGTCTTAATGACCACAATGGGAGACAGGTCTTTCTCCGATGTTCCTCCTAAATTACATAACAGCCGCATATGGATTTAAATCTTTCTCTCTCTAATTTCCATTTTTATTTTACTTCTGTTTCTAAGGTGGCCTTAGATGGTTTAAGTAAAATGCAATGTATTTTTTTTATTATCATCATCATCATCATCATTATTATTATCATACTGTGTAACTTTGTAAAGAACATTTCAGTATGAAAGTTAACCAAAGCAAAGCAAAGGTATCATATGTGACCTACTCAGTTGCCATGATGGCAAAGAGCCATTCATTCCACTGAACAGCTTGTTATTGATCATCCCCCATTTGCAAACATATCTTTTCAGAGTAAGGAGTGGATCTCACCATAAACTGAATAAATTCAGAAATTAATTAACTAAACTGATCCCTTGCTAAAACAAATGAATTGCATTTTAATTGTATTACTTTGGTCTTTCCACGGCACGTTGTACTTTCTTCTTCTTTTGTTTTTCTTTTTTCTCTTCTTCTTTGTCCTTCTTCCACCTTTCTTTCTTCTGGTTGTCAGATCGCCCCTTCTTTTTTGGCTGCTGCTTCTGCAAAAGACATTCAACTTGATTTAGTGATCAGTTCGAAAGGCAGTATATACAGTATGATGGTATGGGGATGCAGCAGTACGGTGGTTATACGGTCTTTTTTGAACTCATATAAAGAGTTCAAATGAATGCTCTATGATGTACAGATTTCAGACAGCATACACAGCTAACCAAGTCATTAGGCTCGTTCGTGACGACGCAGTAAGATTTCTGCTAGGCAGTGGGCATGCGCACTTTGCCAGTTTGATGCATTGTGGTTAGAAAATTCTAACCAGAATTTTTCTTTGAATCTGATTTGTACTCTACCTTGAAGGGCATCTCCACTTTTGTTTTCAATAGCCAAATAAACAACTAAAAAATGACATGTATGGCACATTCAGGCCCACTGAGAACCGCGCTGGTGCCCGTTGCCGCACCTAATCGCGAACCGGCCGGCGTCTTCACGGCACAGATCTTGTCGTTTGCAAACCAGAAAGTTGGTTCGCAGTGCCAAGCAAAAAATACTTGGTTTTTCCTGTGACAACAGTGTGAGCATCAGCAGGTTTACTCGGATAACACAGTCACATAACAGTCGGAAAGCAGGGTCTGTGGTAGGCACAGAACTGGACGCCCTCACAACCACAGCTGACAAGAGGACACTTAGCAGATTAGACTCTATCCTGGACAACTACAAGCACCCCCTGTACCCAGTCTTCGACAACCAGAGAAGCCTGTTCAGCCACAGACTGCGCGCCATCTCCTGCAAGACAGACAGGCTGCGAAAGTCCTTTGTACCCAGGGCCATCCAGCTATTCAACATTGCACAGAAGGACACACAAAGAGAGATCGTCATAGGGGACTGGACTGCATAACAGATCCCTCTCCTGCACACTTTATCTACCTGGACTCTTTACCCTATGACTCCTCCTCTTTCATTGGAATGCACAGCTGTTTGTGTGTGTGTGTGTGTGTGTGTGTGTGTGTGTGTGTGTGTGTGTGTGTGTGTGTGTGTGTGTGTGTGTGTGTGTGTGTGTGTGTGTGTGTGTGTGTGTGTGTGTGTGTGTGGTGTGTGTGTGTGGAGAGACACAGTTGACGTGTGTAACCCCTTGGACTACTGATACTCCTGGACACTTTGATGGTAACTTTGTCTTGGCCACCCAGCACAGGTGACACTATGTACACTTTATCTTTGGTGTGTGTGTGTGTGTGTGTGTGTGTGTGTGTGTGTGTGTGTGTGTGTGTGTGTGTGTGTGTGTGTGTGTGTGTGTGTGTGTGTGTGTGTGTGTGTGTGTGTGAGTGTGAGAGAGAGTGTGTGTGTAGTGACACAGGGGGCGACACCCCCCCCCCCCCATCCTTTTTCCAGGGAATACTATGGACATTGTACTAGGCAGAGAGACTATGGACACTCCTGGACACTTTATGAACACTTTGTCTTGGCTTCTATGTGCCACTTGGCTAAGGCACATGTTAACACTGTGGACTTTTACACTTTATATTTGGTGTGTGTGTGTGTGTGTGTGTGTGTGTGTGTGTGTGTGTGTGTGTGTGTGTGTGTGTGTGTGTGTGTGTGTGTGTGTGTGTGTGTGTGTGTGTGTGTGAGAGAGAGAGAGATGCCTTGGCAAAATGTATGCAACAGTAAGCTATATATGATTATTTTATGTGTAAATATGTGTATTATGTCTTGTGGGTAATGTCTTTATTTATGTGTGTATGCTACTTGGCACCTTAATTTCCCTCTGGGATCAATAAACGATACTCTACTCTACTCTCTACTCTACTCTACATGCGGAAAAGTTCAGAGCCCGGTATGAATGCTGGTGGTTTGCAGGTTAACACTTTAGTGCCGAACGTAACTGGTGCTGGCACGGGCATGGTTCTGGCTGGCCTGAAAACAGTAATAGTGGACTCGAGATATAGACACTAACCTCGATCGGTGAGGGTGAGTCCGAGTCAGATGGTGCGGGCCGCGGAGGTGGAGGCGGCTTCTTGGTCTTCTTCAGAGGGTAGTCGTCTACTCCCTCGTCTGAGCTGCTGCTGCTCTCCGCTTTCCCACCCTTCTCCTTCTCTTTCTTCTTCTTCTCCTCCTCCTCCTTCTCCCGCTCCCGGAGCCTCAGGAGCTCCTCCGATTCCTCCTTTTTCCGGCGTTCCTCCATCTCACGCCGGCGCTCCTCGTCTCGCTTCTTCCATTCGCTTATGCGGTCCACGTCACTGCCACTGTGTATACATTGACAAAGTGTCATTAACCCATTTAAGCATGATGCTGCGTATATACTGCATTGACCAAGGCGCCTGGAGTGACATAGATGCTGCATTCAGGCTCTTGAGATTTTTATTTCTTTATTTAATCCATTGATGCCTGATGTTGCGTTGCGCAACATTGGCCCTGGCGCCTGGAGCTGCATTACGCAACATTGAGGCTCATGAGATTTGAGACAACTTTATTAAAGATCTCCGTTCGTTTGAGATGAATAAACACATTCTAATGAAAGATGAAGATCTTAGCGCTTAATTGCAAGTTAGTGCATATTTGTATGTGCTTCAGAAGCTGAGATATTTAGGATTTTATAGGCTGAGGGCAGCTTTTCTCAAAAAGGGTTCAGGCATTCAGCACCCTTTTTTGAAGTTGCATTAGGCGTCAAGTGGGTATGGTAGACCTGAATGAAGACAGACATTCTACTGCAAGATGAGGGTCTTAGCTATTAAATGCAACTTATTACATGTTTTTATGTGCTCCAGGGGCTGAGATATTTTGCCACTTTTTGCCAAAATCAGGGGACCATGTTGGAAATAAGTGTTTCTACACTTTTACATGTTATCCCTTGGATACCCTTTGTCTTCCTATATCCATAAATAAAACAAACCCAAACAAAAAAGGGCTTAGGCATTCAGCAGGCGTCTGGCTTACACTGTGTGAATTTTTGCCCGATTTTGCCACAATTTGCCACTCGCACGACTTTTATGGAGTGTAGACTCACATTGTGTAGTGTACATGGGGTAACGACAAGCGATTTCACCTCACAATCGTGCAATCGTAGGGTCGCAAGAAAATCAAAACTATTTGAAATCCTGGTCGTCCCTCGTGAGTAAATTGCATAGTTATGGTGCATTCCAGTCCCAATCCATACTAGTAGGAGATCGCACTTATCCAACCCCTACTATGAAAAATGCTGGAACGCCAGTCGAAGTGGGAGCTCCAACTAGCGAAGTCGGGGTGACTCGCACTACTCCCACCTCAACAAATCGAAGTCGGATGATAATGGGGGCGCCCATGGAGCCGTTATTTAAAATGTCAATAAATAAGTGAAACTTAAATTTTCTTTTGTGCAGCTGTTCCAAACACAGCCATTTTAACTCAACACATTCTTCATGTTGTTACATGATATTGTGTCACCATAAATGTAACATATGACAGAGTAATAGCTATTATGGCTCATTTGGCTCGTATCAAAACACCTCGCTAAAGCCAGCTAAACCACGATGGTTGCCATGGTTGTAGAGCTCCCACTTCAATGGTCAGGAACGGGAGCAGAAATATTCAGGTTGGATAAGTGCAATCTCCTACTATTTTGTATTGGGACTGGAATGGGCCATAAAAGCAGTGCTACGACCCGATTTGACACTACACATGCACAAATTGACAGGGCAGTGCGATTTGCTCTGAGGCGCTTCCTCATCTCACCTCAGGTGCGCATGTTCCCTCCTCGTTTTTGTCACATGCAGTCCCTAAACAAGCCTGTCGAGGACTTGAGTCGTGAGATGTGAACTTTTAAATAGTATATAAATAAAATCAATAAATTACCTCGTGCAGTGTGAGTAGGAGCTTAATACCCACGACTGAAAATATCGCACAGTGTATGCCCGGCTTTAGTCTTAAAATGGGTTAATTCAGCTACAATGGGCTGACTTCCAACTTGCAGTGCCTGTATGTGACTCTACTGTACCTGTCGCTGTCAGAGTCAGAGTCTGATGCCTTCTCTGGTACTGGTTTCTTTTTCCTTGCTTGTGGTTTAGAAGGTTTTTTTTCTGAGCAGGAAAACAAAAATACAAAGCAAGTCATACTGTGAGTTATGTAACAGTTTCATCTGATCATCTTGTAGACAAGACACATTTACAGAAAAAAGTCTATATTAGGATGCTAGAAGCATTTTCTTTGTAAAAGTTTGGAGCACATTTGGAGCAAATCCCACAAAATTCAACTAGTCCTGTTCTGAAGCTGAATTTTGACCATGAAATTTGCACAAAAAGTCAGACTGAATCCTAAACATCTGTGGAAGGCCATCAAGAATGTACAGTTACTCTAGGTGGCTATCAGGGGAAAGCTCACACAGTATTCCATTCCTCTTGCAGCTTAAAGTATCATAATGTTTCTGAACGGGGGCTCTACAGCCCCTCACAAGGCCTGAGAGACCCCTTTTGGGTGTTGAGGAGACAGCTTGGGGGGGGCACTTCTTAGCAATTGAGGGCATTTCATTTTTAATACAAAGGGGGACGTTGTCAGTCTTATGCTGAGGTCAAGTGAGCGTTGGCAGGCTTATGAGGCGGTCAAGGGAGCGTTTGTCACAAAAAGGTTGAGGACCACTGATGCAGCACAACAGCATCAAGTGTCCTCCTTTAACCCATTGATGCCTGATGTTGCGTTGCGCAACATTGGCCCTGGCGCGTGGAGCTGCATTACGCAACATTCAGGCTCCTGAGATTTGAGACAACTTTATTAAAAATCTCTGTTTGCTTGAGATGAATTAACACATTCTAATGAAATATGAGGGTCTTAGCGTTTAAATGCAACTCAGTGCATATTTTTATGTGCTTCAGAAGCTGAGATATTTAGGTTTTTATATAGGCTGAGGGCAGCTTTTCTTAAAAACGGCTCAGGCATTCAGCACCCTTTTTTTGCAGGTGCCTTAGGCGTCAATGGGTTAAACACTGGGCATCAGACTTGACAGTCTACACCTGGATTTATCTTTAAAGCTAAACTGAGGCAATTTGGGGGAAAAAATCCTTGGGAACCTTCCTCTGCTTTAATTGTTATATTCATTGGTGTTGCTGTTTTTGTGGTATTGCCATTGTATGAGTATGTGCATATATTTTTGCTCTTTATGAGTCAGGTTTTTCTTGTTTAGACAAACAACCTCAGAAAAAAATAATGGCTACAGTCCACGCAGCATTCCCAGTGAATCAGGCTGGCTGAATAGAGTTTGCTCTTAACTTGTTGGCCGTTGGGCCTACTTCAGGCGACTCTGGCATAGAGACAAGGAGTAGTATGGTGTTTTGTAATTTAAAAACCCTTTATTTTAACTGGGGAACATAACTAAAAACGCCAACCGGTTTCAACCACACAGGGTCCAGAGTTTGCTCTCGTCTTACCCTTCTTAGCTGCCTGGGCGCGTTTAGGGGCAGGTGCGTCAGAGTCAGACTCAGACTTGGAGCCCGATGCCGATTCAGAACCAGAGATTGCAGGGCGAGGTTTGGAATCATCAGAGTCAGACTGACCTCCTTTCTGATTCGACTCTGACCCAGAATCAGAATCAGAGTCCGCCGAGGGCTTCTGTTGAGCAAAACAAAAATCATAACAATAATTAGCATCTAAATAAACTCTACGACTTTTATCTAACTCACCAGACATAACATCCCAATGATGTTCAATGGGGTTTTATTTCTGGTGAGTTAGAATGCTCATAACATCAAAGCACCAAAACGTGGTATGGTTATCTATAGGGTATAATCAAGAGGGAAGTGTGGGTGACTAGATCAAAAAACAAGAAACAGCTGACAGCAAGGCATCAAGGATATCTGGGCTTCCATAACTCCCATGCAATGCCACCGCCACTGACTTCAATGTTAAACGCAGCATTCCAGTCACTAAGGCAAAGAGCTTAGTAACCAAGTATTAAACATTGAAATGCAATTTAGAGAGTACCAAATTTCAACTGTTTTGATGTAATCCGAATTTCTTTCTTTTTTTCCATTTTCAGTTCTTTACAACACTACAAAACTGTTTTGCGTAATAACTTGGAACAGTTGAAATAGAGCATTTGAGGTTTTTTATTATTTTATCTTTTTAAATACCATCATTGAAAGGTTCATTCAAAAACATTTGAATTGTACTCTAATGGCTGATGACTTGAAAATGATGATGACTGTCATTTATATTGATTATTTGGGGAAATCAGTGAAAAAATGTCATTTGCATAATAATTTGGAACACAGTGTATAGAAACAATAAATGTAAATACAATTTATTACACCTGTACTTTGTCAAATGAATGTGATACTGGATATGAGAATAGTTTTTTACCGCCTTTTTTCCTTTTGCTGTTGTCTTTCTGCCACCTCTTCCAGCAGGCTTCTTCTCTGGTTTAAAATCCTTAAGAGTAAATCACAGCACATCAATGAGCATAGAATGAAATCATGCAGGCCTGAAAATGTACCATCACCCAGTAAAGGAATGAATGAATATAAAGCCTGCATGCATGTCCAGGCATTTTGTACAAAGTTGAATTTGAAGGGTGCATGGGTTGTGGCAATGTGGCTATGTAACACTGTGTCAAGCACAATACAACTTGTGAATAATGAGTCAGGACTTCAGTCAGGAGTGAAGAGATCAATGTGCCTTTCATTACAGCGCCATTTCTAGATAATAAAAAAAATCGCCATGTTTCATTTGGTGCAACTACTTCTGGATCGGTTAACTAGTCAGCTGTTTTATTTCAAGAAGTCAGCCGTCTAGTTTGTCATAAAAATAAAAAGCATTGGCCCTGCCGTGGCCAACCGGTAGGGCACTCGTCTACCATGTGGCTGACCCGGATTCGATTCCCGGCTCGGGTCTTTTGCCGGCCCTTTCCCATCTCTCTCTCCCCACTCGCAAGTCAAAAAGACCAAAAAATAAATAAATCTAAAAAATAAAAATAAAAATCAAACATTTTCGGTCTTCATGTCGTTAAATTACATGACTGCCTCTCACAAGCGACAAACCCTAAGCTCTGCTAAACTGCCTCCTACATTGCAAATTTAATAGCTGAAATAGCTATTAATAGCTGACCCAACATCAAACAATATCTACAGCCCCCCATGTAGGTTACAAACATTTACAAATAACTGGTGCATTTGTACACAAGAACACAAGCAGAGTTCATCATCATACCACTATGTCCATAAACATTCCGATACTGTGTGTGCATGTGAAATCTGGAAAGAACAGCTAAACACCTATAACAGAAGACTTTTAAAAAACCCTGATATGCATGCATTTCAATGGTGAGCACCATGTCTTTGACGGAGTTCCGGAAGGGGGCAGTTAGCTTAACGAAAAAGGTCAGTTGAGCTTTAAAAGCACTGTGTAAGATGACGGCCAGAGCAGGTATTGCAACTATGCTGCTAATTCAACCTGTGCTGCCTATTGCCAAATTTCATCTCTTCATCAATATTTACTGATTAAAACTACTATTTACTAGTATTAACAAAGTACAGTACGTTTTGCAAATAAAAATGTCTATTTCTGGAAATTTGAAATGTCGGACATGGAGAAGAGCAACCTTTTCATGTATGTGAAGTGTAATTTTCCCCATTCATAATGGATACTAAGAATTTAATGGTGGTAGTAACTATTTGTGAAAAAGGAGTGAATGAGCAGCATGAATTCTGGAAAGAAACCGCAAAAAATATTACACAGTGCATCTTTAATTGTTCTTCTGGTGGCTTCTTTACCTGGTCGCTGCTTTTTCCTGAGTCCGAATCTGATGGAGATGGAGAGGGCTCAGGCTCGGACTCTGAGGTGGACCCGCCGCCTTGCTGCCTGGTGTTCTCCGTGGATGACCCCCGAGCCTTCTTTGCCGACAATGGCTAGAAACATGACAAGATGGTCATATGTATTAAATGTAGATTAGAAGAAGGGCAGTGCAATTAAGGGAATTTTGATTATGATTACGCTTTTGTCAGGCTAATTGATCTCTTTACTCATATTTTTGGGGTTAAGCCGAGAATCGGGCCAGGCTTCGTCATAGACACCAACATGGGCAGCAACTCTCACTAATTCAATGTCCTATTAATCTTTGCCATACACATGGGTTCTATTTATTACCTTCGACTCTGTGTTTTTCCGCTTTAGCCCTCCTCTCCCTTGATCCTCACTCCCGGAGTTGGAATCTTCACTGCCACTTCCAGCATTCCATGGTACAGCCTCTCGATCTTCCTCTGCATCGCTTTTTGGCTCGGCATCATTGTCCTCTGTGTCAGAGGAACTTGCTGGCTGTAATAGAGAGACAAAAGCATCACCATTATTTGATTCTTCATTCTTTATTTGATTCTTAATTAATTTGATTCCTATTCAATTCCTATTTATCAGTCATCTACGGAAGATGCATCGCAATTATTGTCAGTGTCGGGCACATTAGTCCATTAAAAAGTGACTAGTTACCAGGGGAAGTAACTATGGCACTTTTGTTTTTCTAACAAATTCAAGATTCAAGAGTTTATCGTCATTGGCTATGGTTACATGATGTTTTTAAGTCCGATTTAATAAATGAGATTTAAATAAAACGGATTAAGAGTTATTTTGCGACATGTATACATGGCACTTTCACTTAAATCTGATTAAACGTCTAGGGAAAAGAAAGCATTGCTATTGGACTGAGGATGCACGTGCTGAGCGAGCCAAATAAGGCATGGGGGCGTGGTCGCTGAACCTCCGGGGCTACCAGGACAGGTTACAGGACCAGGCTAATCTTCTGCCCGAAAATGAATGCCTTTGGTCGGACTCAAAGCTTGGGACTGCCCTATGGTCTGGTTCTTTCAAAATGCTAGTTAGCTTACCCACCTAGCTTAGAAAAACGAGTGGTCAGGGTGATGTAGAGTAATTTTGTTGTGCTTCATTACTTCGTGGGGCACTTTTACATCAATATTTGGAAGCCACAACATTTATAGTCGCTGAGGGACTTCAAATTAAGCAAAACTTCATGTAGGACATCAACAGGAAGTGCCGTCATTTTTTCCCTATTAGCAAAGAGCACGGGGTCTTGGCGCCATCGTCTGGCCAACGAGCATGCGTGGAACGACCAGACTTATTCTGGGTATCTGCACATTTTTCATCACCCAATTTAATGCTTTTTAATACCATTTTTAATACCTCCAACAGTAAAATTAATACCACTACACGGGTGTGCTGGTGTGTGTTACATGGTATAATATTGCTATTGTTATTACATTGCTATAATGTAATGTAATACATACATTCACACTGCTCACTGTGTTATTTTATTCTCATTGCCTGCTCCCTAGTCACTTTCTGCACCAGATGTTTGTCATGACTTGTCAAAGAGGTTTCTGTATGATGTGGGAGTTGTCATGAAATCGGCCCCTTCCTTAGATAATTCATTATAATTTCAAATCAAGTAGCCAGCATCTGTGTAACTCCATGTGCTAAAATATTCTTTCAGTTGATCTGGCTGCTGCATAGGTGGGCCTAAACTCTAATACCCTAGTCATTTTTGTGCTTAATTTAACCATAGAGATGACAACAAAAAAGAGTGAGGTGGCGCGCACACACACTACCCATTAGTTTAAAACATCATTAACCAAAAAGTCATCTAAAACTGAAACAATTTCAAAATTGTGTATATTTGAAAAGTTTGATGACATTTCATGAAATACCTTCAATATAAAAATTAAAAACGGACCAACAATTCATCTTTTATAATGGATAAATATTGGAGGGCAGTGCACCTTAGTCTAGGAGAGATAACCTGTGGCGTGAAAAGGGTTAAAAAGGAACGACTGCTCAGCTCTGGACTGCTCCTCCTGTTTGTTCCCCCCAGCTCCATCATAGAGACTTTAGTGGGCGTTCTACTTTCAGTTTAGCAAGTCGCTCTTCAGAGTGGGAGCAAAGACACAGCAGCAGTTGAACTTGATATGAATTCCACAAACATTTCCCTAACCGCGGACACGCGGCGACTGGAATAGCGATGCAAACACCACGCGGTTACCGATTTGGACATCCTCGCATATCCTCATTGCGACATAGAAAACACTCCGTTACGCGCCCGATTTATGTTACATATTAAACGCTTGCAACTTCACAACACTCGTGCTCACTTCGGATTGCATTAGCATCTCACAGCATCAAATAATACGCCACGAAGCTCGAGGACACTTTGAAGTAGCATATTGTATGAATGCATTCATCATGCATTCATGAAATTATATGCGTTAGCAAACACAAACCTAAACGAGAGGGCATGGCTAACATTAGGAGAGGGAGCATTATAGAGCACGAGCAGGCTAGATGACGAGATACAAAGTTTGAAAACAATGCAGTCATTTTAAGACTTACGCTTTCGACGAGTAAACTGGCACCACAGATATAGCTTCCACGCTGCATATTGGTTGATGAAATTTAACAAGTTTCACTTTCAACTGTACTGCGGTCAGTCACACGCACTGTGGTGGATGGGATTTAGCCTACTAAGTCAGCCATCGCCATCATCCAGTAGGGGGATCCGAACGATAGGGTCTGCTACCCCGGCGGGCCTGTCACTATCGAGTGCATTGTTTACCCCAGGCATGACTGACAGTCTCGAAACCTTGTTGCCGCCTTATAGTTATGAAACAATGTTTTTACGGAAGACTCTGCAGGCATCTATATTTTATTACATTGTGTCTGGGTGAAATGTAATGCCAGGCTTTCATATTTAATGCCACACCACAAAAAATAGCTAAATTTAATGCTTTTCACGGCCTTAAATCATATGTTCTAAATTTAATGATTTTTAATACTTTTTAATGCACCGCGGGGACCCTGTTACTGTAATTCTGAATAAAAGGTTACATGACATGACAGAGGAATGTGTTTAATCAGATTTAAAAGAGGAATAAACCACCCACTTCAATCGGAATTAAGTTTAAATCAGAATAAACTTAAATCCTGTTCGGTAAGTGTTTACATGATATTTTTAGAGCGGAATTAAGTTTTAATCAGATTTAAAGTGAGTTAAATCGGACTTAAGTGTCTCATGTAAACAAGGCCATTGTCATTAAAGGCAACGAAATTGTGTGTGGAGCAACACACAGCGTAGTTTCAAGTAGTAGCAGTAGAAGTAGTGCTGCTACTACTACTACTTCATAGAACATACTGTAAATGTTCTAGCAAACAGCTTCCTTGGTGGAGGTCTACACTCTCTAAGGGCAGTAGTCATATCTGATTTGTATACCGTTTTTGTTTGATTGTCTTAGTCCCCAGCGGTTCCCAAACTTTTTCCCCCGCGCACCCCCTTTTACATTTAAATGTGGTTCGCGCACCCCTTAAGCGAATGTTGCAATGCCGCACATTTTTGGGTAATCTTGATTTCCAATCAACATTTTTTTTCTGCCGTCATTATAATAGAACTTATTGCATGACAAATCTAGGAGTTATAAATTACACTTCAGATGGATCCTTCCAGCATACAATTCATGAAACAATTAAAACTACCTGACGTTCATTAATGCTGGATAAAAAAAACACACATATCCGCCATTGCTCTATTCAGCTCGCGCATCCCCTTGTGACAGGCCGCTCACCCCCAGGGGTGCACGCACCACAGTTTGGGAAACCCTGTGTTAGTCGGTCTTGATATGCATTTGTCTTGTGTGAATTTGGACATGTGTCTGGCAAATAAACAGAATATGAATACTCACTGCAGGGGTACTGTAGGAAGCATGCGGGTTGTTTTGGATCTCCCACAATCCTTCATTGAAGCCTTTTCGTTTATTTGGCTTGCCAAAGCGGTCACGGTACTTCTCAAACGCAAACAGATCCTTTGCCGCAAGGAAGGCACTGAGAGAAGAACAAAAAAAAAAAAACATGTTACTTTTGTGACTTTTTATTATTTTGCATTTGTTAGAGTGTGTCTAATTTAGAAGCAATCAAATAAGCAGTTTTAATAGAATGCCAACCAGTTTAGAGAAGCTACAGTGGAATGCAAAGATTTGGGCATCCTTTTAGAAACCGTTACACTGGTTTATTTTTTGTTGAGTTTTTAAAGCAACTTAGATACAATTTAGATACTTAGATACACAAATTACATCCAAAACACAGGACACCAAGACGTTTTATTTCCAACTCATACAGAAATGTACGTCATTTCAAAGAGTTCAAATCATTTTTCTAGCCAGAGTGTGTGCTCTCTATTCGCTCGGTCACCGTCTCAGTTGAATAATTGTGATTAATAATCGTGATTTCAGTTTTGATCTAAATAATCATGATTATGATTAATAATCCGTAATCGTGAAGCCCTATTTTTAGGTGTCAATTGTGACATCAGCTTGCCTGCAGCCAGACAGGAGCGGTGGACTCGTAGAAGCACAGTGTTCAGCTGAAATGATTCATGTGCGTACCATTACAAGCACCATGAATGATGTCGAAGTCCGGGAGGCCAAACGTTACATACCTGACACAGACATCTCTGACTTTTGCATTAAAGTGTTCGAGGTCAAATCTCCAAAGAGAAACTTTCGATCTCTGTTCACCACCATAATCCAACATCTCCATAACAGTCATACTCACGTTTCATGAGTGCCAAAGAAGAAAATTGGAATCTTGTTTGGTGGAGGTTTCACTGCCCCATCTGCCACATCCTCAATCTAGGGAATATGAAACGCCAAAAGCAAAGAGACAAATGAATATATGAATATATATATATATATTAATGTGCAAACACAGATGAAAAAAAATGTCTGACTCAATCTCCTGATTAGATTTAAATACTTGCAAGACTACTGTACCTGTTGCACACAAAACACCTTTAAAGGAACAGTCCACCCTTTTTTCATTTTCACAAACAGTATTTGCGGTATTTCCAAGTATTACACATGAAAAAAAATCTTCTCAGTAGTGTGTGTTCAGTTCTTAGATTTATTAGCATCAGAATTATTAGCATTATGCTGCATAGCTTAGCATAATCACTGGAAGTAAATGGTACCAATGTGCAAGTGATCACTGCACTGAATTAAATAGCTCTTTTGCACTCTGGTGAGTTTCACATTCATTTTAAAGTGGTTTATAACTAATTAGATGATGTTTTATTTGGTGCCGTAGACTTCCACTGCTACGTTTAATATCGTAATACTGCCGAATTAGGACACGCAAACACATAGAGAAAATCAAAGTATTCTCATACTTTACCAAGGCTGCGTACGCATTCGTTTGTGTACAACCAGCTGGAACCAGTGTATAATGCCAGAGCGTTAAAATGACAAGTCGACTTGAACTGTCTATCGCAATTCGACACTGTGCAAATCTTGAGGAGCACAATTTAACTTGCAAAGGCGTTGCACCTCAACGCAGAATGGACTTGTGTGAAATAAATATACCTTTTCCTAAGTAATTTCCTGAAATAAGGTGGATTTGCAGCATTTCCAAGTATTATTCATAAATGTGCATATCATTTTCTTCTCAGCGCTTTACGTACTTAGATTTATTGGTACCAGAATTGTTAGCATAGCTTATCATAATCACTGGAAGTAAATGGAACCATTAGCATCAAGCCAAAAGTGATCACTGTATGGGATTGAATAGCCGTTTTGTACTCTGGTGAATTTTACATTCATTTTGAAGTGGTATAAGTACATTTGATGATATTTTGTGCATTGCTATGCTTGATATGGTTATACTGTTTAACTAGGCAATGCAAACACATGGAAAAAATCCTATGTATTCTCATATTTTACTAGGGCTTAAATGGGCAATTTCTTGAAATGAGTGGACTGTTCCTTTAAGATTATGAACAAAAAGGACCAGATAATAAAAAACATCACCACCACCAAAAAGAAAATGACGAGTCAAGTTCCAATTTGCATGTCTGATTAAGTTTTGCAAGGGCCCGAAAGTGTCTTTCAGTAGTTGCAGCTTTTCAGGGTACTTCAGTCATTAAGCTTAAGTTAGTTGTCTGATTTATGTTTTGGTGTGCTGACATTTTGGCACTACGCCTTCATCAGAGTATCCATACCAAAAGTGAAAACTTTCTTATATAAACAAGTGCATCATGGGACACCCAATGGGAAGTCCCACCCAATAAGTACATCAAGAATGTGAACACAATGCATATACTATAGTATACTTACAAAAAGGTGAAAGATTCACAACGTCAAGGTACATTATATGATTAAAAAACAAAAACAATTGCACCACTGTAGTCGGTCCACTTTGGTAAAGTTATAACATCACAATTCAACACAGTTCTTCATTTAATCCACTTTTAAAACTTTGCCAAGTAAAGATCCAGTATGCCTCCTGTTGTCATAAAAGACATTCAATGTCACCACCTTGTTTTTATTTTTTTTTATTTGCTCAATTAGGTGATGCTAAAGCACTTGCCCCTTTGCCTTTGTTTTTTTAGAGATTTTGTTGGTGCCACACAGACTGGTCTGAATATTTCAGAAACTGCTGGTGTACAGGCAGCAGACAGGCAACCGCAACTGAAATAGCAACTTGTTACAACAAAAGTACACATGAGAAGAGTATCTCTGAATGCACAGCACATAATTGGACCTTAAGACAGATGGGTACACATCAGCACAGTGGAGCTCAAACTGTGGTACGCATACCACTGGTGGTACTTAAGACATCTCTGGTGGTACTTGGAAGAATTCATTTTTTGTGCATTGATTTGAAGGCTGATCAAGTTGTTGCAGCTGAAAATTGGTCTCACATTTTGTAATATTGAACTGTATGAATCTCAAAACATAATGCAGAATAATACTAGGCTAGCATGAAATTTAAATTCAATTTAAATGCAAGTGTTCAATTTAGCTGTTGATGCCGTTATGAACCTCTCCTGTATTGACTGGCATGCTGCGATATTCTAATGTTGGTTGTCAAGGTGGTACTCGGAGAGCTCAATATTTCCTCGGGTGGTACTTAACACAAAAAGTTTGAGAACCACTGCATCAGCAGAAGACCACACCAGGAGCCACAGGAAACACAGGCTAAAATTCAGACAGGCTCACCAAAACAAGTCATGGGTAAGCAGTTAGTCCGTCAGACTTGTAGCCCAAAGGTTGCTGGTTCGACTCCCAACACGCCAGGTTGGTTGAGGGAGTAATTAACCAGTGCTCTCTCCCCATCCTCCTCCATGACTGAGCTGAGGTACCCTGAGCATGGTAGTAGTACTGTCCCGCTGCTCCCTTGGGGGCTGGCCCCTTGCACTGGTGAAGCATAAATGCAATTTTTGCAGTGTGCACTTGTGTGCTCTTCATTACACCTCTTTTATCTTGTGACAAAGATGTCTGGTCCAAATGTGTGTCATTTTAGAGATATTGCTATGTCAAATGTGCAGCAACTACAAATATCCGAGCTAATACCAAGAATTTGAAGGCATTTTTCTCCATTTCAATGTTTGTGTAGTGACTGCACTTTGCCTTTGTACAGCTGTAGAAGAACAGCTGTAGTCATACTGTACACTAGAATACGCACACAGGTTAACTCTGCCATTAGGACTACATTTTGCCATTCTTTCTGATAATACTTCCCATCACCAGGCAACTTCTTAAGACAAATAACTTAGATGCACTGAGAGAAAAGGGAGCTGAATACTGTTGCACACCCTCATTTTCATTTTTTTTTATTTATGAAATGCTTAAAGCCAAATAGAAATTCTACTTCACAGTCGTGTTTTACTTTGTGTTTAAGTCCCACATAAACATACTGTACAGTAGGTGTATTCAGCTACTTGGTTGTCCAAACTTTATCATCATCAAATCATGTGTGAAATGAGTACATTAATATGAAGAGCTCAACGCTTGCTCTGAAAGTCCACTTGGGGAAAGTCCCATTGTCATTGTGACACAGCGCATTTGTATTCCTCACCTGTGCAAGGGAGCGACCTGAAAAGCCCCCCAAAGGAGTAGTGCAGCGGGACATAACCATGCTCAGGGCACCTCAGTCATGGAGGAGGATGGGTGAGAGCACTGGTTAATTACTACCCCTCACCAACCTGGCGGGTCGGGAGTCAAACCACCAACCTTTGGGCTACAAGTCTGGCACCTTAACCGCAGCGTTTACACACGAGATGACTGCCTTTTTTGGTATAGTGTTAAAACACAGTTAGAAGAAGCTTTTGCATGTTTGTACATTCTTAGCCACTACACACAATTACTGCAGAACTGAGAATGTATTATTACTGAGTTATAAAGCCCTCTGTCAGCTGTCAGTCAGCTCAGCTGTCATCAAACATCATCACTGCATTGAATGCTCTGTTTTCCACAATGGACATCGTCCTCATGGAATTTTGAGAATAAAGGTCATTGATTGAATCATGGTCATTCCACAGTTGTTCTGTAACTTGAGTGTAGGCTAGAACTAATTGGCAGAGGGAGGTCAAACGTCAACAACCCTTTGCCAGAATTATGGACTCCGCCTTGGCAATGGTTGCTTATCTTAGAGGCTCTGGTACAAGTAACATCCCATGAACGTAAATACTACCACAAGGCAAACACCTCGAATGGAGAATGATGGAGAAAAATTTGCATAAACGGCCAAAGTTTTTAACTACACGTTCAACACAAGCTCGGTAACAACCCGGACACGTTTTCCTCTATAGACAGCGATGGTTATACATATAACAAACACAAACTTTACATTCATCTACATTTCAAGAAACTCTAACCACAGCCAAAACAGATGACAAAAAGGCAACAACCGTCTTAAGTTCACCAGTAAACCTTAGGCAGAGACCCTTAGAAACTCATCACATCGTTATGCTTTCTTACCCGGGCAGGCCAGTGGGGGTACCCCTTCATTTTTGCGAAAACTAGGTCGCCAGGCTGGAAATTGTGCGGCATTTCGTTTGTACTTCCACGCCTTTTTTGATGCGATGTGCGTTCAACGGCAATACTATAAAATTTCTACCTCAAAGCAAGACCTCCGCACTGTGTAGTTTATAAAATATCAAATGCGAGCTGCTTTGAAAGAGAACTGTGGGTAAGAAGGCGGTATTTCCGGTAACCTGACATGCGAGCCCGAGCTCCCATCTTCGTGCTTTCCATTGGCCCAAATGTCCGTCAATCACGGTCTCGTCGTTAGTCTCAACTCAGAGCCACGAAAATCAGAGTTGTGACAACTGGTGTACAGGAAGTCGGTTGGACACATGAATCACGTAGATTCAAATAATTATAGGCAGCGGCTTTCTTTTCACCAGAGACGAACACAAAACCACGTCATAGCAATCAAATATTAGGTAAAAATGAAGAAAAATGAATTACATTTACCATTACAGCACTTTCTGTGTTCAAGTCTCACTTCCTGGAACTATTTTGGAACTACGGCAATTGCAATCTGTCTCTCAAAGGCTCCTTGGGCCGCCATCTTCGAGTACAAATGGAACACAGAGGTCAATTGGATTAGCGTAACTCTTACTTCCATGTCTCTGTGTCAAGTCTCAACCAAGAACCGTAGAGAAAATTGAGAAATGGAGAAATGCACCTCACACTCAACACGTCTGAACAGTTCCCTACATTGTGTACTGAGTAGTGTGCATTCTAGTTGGATTTTGGGTGTTAAAAGCAATTTTATTTCAAACGATATTATTTGGGTGGGGTCTACAATTTATCTGTGGGCCCATCAGTGCCAAAATCAGTCTGGATTTGGATGAAAAAATGTTCTTCAAATAGCTATTCCACTGTCCTCAAATGCTGACCCTCCAATTTCACATTATATGCCGTTATCACAAAGCATAATTTAGGCCTAAAGTAGGCTACAGGCCCACTACAAAGACCTAAATCTGACCACATGTTAGACTTGAAATGAGTAGACCAAGGCTATTCAAATGGCGGCCCTGGGGCCAGATGCGGCCCTTAGACAGCAAGATTCTGGACCCCCACAAGCCCCTTGAAATACAGAATCGTTTTTTTTTGGAATTTAGAGATAAAAATATGGGTTCCTTTATCGTGCTGAAACGAGACACGGGACGTTAAAATGCAGGAAATTACTTACATCTAAGAAATGCAAAAGTCAGCAGCCATAATACATACAAATAGTTCGTCCCCTTAACTGAGAGGAATTTGAAAAACTGGCCCTCATTGACATTTAATTGAATACCCCTGGAGTAGACATTTAACTTAAGTCTGCAAATAATTGCCCTTCATTTTCACATTATGGCACTATTATTTAGGCAACTTATGGGCACATTGACAAGACCTCATGACTGAAGAAGGAAAAAACCCAATTAATTTTGTGAACTATAGGAGCTTAAAAGTGAACGAGACAAATCGAGCAATCTGCGTTAGTTCTGGCAGACCACGTAGTCAACGCTCCTATTTGCCTATTGGCTGACGCCAACCTAACCCCTACAGCTGTCCACGAATCAGCTGCGCTTTAGTTAATCAACTGCTGCTCGCAATTGGATGCTGGCCTTTGGCACGCTTTATTTAAACTACCGAATTTGTTTTCCTGTCATTGCTTTTTGCTGCTTGTTTTGCACCCACCACCTCCCCTGCTCCACCAGACTTATCATTGCCAAACAATGTCATACTGTTGTCATTGTTGCTTGCTCTGTTCTAGGGGGTATGTTGCCTTTCCAGCTAAATGGAAGGCACTCCACCTGAGGATGCTGCTGGTCCCTGTCTTGGCTTCCATGGAGCTCATGGAGAAGCCGGGGAGCTTCCTCCGAACAGAGCCATACCACCAAACACAAAATGTGCAATCAGAAATAAAGCTTCTGAAATGTATCTCTGTTTCTCGTCTCATTTTTGAGTAGAGTGGATCTGACAGAACTTCATTCACTGTCAGAACAAGACATGGATTTCATATTGAACTTAAATTTACTTCAAACGCAAGTGATGGGGAGCCATTTTAATAAACGTGTGATGTCTTTTTGGGAATAGAAATACACATTCCATGAGTTTAACACAAAAGTAGTCTTTTAGTATTGCAACTCCTCTTCTTGTTGAGTGTTATGGCCCACCTCAAAGTCAACATCATGCCATGCCATCAGCCAGGGAAAATGGTGGTACTTGAGGCTAATATTGATGAACCTTGTTAGAAACAAAAAATATATAAAAAATATTCAAATCATCAAAAAACATTCCTTAATTCTAATTTTGAAATGAATAGGTGGCCCATTTTACCTGAACATATTTTTTTTTGTGGGCCAGAATGCACAACTGACACTAAAACTTGTGTAGGAATGTGTGCATATGTGTCTATTGTGCGTTTAGATTTTGGGGTTGCATTTGAACTGGCCTCAACTACAATACCTCCTCGTGCCTATTTACGTGATGTTAAACCGGCCCTGGCTGAGTGCTATATGTACACTTGCATACACTGTATGTGTAGATGTGGCTGCAGCCTAGGGCCCCCCTCCCCAGCAGGCCAAAGGAATAAAAAAAGCAGAATTGACATAAAACACTGTATCGAATAAATAAGGGCTTTAATGCATTACAATACTCCACCCACTAGTTAGCAACTATCCTTTATTCTGGGGACAGAATGCTGATGCTGTCTATGTAGTTTTGTTGCAGGATTTCTGTTCCGTTGGGGCCACAGCGACCAGTAGCCTTGGGGCCCCTGGCAAAATCCGGCCCCATCTAGACCCCTCTAGAAACTCATTGTGCCACCTTTTAACATTGACCAAATTTGATAGAAATTTGCAAGGAAGATATGGTAGTGCAACAATCTTAATAAAATATAATAAAATAAATAGGAGCTAATGCTGCCGCCCGTGTCTGCATCAGTGGGGGTGTAATGATTGTATCAAACTGAGAAATCGTAATACGCAGTCACGATACTGTATTGCAATGCAAGGAGGCAGTATCGTTATGCGCCCGTCAAAGTTTTGTTACGCTTCAGTCCAGAAAACAACCACTATATGTGATGGTGCTTCCAAGCTTCAAATTATCATTATCATTTTAAAACTTTTTCAAAATGATCAGTAGCATCTTATAACCTATTCAACCTATCACCTAACATAGTTTTTACTGATAATTTAATTTTATAGTGTTGGCAAATGTGAAAAAAAAAAGAATGATCAATTGAAAAGATATATTTCAAAAATCGTGGGATGTATTGAACCATAGGTCAAAAATTGTGATCCAAACCAAATCATGAGTTGAGTGTTTCGTTACAACCCTAGAATCTTCATAAGAGTAGAAGTACGCAGATCCCACCTCTCTGAGGCCAGGTGCAGGACAAAGGCGTATCTGATAGAGGAACGAGTAGAAGTCGCTCCGCTTTGAAAATGTATTCAGGTCATATGTGTCGACCCAACAGGGTTTTCATCAGGCTTGTGTCATCAGGCACAAGCCTGATGAAGACCCTGTTGGGTCGAAACGTATGACCTGAATACATTTTCAAAACAGAGCGACTTCTACTCGTTCCATTATCGTTACAGCCCTAGCCCTACATATCAGAGTATGAGC
This sequence comes from Engraulis encrasicolus, assembly GCF_034702125.1. Classification (NCBI taxonomy): domain Eukaryota; kingdom Metazoa; phylum Chordata; class Actinopteri; order Clupeiformes; family Engraulidae; genus Engraulis; species Engraulis encrasicolus. Next base: position 11,569,501 of record NC_085862.1, on the reverse strand, counting down.
TAGATAGAGTAAGTAGGTGATGAAAAAGTTGAAGTCTATCAATTTTTTTTTATTATTTCATTGGAGCTTTCTGTGAGGACAGTGGTCTGTATTTCTCTCACCTATACAAATATCACTCAAATATCGCATCAAAAATAGAGGGAATTTTCTTTTTTTGACCATTTTAGTTCTCTTCATACATTTCTTTGATTCTCTCATCGTTGCCATCATGCAAGTACACCCACAACTCAGAAGGACCATCAGCAAAGTTACTTTAACAAGCTGCAAATGATGGCCGTTATACTTTTAAACATCTCCAATACATTCCATCTAAAAACAAATAAATAAATGCTTCCATACAAATACAAAATGTGTTCAATGCAGTGTGTTTTCTCAGATGCCCTGACATTGAAGTTCTGTGCACAAAGCAGCTGTGTGTACAAATGAATAATGAGTACCTTGCCCAGCAAGTTTAACTTATCCCCCGGTGAACAGAACGTCTTTTAAGAACATGTCCATTATTCCAAGAGAACGGGACACCTACGTGTATGAAGTCATGCGTGTGTTCAACTTAGACGCAAGCGTGAAACTTAATTAAGTCACACATAGAATCTTCGTAAAGAACACCTGAGAGTGGTCAACAAGCTACAGGCGTGGAGGCAGGAGATGTCCATGTATATGTCCCTTCGCCATAGCCTGGTCTTACTCCAGAATATATTCCTTCCATGGATCAAGTTAAACGACTCTACGATCTCCCGTACTGTCCTATGGCTTGTGGTCTCTTAATTCCGCGTTGCCCCATCTTCGTTGAGAAAATAATGGAGCCTCCCTGCTGGCAACCAGCACAAATGAGCATCTTTTGCAAACATCCCGACTGCAAATAAGAGAAAGGTCTTTGAATTGTGCTTGTTACATCTAGGCCCGTTGTTCTGAAAGGGCTTAGTCTTGTTACCAACCGGCCAAACTGTAAACAAGAGAGGGACAAGGACTGGAGGGGAAGTGTGTGTGTGTGTGTGTGTGTGTGTGTGTGTGTGTGTGTGTGTGTGTGTGTGTGGTAATTTCATGTAGCCACATCTATCTTGCTCATCTTTTCATCAGAGTTTCTTTGTTCACTTTGTTGCGCCGTCAGTTTTTTCCTCTGTCCTTTGTTGTATCCACGTCCAAACCAGCCTCCGCGGACCTCTGAAGACTCGTCTGTACAGTCACTGGACTCTTGAGGGCAGGCAGATGGAGAGTTGACCAATCTACGCGTGTGACTTGCCTCCTCTGCTGGTCCCAGAGGTGTTGCCATGGTGACAATAGGATCTTCGTCCCTATATATATATATAAAAAAAGGAATTGAATTGTTGCTACCAGCGACCATATACACAGTATGAGGCCAAAAGTTTGGACACACTTTCTCACTCAATGCCTTTACTTTATTTTAAGGCTATTTACAGTACAGTGTAGAGTTACTGAGCATAACTGTGTATGAACACATAAAGAGTTATGTGTTTAATAAACAAAATTAAGAAGGCAGTGAATGTGAAGGTGTGTCCAAACTTTTGACCTATACTGAATGTGCATATCTCAGTGGAACGTACTATCTGTGAACCTTTGGGATGCTTTAAAGAACATTCTCAGTCATGAAATCTTGTGTCACATCAGTGAAACAGTTTTGCATTTTTGCAATCCTATGTTGCATTGATGCTTTCCAATGATGAATAGAGACGTTACGTACGTTGGAAAATTCAGAGACAAAAGAAGCAAACTTCACCTGTTATAAGCTGGTACTTTAATGTTCAGCTCCTCCATGAGTAGGGACATCACGACATCACACTTTCCATGGATTTTCAGAGAAGCCATATCATCCTTTGGGGTCCACTGGGAGAAGAAAGGGGAAAAAATGTGTCCAGTAATGAGAGGGCTGATTCTACCATGTGTAAGTCAAAAACGTGGGTAGCTACGCAGTCGTACTCTTATGTATGCACCAGGCTTGTACGAAATTCCGAATTGAAAGAATTTCAATTCAAAGTAATGCCATAACACGAACACTAGGTGGTGGTTTCTATGTACTTTCAATGGGTAATGTAGATTAAATTCAAAGAAATTCAAGGTAATGGCACCACCTAGTGTTCCTATGAATTGCATATGCATTACTTTGAATTGAAATTCATTCAATTCGGAATTTCGTACAAGCCTGGCATGCACATATCTAGCCTGGTTCACACCAGACGGTGTATGTGTAGCTTCGGCGCCCCCTGGCGGAGCAGAGCTACACACACTACCGTCTGGTACACAGCCATAGAGCACGCTCCGTCTCCAACCAGAAAATAGAAGGAGCATTTATTGCTTCAAAATCAACGGTAACTCACATTGAGGAGTCACAAGACAGATTAGAGACTACATTGACTCTTTAAAGATTAACAGGAAGGTTTTTGAAGGAATTTGTTGGTGAGGAGGCCGTGCCGAAACAATAAATTCTCCATCTATTTTCTGGTTGGAGACGGAGCGTGCTCTATGGCTGTGTACCAGACGGTAGTGCGTGTAGCTCTGCGCTGCCAGGAGACGCCGAAGCTACACACACACCGTCTGGTGTGAACCAGGCTAGCACATATCCTGGTGCTGAGCTTGACATGTTGAGTCTGTCTTGTGTGCAATACATGGTATCAACAAGGCATCTCTTAAACAGGGTGTTCATGTTCATGGCAGTAACTTTACGTAACAAATGCCAAGCTAGCAGGAAAATGAAGGTGTCGAAAACTCCCTCCCAAAGCCTCATGGAGGTCTGATAACCTACATTGGCCTAGACCAGGGGTCTGGAACCTATGTCTCGAGGGCCATTTGCGGCCCTTGAGGCCATTTTATCCGGCCCCCGATGTCATTTTAATGTTATGCAGCTTCACATGAAATATGACATATTATGAAAAGTAATCTTAGAAAATACATTTGCAATACAATTAAGTCATATTCAAGGGCTCGAGAGAAGTTGGGGACTGTTTTAAAGGTGCCTGGCTTCAATATAGGTCTGAAGTGTAGGGGGAAATCCTGGTTTGTGTTCATAATACGGCCCTCAGAGGACTTTTAAAGGGGTATGCCACTATTTTGGGGCTTAATATGATAATTCTTAATTAATGAATTTGAAGTGGCCTTTCGAATGAGCAAGATTCCCCACCCCTGGCCGAGACCTTTAGCTCAGTGCTATGCGTTAGATGTGTTTGCCTCTAAAAAAATAATCATCACAGTATACAAATCTTGTGCATACACTGCTTGACCCAAATGATCCAATGATACATTGATCTAATGATAAAATGATAAGAGGAGAAATTCCAAGGCTTGCTTATGATTTGGAGGCTTGCATACAGTATATCACGAAAGTGAATATACCCCTCACAGTTTTGCAGATTTTTGAGTATATCTTTTCATAGGAAAGCATTACAGAAATGTAACTTTGACACAATGATTAGTGACCTTTTAACAACGTATTTAACCGCTTAAATTTCTTGTTCACTCAGAAAAAACAAAATACAGCCATTAATGTTTGAACATGTACTCACAAAAGTGAGTACACCCCAGATTAAAATCCGGTAGAGAGGGGGCGATGTTGGCTCGAATCGTCTCGAAATGAAACGAAATGAAAAGGGATGACAAGGGAGGTCATCAGTGTGTGTTTCAACCTTTCTTTGCATTGAACTTTTAAATTTTGAGTCTGCATCTGGCTTAAATAGATTGGTGTGAGATTTGAATGCAATCCTATGGAGAATATCATGATCTACTTCAGTAGTCACAGTGCATGTTGACATGCATGTTCCTTTTAGGTGTATTTCAGATTGCCAATGTTGACAGCATTCATGCATCCCCAAACCATGTCAGTCCCACTACCATGCTTGGCTTATGAGAGGATACACCTTTTTTTTGTAAAACTCACTTGTTTACCACCACACGCTTGACACCATCTAAAGCAAATTTGTTTATCTTGGTCTCTTCAGATCACACAACATGGTTCCAGTGATCCATATCCTTCGTCTGTTCATCTCTCTTGAGACCAAGATAAACAAATTTGCTTTAGATGGTGTCAAGCATGTGTGGTGGTAAACAAGTGAGTTTTACAAAAAAGGTGTATCCTCTCATAAGCCAAGCATGGTAGTGGGACTGACATGGTTTGGGGATGCATGAATGCTGTCAACATTGGCAATCTGAAATACACCTAAAAGAAACATACATGTCAACATGCACTGTGACTACTGAAGCAGATCATGATATTCTCCATAGGATTGCATTCAAATCTCACACCAATCTATTTAAGCCAGATGCAGACTCAAAATGTAAAAGTTCAATGCAAAGAAAGGTTGAAACGCACACTGATGACCTCCCTTGTTATCCCTTTTCATTTCGTTTCATTTCGAGACGATTCGAGCCAACATAGCCCCTTCTCTACCGGATTTTAATCTGGGGTGTACTCACTTTTGTGAGTACATGTTCAAACATTAATGGCTGTATTTAGTTTTTTTCTGAGTGAACAAGAAATTTAAGCGGTTAAATATGTTGTTAAAAGGTCACTAATCATTGTGTCAAAGTTACATTTCTGTAATGCTTTCCTATGAAAAGATATACTCAAAAATCTGCAAAACTGTGAGGGGTGTATTCACTTTCGTGATATACTGTATGTCCCCCTTTTTTCCTTTCATCGGGAATCTCTGAAGTCTGAGAACACTACACCAACTTTGAAATATGGGGGTGGCAAGCAGTATGTTAATGTTAACGGGTTGTTAAAAGTTGTCGGCAAATGGGTCTTCTAAATGGACAGTGACCCAAGCAACCAAACCAAATTGGAAACATGGCGTGAGGACAACAAAGAGTGGCCTGGAGTGCCCTTAAACATTTCCTTGTTACATCTCATTATAGTGGAATACAAAAGGATACATTTTTGGTTCTTGATCTGTAAAATGTGTTTTTTTTTCTCCTCAAAAGATTGAGAAGTGTGTGAGAGAGAGAGAGAGAACCTCCATGCCATTGTTGTGTGGCCGCCTTCGAAAAAAAAGAGTCACCATCTAGATATCTTACTGATGGTAAATAAACTTGATTACTTAATTTATTTTCAAGTCCAAATCCAGTATATATACTGTATGTAGCACATTTAAAATACAACAGAGACAGCTGACCAAAGTGCTGGACAAGCAGGTAAAAAGGACTTCAAAGATACTGTAGCCTCTTGAGATGAACCATGTCTTCCTGCATATCTGCACCGGCATGTGGAATCCCGCTTATCTCCCTTATCCTGCTTATCTGTCGTTAGAGTAAGGTAGTGTTGTAGTATCTATTATTGTCTGTTAAGTTGTAGGAACCATGCACCAGAATCTAGTGAGCAAGATAGACGCGTTGCTACGCAGGCGAGAAACTTAGCCGGGCCAAGAATCTTCGCTTGGAATGCTGACGTGATTATTTTCTATAGATCATGTACATGGTTCCTACAGTGTTCTCCCTTAGATACCATTCCAAAAGAAGATTCTATGCGCGGCTACCTTACATGAACACTTGACTGGATCCAAGAAATGAACGGTCACCCCATCAGCCAATCGGAAAAGAGAAATCCGTTGTGAAGGCAGATAACTACTGGCACACTGTGCAGCAATTGCAGGAGGAGAGAAGTGCCGCACACTCTCAAGTGTGACCTGAGGAAGGCCGACAGGCCGAAACGTTGTCACGTTAAAAACTGTTCATTATATCCCCGAAACGCGGAGCGTCGGGGATGTAATGGTTTTGCGTGCGCCGCCGCCGCGTAAGGTCTTTCGTGTTAACGCGATAACTTTTGAACGGATGTTTGGATTTGTCCCAGATTTTTTGGGTGAATGCTCTAGGGCAGGTTCATGAACTGATTCGAGTTTGGAGGTCAACACTTTCAAGATGGCTGAATTCAAGATGGCCGAATTTTTGTTAGGTCCATAACTTCTGACCAGGTGGATGGATTTGTTCCAGATTTGGTGTGTGAATGCTCTAGGGTAGGTTCATGAACTGCTTCGAGTTGGGAGGTCAACACTTTCAAGATGGCTGAATTCAAGATGGCCGAATTTTTGTTTGGTCCATAACTTCTGACTGGGTGGATGGATTTGTCCCAGATTTGGTGTGTGAATGCTCTAGGGTAGGTTCATGAACTGATTCGAGTTTGGAGGTCAACACTTTCAAGATGGCTGAATTCAAGATGGCCGAATTATTCTTTGGCCCATAACTACTGACCGGGTGTATGGATTTGTCCCAGATTTTGTGTGTGAATGCTCTAGGGTAGGTTCATGAACTGATTCGAGTTTGGAAGACAACACTTTCAAAATGGCGGAATTTTCATTTGGCCCATAACTTCTGACTGGGTGGATTGATTGGCCCGGTAACACCCTATTTTAATGGTTCACCATTTCAGTGAATCTACCATATTAGGTACAGTGTAATAACCAATGTAACAATATGTATTACCATGTAATACTATTGTAATACCAGTGTAACAATATGCAATATCAGGTACAGTGTAATAACGAGTGTAACAGTATGCAATACCATGTAATATAGTGTAATACCAGTGTAACAATATGCAATACCATGTAATACCACTTACGCACAAACACATGATGTAAGTAAAAAAATTACATTGTATTAAATATTGTTACACTGGTTATTACACTGTACCTAATGTGGTATATCCACTGAACCATTAAAACAGTATTACCATTTGCCCCATTTTTTGCTTCATTTTCACAATAGTCAGTCCCTCCAGGATTTTGCACTGGGATTTTGTGATTTTTGCGGTCAAAATGCCTGATTTTGTGGCGGCATTTTCTCATTTTTTGCAAAGATTTTGTGGCATTTTCTCATTTTTTGCAAAGATTTTGCATCCCTTTCTGGGTTTTTTTGGTAACTGAAAACCACAATCAGTCTAAGCAGGCTTAAGACAAAAGAGGGAGAGATTCAGAAACACACTTCCTATATAATAGAATAATAAAATATTGTCAAAAGCTGTCAGAGCGTCTTATTAGCCAGTGCGTCCAATGTGTAAAAAAAAAAATAATGGCCGCGACACTCATAAATCTCTGTCGATATTTTAGAACGACTTCGGGGGAAAACGGGACAGCGCGTTATGAAAAATACTTGTGGGTATAGCCTACCACTAGGCCTAATGAAGAGCGTCGCGGGGTACAGTAGCCAGGCTGTATGCAAGCGTTACAATGTCACCTGTTGGAAGACGCGTCTCTCTCTCTCTCTCTCTCTCTCTCGTGCTCGTATTGCAAGCTGTTGCATATTATTTGCTTGATGCAAAGTTGTGATGGCATACACGCTCTCGTTGACATGGTTGTGTGCATGGTTGCATGGATTCGCAAGACTTTATTGCAATAACACAGTGAAAGCGTGGAAGGGCCGTTCACTTCCTATCTCGGTGTCCTTGACTGAAACAAGTTGCAAAACTCCACACTTCCGAAACCTTTGCGATCGGCACTACAGTGATTGTTATCAGAAGGCTTGTGCCTACGCATAGACATAGACCCTTAAATTACAAACATTAGCGAACATTGAAAAAAGATCAGACAACGACCGTCGGGTAGCATGCTCATGAAAGCGACAGGGGAGAGTGGAGAAGTTCCGCAAACATGTAGCCTAACGTAAGATGTTTGCTACTGTGCGACAGTACCGCCACTATTTCATGACTGCATACACTTCTTCGTCATGGATAAATGGGCAACAATACTTTTTCCACCCAGGATTGCACTGAAAAGTAGGCTACTGCTGTTAAAAAAAGGTAATGAGTGTGCAGCACCGACGCCTGCGTGTATGTGTGAGGGAGGGGAGGAGAGACGCGGAACAGCTGAGATGAGGGTCGCGACTTCCGAAATAGCAGGCAATTATTTTTCAATGTTTCAGTGACATATTAACAAAAATGCTTCGTATTGGTTTTCGTCTCCGGTGGTATTGTAGTCACATTTTTATTTTTTTGACGAAAATATAAATCAATAAACTCCACAGAATGTTGAAATTTTGCGGGAAAAAATGCGGCTTTACAGGAATTACGCGGCATCGTGAAATTATGCGGAATATCATTGAATTTGCATGAATCCACGCGATCGCTGAATCGCGAAAAACTGGAGGGACTGAATAGTCGTTTGGTTTTAAGCCTATGCACGTCATGTCACGTCTGTATGTATCATATACGTTTACGAAATGGTGGACGGGAGTGGTAGAAATGATGGGGGACTGGAAGCGTCGCGTTTCGGGGATATACCTTAAGCAGTCGAAGGCGACTGCACAGGCAGTCTAGTTTAACTTGAGAGTGTGCGGCACTTCTCTCCTCCTGCAATTGTATTTTCTGGTTGCCAGCACCTCTGTTTCTGGTGTGCGTTTTGCACCTCCACTCATCTACACTGTGCAGCAGTACCTGTAGGTTGACAATATAGAGGCGTGGTCTCCTCGAGGCAGGCCGAGTCATACACCACAGACGAGGATACTTCTTCAGAACCTAAACAAAATAAAGTGAAATTAAATCTCATTGCCGAAAGTGCTCTGTGATTCAAATTTGCCACTGAGATAATAGGGCTGTAAATTAACACCAGCCAACCGGCCAAATGTTGGTGAAATTTCAACGATGTTTTCAAGACATGAGGTCCAGAAGTCTTAAAATTTTATAAGGTGTACAATCCAGATGACATGAATAAATACTGGGAGTAAAAAAAGGACGTACTACTACATTTAAAAATGTGTTTTAGATATTCATCTTGCCTTGAGGCTTGAGCCCAAACAGAGGATGGCGTCACAGTGTTCCGCCGCGTCTATGGCTCCGTTCCAGTTGAGAGGCCAGTCCAGCGTGCCGCGTTCCCCGAAGTGAACGATCGTATCCCTCAGGTCTCCTCCACACTCACCACACTGCCGGCCGGTCGCATGCCTGTGTTTAGCTGTTCGCTCCGTGACATCAAAGAGACGGATGTATTCCCTCGTCGGGGTGCAGGACGTACACACCTATTGCAAAAAGAGTTTTGTCATGATATGCACATGGGTCAAAGACGTGCAAAATGGCATTGTCATTCAGTGTAACGGATGCCTTCTGCTGACTGTAACTGTAATAAACATGACTCTTTTTATTTATTTATTGTTACAGGAAATTCATAAAAGCCTCGGCTGTCATCCATTCGCTTGAAACAATTTAAAAATCATGTTTTTTTGTAGTTACAGTCGGCGGAAGGTGTCCGTAACACTGAATGACAAAGACGTCTTTGACCCACATACTGTATGACCAGTCATTAACACTCGTTCATGGACACTTTCCCCCGAATAGATATAATCCAATCATCTAATGCGAATGCACTCTAGTGGGCGTGGGTTATAGTACTGCGGTGGGTATGAGGAAAATGCAAGTTGGGGCAGGGCAGCTGGCTGTTGAGTACAGTAAGCAGTGATCGGCAACCTGAAATCATAAGTTACAGTCCAGTCCAGTGCTGCATATTCCAAATGACCCTGTTTTATCTGTCCTATGAACCCAGGTGATCATTCAGCCAGACGATCACTTAATTGAATTGGATGGGTAAATTAGGTCACACTTGAAAGTGAAAGAAAGTGAAAGCCCATTGGGAAACTCCAACTCCCATTGTCATTGTGACACAGCACTAGGGGTGGGCGATATGGTAAAAATGTTGTAACACGATTTTTTAACATGGAATCGCGATTTTGATTTTTTATCACGATCTTCCATCCAAAAAATAAAAACAACAAAAAACAACTTTCATATACTTGCAATTTGTAATTTGCAGTCAATAAAATGTTAACACACTGATGATACCCTCATAAAGTGTACAATTGGAATACAATAATGTAAAGAATAAAGTGAAGACAACAACACAAGTGAGAAAACATCACTCTGATACTGATAATAAACATCCTCACTGCAAGACGATCTATACGATTTCTCCACTTTGGCAGATTCGAGACGATATTTTACTCAATATCGCGATTCACGATATAATATCGTCATATCGCCCACCCCTACACAGCACTCCACAGCACACAAGTGAACACTGCACACTGCACACAACGAAATTGCATTTATGCCTCACCCGTGCAAGGGGGCAGCCCTCAGTGGCGCCCCATGGGGAGCAGTGCTGTGGGACGGTACCATGCTCAGGGTACCTCAGTCATGGAGGAGGATGGGGGAGAGCACTGGTTGATTACTCCCCCCACCAACCTGGCGGGTCGGGAGTCGAACCGGCAACCTCTTGGATGCAAGTCTGACGCCCTAACCGCTCACCCATGACATGGGATATGTGGGACTGGACTGTAACTAATGAATCAAGGTTGCGCATCACTGATAGGAAGTAAACAAGTTTCATTTACATTTAAAAAACAGTGAAAACTGTCCAAAAGCTAAGAGACTACAAATGAGCAGTAAAAATGATGGATGCATGATATGGCCAAATGGTCAAACAGCAGACTATTAAACAAACAAACTACTAAACATGCATTTCAATGGACAAAGATGGGCTGCATAGTGCCAAAATGTTGAATGTAACCGAAGAATGTTAATCTTACCTCTATAAACATATTCCCATGCAACTCAGAGAGATTCTGCCTTGGAAATCCACTTCTTAGGTGGAGCCCATCACAGTTTTGAGAGACTACATGCTGAACCTGAGAAGAGCGAAAGTGCCATGTTGATGGAGAGAGATCGTAAAAGAACCGACTCGTATTCCTTTGGTTACAGACATCGAAGGTCTTGCTCAAGCAAAGTCAAGTCAGTGTTTATTGCCACTTTCTTCAAATGCACAGGTCATAAAAGGAAAATGAAATTATGTTTATCTCCGTATACCACGCTAGGACATAGACCTACACAGCACTGACATTCACAGACTGACATGTAAGTGTGAGACAGGTCAAGTAACAGTGATGAACTAATAACAATAAAGTGATGAATTAATAAATAACAACTGACTTTTTGGTGCATTTTACAAAGTAAAAGTATTGGCATAGTGTACTAAATAAAGTATATGGTCCACCTACCAGCTTTTCCTCATGCAGCATCTTGATGCACATGTGTGTAAAAGTGGGCTCAGCTTGACTCAAATCAGTGACGCTGTGAAAACAAAACAGTAGTGAGTGACCGTAAAGAAGAAAAACACCATAATGCCGTGTACAGACCAGGAGCGAATTTTGACGATTAAATTAAATCTAATCGCAGGCGAATTCGCTCTGACGCTGTTCGGCGAAAACCAATCGGAACTTTCATATCTCCGAATGTCCCAGGCTGTCAAGCCAGAGCCGTTATGTGATTAGCTGAATCAAACATGTCAATGCTGCGCATCGAGCAAATACAGCGAATTCAAGGCGAAACTTCTTCTGCTACCCACGCTACCAGGCAGCGTAGTTCGCTCTTGGTCTGGACACGGCATAAGGCCTTGTGTCCACCAAATGCGTTTTTAGTGCTCAGAGAGACTTGAAAGCTGGAAGGCTAGTGCTCTGGAGACAGAAGACCATATTTTTTTTTAAAAATTGAAAACAGGCACTGTACTGTAGATCAGTGTTTCCCAACCTTTTTTGTCTCGCGTACACTGCCATGAGTACCCCCTAATTCATGTTCTATATCGCTTTCTCTGTCCTGATGTGAGTGCTCCATACATTTGTTATAATAATAACAACCTTCCAAGTACCCCCTGCAGTGTGTTCGCATACCCCTAGTGGTACACGTACCCCTAGTGGTACACGTACCCCTGGTTGGGAATCACTGCTGTAGATGGCGGTGGCACACATCTTATGCAAGCAGTCACCAAATTCCACAAAAAGAGAAGGAGGGGACACTCCTTTGCATTGGGCGGGCGGAGTTCGAATGATCTTCCCCTACGTTTTGATCATGATGTAATAGTTATTATACGAAAAAGATTTTACACCAAAACGGTCCTTCATATTTACCTGACTGGGAGCCCCCTCTTCAATCTTGTCCACACTCCGTCCGGCCCTCTGTAGTCTGGGATTGATGCCGCCTGAAGAACACATCACAGACAGAAGTACCGTTTATGGCTGCGTCGCTTCCATCACTGGTATCACTCTATTGCTGCACAGTCCTCGCTTAATCGTGTGGCCGCTAGGGGTGTAAATCACAGCCTTCATGACGATACGATATCCATTTCTTAAATCAGGGATTCGAATTTTTTTCGATACTTAAGAAATCCCCACGATGCGATTCGGTTCGATTCGTTTTTTTCCAATTACTTGTCCACTACTATTGTGTTATGGAGCTAGGGCATTGCACAGGGGCCAGCGATTCAATTCTTTTCGATTCTTAAGAATGCCCCACGATACTATGCGATGTGATTCGATTAAATCGCCGGCTGATACTTCCGATACATCGATACATTTCGATTTTATTGACATCCCTAGTGGCCGCCGGTGTGTTAGCCCGGTAATCCATCTAGGTTCCTACCGTGCTGATCCCGGCACCAGTGTAGATGACCAGGCTTTTAGACATCTGCATCGCCTCGGCAAGCTGCTTCACTTTCAGTTGCAGTTCTTCTGTGCTGTCGTACATCTAAATGAAAGGAAAAACCAAAACATCACAAACAAGAAATGTGGAAAACCTCATTACTGGCAGGGCACACGAGGAACAGGATCAGCTAAAGTGCTAGAAATGTGCACTGTTGCATTGGCCAAGGTTCAAGATCAAGGGTGGAAAAATGTGAAGAAAAATCATGGGCTTCTTTGAACCCAGGCCTTGCATATGATTGAAGAGGAGGCCAAATAAACATGAAAGCATAGTTAAGTAGAGTTGGAATGACATCCACCTAGAGAGCCTTAAGACTAACAGAAACAATAAACAGAAACAAAATTGAAAAAGAAATAACAGGCTGATTATATTATTCTAAAAGGACACTCAACACACTTTATTAAACATATCGAAACTGACACAAAAGTATCAAACCTCTTCTTGCTTCCTCTTCAGTACAGTCCTCTGTATTTTCCTTTTGCATAATTCTTCAGCAATGTCTTGATTCTGCTGTAAGGCTGCCAGCTCTTTCTCTGTGCGTTCTCCATCATCCTTCTTCAAGATTTCTGATATCTGAGCGGAAAATGTCAAACGATGTGTCAATTCACTTGTGGCTGATTTGTTTGAGATATGTTTGTGGGACTTTGTAAGACTCCACACACCAGGGTCAGATTTTACAACTATGGTTTTCTACACTGCTCCCTGACGTGTACCCATTTGTAAATAATGGGCACAATCGTGTTGGGCTAACCGGGGGGCAACCGCCATTCCGACAGTATTTGATTGTCATTCCGAGCTATTTAAACATTGCTGCAAGTGCTTAGAGGCGCTTGAACAATGTTCTAACTTGACATTTGCAACAATGTTGCGACACGAGCGAGTGAGTGAGTGACAGCTTAATTACAAGATCAGTGTATCATGTTGTCACGGTCCAAATGCCCTTAAAGGTAGGATCTGAGATCTTTGACAGACGGTTCCTGCAATAAAACGCAATGTCGGAATGGTTAAACTTTTGTTATAGGATCAGGGTAGGATACAACAGTCTGAACAACGCTCGCTATTCACTTGAAAAGGGGGGGGGGGGGGGGGGGGGGGAACAAAACATGGGGCACACTACACTAGCCTACACCTACTACAACTGGAGCTACACGGCAATCTTTTCAGAAGTGACCAAGCAGCTATCGTAGAACGCAAAGTGTTGCTGCTATCCAGAAATAAATCAGGCCATAATAAGTTGTTTGATTCATGGACAGACATGAAAGTTACAGAAAATGCATCTAATACCTACCTCTATGTGAGAGGTACGTATTTGATGCATGTTCTGTAAATTGTTGGGTATCTTTCATAGATGCCCCTTTACATTCTGTTATGCCTTACCATTTTGAACGACTTCCTCCGATTTTCTCGTTGTATAATTTTAGCCTTTTCTAGTGCTTTTCTTTCGTCTCGACATAAACATCGGCTCTCAGTGGGTTCCTCCATGTTGGTTTGACCATAGATTGAAGCGCAGTCAGTGCTGTGTGTAGGCTACCAACTGTGGACGAGAGCGCTCTCTATAGGTAGGGATGGTCCCACCAGAGGATTTATAATACAGGGAGAAGATTCAGTCTTACATAGTCAGGTTCATTGTGTATTTTTGCTGGATTTTGTTGGAGATTTGGAAAACTATATATTTTTGAAAAGTATATTGTATAAGCAATCAGAAAAAACAATGTTTCCATTTGCACAGGTGTCTGCATGGCGGCCATCTTGGATTTTTAAAAATGATGTCCGAAAAACCTACATTTTGACATTTCTCAGCTTCTGAATAAGCTAGAACACTGATTGTAACTCCTAAACCTACATTTTCAAGGACAAGGAATCCAATGGCACCACAATAAATTTGATAGGTCTTAACAAAATGGATTTCTTCTTTGATTGATTGTTTTACAGACATGTACACATGGTCAGTGTAATGGAACGTTTCACATAGGAAGGATCAAGCTCTTTTGACAGTCTTTTGACACCTCATCGGCATCATCATCAATGTCACTTTCGTACGTGATATATTGAGACTAGTCCTCGTCTGTGGCAGTGACTGCCACACTGACAGAGATCTGTACAGGCTAAGTTCCTTGTTCTGCAAGAGCACCTAGAAGAAGAACAGTCTGATTTGCACTGACATCTCACCATCTCAACAATGGCTTTTGGAGCTGGAAGGACCTCAGTGGTGGTAGGTTTTCTGAGTGTCTAAAGTAGCCATTTTCCAGGGGATCCAACTGTGTAACCTGCTGAGCGATGACTGCCTGTCCCCACACCCTTGTTTGGATATGGACTCTCAAGATGTTTCAGAGCTCCGATTGTTGTACGGAGCTTGTCACCTTCTGCCATGTGCTTGCAAGAGAGATATCAACGGTTACGTGGCGCTATTCCGACATGTCGCTATTCCGACATGTCGCTATTCCGTAGTGGTGTCAACAATGATCGATTCGGCGATCCGAATCGATCCGGGGCATGGACGATCCAGATCCAGATCCGGCAAGTTCCAGAATCAATCCGGCAATTTTTTCAAGTTTCAATTACTTCCATGGATATTTCGGGAGCAAATGAATGTTAAATTAAATAAAAACACTTCAAAACATTGCAAGACTGATACAGACTGATACAGAAAACAGCCAATAAATTGTTGCTCAGTATCTGACTACTTGTATTTCCTCATCATGGCTGAACATTTGCTTTGCGTTCAGTAGAAATGTAATGCATTGCAATGCATTGTAGAATTGAATCGAATCGGATTGGATCTAATAGAATCGAATCGAATCGGATCTACTACCTCCCGAATCGTGATCGAATCGGATCGTGAGGGCAGTGCCGATCCACACCACTACTATTCCGACGTTAATGTCTATTGTCGGAATACCGACACGTTTTCCACCGTCCGCCGCTATTCCTACATGCCGCTATTCCGACATCCCTAACCTTAACCCTAACCCTAACCCTAACCCTAACCCTGGGGATGAAAAGTGTCGGAATAGCGATTGCCCCCCGATATCAACGTAGGTCAGGGATTGTCTTGATGCTGATGCCCTTGGGTGCGTAGGTTGTACATACAAAGGTAGCCAGTGTTGAAAGCATTCCCCCTTTCAAGTCTGCTTCCTCCAGAAGCATCTGCAGAGCATTGATGACATCCTCATCAGCTTTGAGGTACACCTGGAACCATGTTGCCTTGTCTATGCGAGAGCGCCTCCCAGTGTTGTCAGCCCCTGTGAAGGCATGGAAGGCGGGCAAAGCCTTTGCTCATTCTGGACTTCGAGCTCTCCACAGTGGTTCAATTTGCCATAGAAATGGAAGTGTTCAACAGGGCCTCATAGTTTGCTTGTTTATTCATTGACTGATGGAGACAAACTGAATTTCCCTTCTGATGGGACTAATAAAGTTATCTGAATCTGAATCTGACACATATTAACAATATTAAAAGCAGATCTCACTCACACCGCTGACCGCTACACCAAAGAGCATGTTGGCATGTTAGTCAGAACACACCCACAACCCTAGTGACAGTCACTACATCCTCCTTCGGGAAGCACACCCGTGCGCTTCACACACTCATGGTGTCCCTCGCGCAACTGCCCATCATGCTTCTCCCATCCAGTGTGCCGTCATCAATGCTTCACCCATCACTGGGGTCCCTCACACTGGGGTCACCAATCCTGGGGGTCCCTCACGTGGAATTACGGCTCATACACAATGGGTACGCTTCCGATGGCCTCACCGTACCATCCCACTTCTGACACCAGTTGTAGTGAAGGGGGAGTAGAGTGGCCCAGCCGGGACTCGAACTGACTCTGACTATCACACCAATGAGTCTGGCTCTTTGGTGTAGCGGTCAGAGACCTGGTTTACTACCCCAGAAGGTCCGGGTTTCGAGTCCTGGCTAGGCAACTCTACTCCCCCTTCACTACACTACATATAACTAACCCTAACGAAAGGCAGATGAAAATAAAGTTACAGTAGTTTTAATTTATTTCTTAAACATGCACTGTTGGGGCAGTTCATTTAAACAGGCAGCTTGTTTCAGCTGAGTAATGTCTTGAAAACACAAGATATAAACACAAAACATCTATCAATCAGTACCCCTGTCTAGGGGGAAGAGCTGTGCCAAGTTTCAGGCATGTATTGTGAAATTGGACAGAGCAACACAGGTTCTAACATTTAATGACCAGGCGGAAATGCAGAATTGGGTACAGTATGTGAATTACTGATGGTAATGGGAATTCTGTCAAGTCCATTACAGACATGAAACACAAGACAAGAAATTCTGAATGCAATTTCTTTATTGAATAGTTATGAATTAGATTTGGCTCTGTTCAGAGGAGGGCAGGTTCTTTAGCACCACCTTTAGACTCTTCTTCTTTAGACTCTAACTGTTAGAGATTACAGAAGACATTTGGTCGAGGTAAGAAGTGCAAAAGGAAGAGCAACAAGCTATTCATATAAGGGTTCACACATACTTTACAAGAAATAATGTTAAAATGTTTTTATATTTAAAAGAAACAAAACCCATTTTAGTGTGTGTGTGTGTGTGTATAAGAAACCATTGTAAATATTTACTTTAATACTGCTAATTTTATTGAATTGTTTTATTTTGTGGCTTATCTCCCCTTTCATTCAAAATACTTCACTGCATTTTCCCACTGCAGCATCATCCATCTAGGGAGAAAACAAAAAAAACAAACAAAAATCATGAGTGCACCCCTGAGACATAAAATTAAACCTAATGGTCAATTACATACTACGCTTACACTAAACTTAACTGTTCACAAAATTCACGGTCTGGTTAGTATCACTGTACCAAGGCTGCATTATTTTGTTTTGTACAGTCCTTAAAAATAGCACTGTTCATTTAAGAAAAAAGAAGACTGTGTAGCAGCCTATTGCCACACGAACACTATCCACATGCACAGATATTCAGAATATATAAATATATATATTTTAAAGTAAAATTAATTGTACGCCAAATTAGAAATATATGCGGATTTGCCAATAGTGTGAACAAATATATTTTGGTAGACATAGGGAAGAAAAATGCACCGGCTAAATGTACCGGCTAAATGTAACATACTAAGTGTATGTTATGTATAAACGACGCATAAGCCACACTATGTTGTGCTTCCTGTGCACAAGACTTTTTACTATTACTATTATCGCACAACAACCGCTTCACACACGTCCCCAACTGAGACATACGATCTGCACGATTCATTTTTTGTCATGAACCATGCCACCCCTACTTAACTATAGGTTTGAAATACAAACATGGGATATTATCATACAGTATACAGTAGATGACCACAGGGCCTTCCAAAAAACGGTGAACTGTATGTGAAAATCTCTTGGTGATCTACAATATACGTATAATATAAGTTTATCACTTAGCGGATGATGTGTACAGAATAAACAACATGGATTTATCTAAGTAAAAGTGGAAAAATTAGGATACACCCTACGGTATTTACAGCTACTGTCTGCAGTTTAACAACTAGGGTATGAGTATTATTATTATTAATATTAATATTATTACCACTAATACTTCCACTAATGATAATAATTGACTTACCAGCAGCAGCTGCAAAAGGCCCAAGGCGTCCTTCTGCTCATCTAAAGATCGGAATTCTATGGGACGGACATCACCACATTCCTCCTCCGTTCTCTGCAGCTTCCCAGAGTATTTCTACAAAATTAGACACAAACGACAATTCTACCAAACTACCACAGCACTGAACAATGTTGTTTTGGTAGGAACTAGGAACAGTGATAAACCAAAGAAGACCAATACGTCCAGTCTATGTATTTTGTCTACAAAACAAAGGTAAAAAGATAAAAGAATCACAACACACCATTACATAATCTGCATGTTTGTCCTCCAAAGACCTTGGCACCAGCTGAGAGTGCTGTTGCATGCTGTTGTCTGGTGGAATTTGGATGAGTTGGCGAACAAGCAAAACCTCTGGACAGTTTAACATGGGAAAAGGTGATGAGGACACAGGTAGTGGTTGGTCTCTTCTGTCTAGACTTGTTCCAAATGATGAACCAGCGGTCTTCTTCTGTAATAAAAAAAACAATACATTGATTTAACCAAGAAGTGGCTTCTCAAAGCACAACATTTACATTATTGGGGAAACAAAACAATCACTTCGTACACATTTTGTGAGTTGGCTGCACATTCAGCAGGGGCAATAGGAGGATCTTTGTTTACATATTTGTGTGCATGCATCGCAAATTGTGTGGATTCAGTTAGTGGCAGGCTTGTACGAAAGTCCGAATTGAAAGAATTTCAATTCAAAGTAATGCCATAATACGAACACTAGGTGGTGGTGTTCTATGTACTTGCAATGGGTAATGTAGATTAAATTCAAATAAATTCAAGGTAATGACACCACCTAGTGTTCGTACTATGGCATTACTTTGAATTGAAATTCATTCAATTCGGAATTTCGGAAGCCTGGTTAGTGGGCAAAATCCCTGGCATGAAATCTCACATCTTGGCAACCGAACCAACAATTCTATAGCCGAAAACGTACAGAAATACAGTATGACATGATGTGTTATACATTAATATTATTGGTTATGGGGGGTTATGTCCTGAATATACTGTATTCCACGATTTTAACGCTGATGCCGGCAGATATCGGCTGCCAATTACGGCCGAGTTCTTTTTTTGTCAGTGCCACCCAATGATTATTCATGCTCTGCTGTGATGCAATTGGCCATTCCTTGTTATAGTAAAACACGTCGGCGCCAGTGAGTGGAAGTAACCGAAAATGTCAGAACCAATAGTGCTCCACAGTGCTGTCAGAACTGGTGTGCGGAGGAGGCCCTAATGTGTTTCGTAGATATTAGTGACAGTGATTAGTGATTAGTGATTAGTGATTAGCCACACATCCAGGTTTTTCCTGGATTGTCCCGGTTTTTATGGTCTGTCCAGGTAAATGGAATAACTGTCTCTTTTTTTTATAATGCACGTCTTCATATTACCCCATTGAAATAAACGCATATCATTAATGTTTCCCGCTCGCACGTCGATGTGTCCCGTTGTTTAACCACTGAAATATGGCAACCCTATAATAATAAAGGCTTTAACATTTTTTGGACAAGAAGAGTGTCTTGGACTACCTTTTTGATGAGACATGTTTCGTAGAGTGTTTGAATGTTGGACAAAGTACCCGATCAGACAACCTGTCTGCACACAGACAGGCCAGGGCCGGTATGGACGGTTGTCATGGCAACGAATCAAACGTCGTCGGCAACAAGGACGCGCATAGCTATTGTGACGTAGGCACGTAATACCGCCTCCGGGCGAAACAACCTAGAATTTCATTGTCCCCATACCTAGCATCGGCCACAGTAAGACTTGAAGACCATGCAACATCACATGAACATGCCTAACCTCATGGGAGGGAAAATTGTCCCAATTTCTGCATTTCAGGTGGGACGACCTGATATCCTTTTTGGCCATCTGATCGAGGCACCTTTCAACCCGGCTTGGTTTCAGCAGTGTAATTTCCTGGGCTCCTGGAAGGAAAACACAAGTAAAAACACAAATATATACTGTATAAGCACTCAAGTGTACATTGCATTCAACACATTTCACTGTAGAATTTTGTATCGAGGCGCTCCCATCTATAACTTTAATTTCAGACACAAAATCAGTATGTTCCTCCCGTGCAACTGATATTCAACAGCATTTTCCATACAAAGACCAATCTGTGACGCAGCGCACAATGACAACGGCGCAAACTAATTCTGCAACGTGAGCGAGGGAACAAGTGCAAAGAGAGAGAGAGCAAGAGCTCACACGCACAGAGAGTGCGCGACTGAGTGAGTGAGCGAGCGACACAGAAACACTTGCATGGCCAACTCCGATCTCAAGGGAATATCAAAATAATGTCATCCAACTCCTTCCTGACCCATTTAAAGGGACACTGAGCAGGAAATGGACAAAAAGGGTACGGCAACTATGCTGTCCATTGAAACTGGGCTGCTTATTGCCAAATATGATCTTTACATGAAAGTTTACTAAGTAATAAACACACATTTCCTAGTATGGTCCTAGTTTGCAGCTAAAAATGGCTATTTTTGGAAATTCAAAATGGCGGACCATGGAGAAGATCCCCCTTTTCATGTATGAAAATTGCAATTTTTCAGTCATAATGAAACTTGTACTTAGAATTTGATGGTGGTGGTAAGTATTCATGAAAAATGTAACATTAGTGAATGGGCAGCATGCATTCTGGAAATAAACAACTAAAAATCTAACGCAGTGTCCCTTTAATGTATCCCTTACTCCAGCATGACCATCGGCTAATAGTAGCCTACAGTCGTGCTACTAGCCTAGGTGTTACGTACTGTAGCACCACATAATGCTACCTTGTCTGTGGGAAACACTGCTAAATGCATGCATTTATGCATCCCACTGCTAAATGCACTGCTAAATGCATCCCACACACTCATGCAAGTTTCTATTCTGCTCAGCGTACTTGCCTGGGCATTCTGGAATGATGTCTTTCAGAATAGCTACGGTCGAATCAGCATGAGCCTCTGCCAGTAGATCGTCTAGTATCTCAGAGCTCAACAACTCCAGTCCAGAACCATCTCCATTTGCCACAAACAATCTGAAAAAGAACCCTCAGCCTCTTTATATACTCATTGTACTAAAAGACACTGCGGAAGATAACTCGAAAATGAGCACAAAAGGTGGTGCGACCCACCTTGGTATGTGTGCAGTCTTCAAGCGATCTTGTGACTTACTTTCTGTCACAAATGTCTGGCCATCAGAGTTTACCTGCACAAAGTAAATACAAGCAATAAGCAAACCCTTGTAAACAGTGGTGTAGTCTACGTAGAACGCAGGTATACGGAGTATACCCACTTCTAAATTTTAGGGGCTTCAGTATAACCACTTAAAATTGATTGATCCATTATTTAGAACAGCATAAATATATACAGTATACCCACTTCAAAAAATGCTCGAATATACAGTATACCCACTTCAAAAAAGTAGACTACACCGCTGCTTGTAAATCCTAACACATCAACCACCAACATTTCAGCGACAGCTTCCTTTGCAGAGGTCTGCACTTTCTAAGTGCATTTTCTAGATTATAGTATACCATCACAAAAACTTACATATTGGAACTTATTTACCTCAAAATGGTTTCCGAAGGCATCAGTGACATGACATAAGATGTCTCCCAAAGGTGACATCACATAACAGCTTGGCTGCAACTTTTGGAATGTGGCGGTTCTGTGTTGAGATGTGTACATAACCTGGCCTTCCTTATCTATGGACAGCAGATTTGAATTGGAGAGCATGACCTGAAACAAAGAGATGATCCAATGGGTTTCAGGCGGAAGATATCTTAGGTTCATATCCACTACATAGGCTTGGTTCACATACTGTGCAGTTTTAGTGGGAACAGGGCAAAGATAAAAATAGTCCAGAGGCGTTGGGCTCAGGTTTTCTTTTTCACACTAGTCTACGCAAGCAGTCTCATAACAGAGGATCAACTGTCGGCTTAGTGCACCACCAGTGTCCTTTAGTGCTCATAGCCCTGTTTTGCCTCCTATTGAGATTGACATAACACGTCTCTTTTTAAGGTTTTTTTTTTTTTACACATAACACATAAATGCACATACATACAACAACATGATGGCTGATAACATCGATGGATTTTTTTCAACTGATCCACTGATTTTCATGTACAGTGTAAAAGAGTCATGGGAGAGCAGTGGCATTAGCGGGATACTCACCCAATTTAAGACTGAGAGAGCCAACAATGCCCCCGTGAACAGAGCAGGCAGACATGACAAGAATAGCCCATGCCATGTTGCATGGGATACCAAAGTCTCCACCCCTTCCGGGCAGCTCATGGGGCCTAGGAAGTCAAAAATTTGACTGGGCTCCAATGGACTGATCAAACCTGTTTTCAGATCCCTCTAGTCTAAGATCACACATATGCTGTACCTCAAAAGTAATGATAACCAATGGTGTGATTGTCGACTTGTCAAGCGATTTGTGAGTTGTGTGCGTGCAAAAATATGTAGGCTAATTATTTGGACTACACAACAGAAGTAGCATGTTTGACATGCAGCCACTTCAGTCATGGTGCAGCGGTAGGGCTGGCTGTGCGCCTTCAGCCTCGGTTCATGTCAAATACGGGAGGCGCTCGTAGTCTATTACCTAGTTCCACACAAAAACTAAAATAACGTTTCTTGCCTGCTGAATATTAGTGGTCTTAGGACGCCAATCCAAATCTATAAAAGTCACTGCTATCATGAGAAATCCAGACCACATGCCAAACGGAATCAGGATTTAGCTTGACTCGCTCCATTCATTTTCTAATTTGCAATAAGGATTTTGAATAG
This sequence comes from Engraulis encrasicolus, assembly GCF_034702125.1. Taxonomy (NCBI): domain Eukaryota; kingdom Metazoa; phylum Chordata; class Actinopteri; order Clupeiformes; family Engraulidae; genus Engraulis; species Engraulis encrasicolus. The sequence continues at coordinate 11,546,640 of NC_085862.1, read as the reverse complement.
GGGAAAGTCCCACAAAAGTTGCTGTGGCTAGGCTGACAGTGGGGAAACTTCCTTGTTTTCTCCACGGAGGCGGAGTGTCAGAGAAGTGCGAGGCCACAAGCACAAGTCGCGGACGGGAGTCAGGATAATAGAAAGAACCCATTAGGCACAGACGCAACCAAACATAAAAACAGAGATTCTTTAAGTATATAGAGATATGCCAATGTAATAGGTTGCTATGGGCACCTAACGTGACCAGGTTCCGGTCTGCCTAAAGGGGCGTGTCATAATACTCCTTGCATTGAATAGAACAGTCCTTAGGTCTGCCTAGGTCTGCCTAAAGGGGGACCCCCCTCCCCCCCTCCCCCTTGCGACAGTAGAACCCGGAAACAATGGGCCAATGGAACCTCTCTCTCTCTCCTCTCTCTGATAAAAAAAGTGCCAAAATACCCTAGAATAATTCACTTTGGTATGCAAGCATGAAATCTGACACACACTTTCATTAGTATAAACCACACAAATCCGTAGATGGTCACCATTTTTCAATATGATCACCATCTCTACCATTAAAGGGACAGTTTGGTCAATTTCAACATGCAGTTGTATTGCTCACGCTACCCTTGACTTGTCAGTACCTGGTGATGCCACATTTTTCGGCTCAGCCCTTTCCGAGATATGAGCAATTCTAATGGGGGCAGCGTTTGTTTACATTTTTAAAAAATGAAACATAGGCCAACTCCAAATATTTTCCCAAAAGGTACTGCTGTTTGCTAGTTGTCTGCTGGTGTTTTATAACCGTTTGGATGTTTTTGGGAATAAATAAAAATGTTTTTTTGAAATGTAAACAAAGAGCTGCCCCCATTACAATGACCAGGATCTCGGAAACGGCTGAAGAAGAAGAAAAAAAAATCTCAGGCACTAACAAGTCCAGGGTAGTGTGAGCATTACAACTGCATGTTGAAATTGACCAAACTGTCCCTTTAAATAAGAATAGGTAAATCAGAAATAAAGGAGCCTTCTGTTCTCATTTTTGTACTACATATATTAGGGTTGCAAATTTCTGCAGGTTAACATGGCCAAGTTCCTCACATAAGCATGCTTGTGGAATACCCTCCTGGTGAGATATTGGAACGTCAATGGAACAGTGACAACTTTTCATTAGGCCTTGTTTTCTCACTTACCTGGTAAGAGAAATCTGAGCTGGCTAAAATAACTGTTCCATCCCCAAACAAAACCTGGCAGCTTCCATCATCCCCCATCAGCACAGTGGGAAAACCTGTGTTTTGTATCACCATCCACCTCTTCATACTGCACAGCAGGTCTGGGAAATAAAGCAAAGTTCATCCGCAGTTCTAAACATTTTCTCACCAATTTTGCAATTTATTTTCGCTCAGGCCGTCAAATGGTGCGTTGCCTGGGGTGGGGAGCCAGTCATTGAAGGATCGCCACGGCTTGTCATTTTTGCCCTTTTTTGTTTAAAGTTGGTATAACAATAAAAATTTACAAATGTAACTTATTGGACATTGTGTCCATGGTGTAATTGTTTTCAGAATAACAGAAACGTGTTAATAATGGTCATTCAGATTGAGAAATCAAGAGAGATGTCTAATTCCAGAAGGGGGGCAAAACATTTTGTCTTGAACTGTACATTAACGTTTTAAACCTTATTGACATAACTCCATTTCGAAACTTTGGAAACATGCATGATAAATTATTTTAATGCATGCCTAGCAACCAGTCAGAAAACACCCTAAAACTTATGAAGGTCATAAGGATGAACAGGCAAATACAATAACAACAAGATTCTTATAAATACATTTCACACTCATTTACTTTAAAGTATCGTCACCTTCACCCGTGGTCTCCTGGTGGGAAGTTGTGATGCGGGTCCCGTCTGCATGCTCTACGACTGTAGACCCGCTGGGCTCCTGCACCGAGATAACTCCATCCTCTCTCAGAGTGACGACCTTTAGCAACATTGACATCAAATCATACTACAGTATAGACGTGTATATGAGGGAAGAGCTAAGCTAGTGAAAGTCAATGGATCTGTGTAGCATGTAGCAATGCTACACGGATCCATTGACTTTCACTATCTTAGCAACATACTCCCTCTTTTAACTTGTCTTAAAGCAAGACAACGCTTAACATGAAAAATAAGACACTTTACCACCTTTATAAACCCCAGCCAACGATTTGAACTGTATTAAGCCCCAAAATAGTGGCATACTCCTTTAAGCATGAACAAAGCTGGTCGCGTACCGTTTGGCTGAAGGGGTCAGTTGATGTGTAAGTGAGGATGTGCTGAATGTCTGATGTCTCTCCCACAGAGTGAATCTGGAGGCCTGAGGGTGACGTTGTTGTCCAGGAACCACACAGCTGTCCGGGAGCCGGCTCACTTTTCGTCACCTCATCCACCTCATTCTCTGCATCAATCTCGATATTACCCTTGACTGATAAGCAACATAAAAAAACAAAAAACAAAACAAGCATTAATAGTTTATAAGACCTTGAGGTCAATACACACCTATAATACTGCTGCTGATTTATTTCAACATGGTGCATAAAATAACTGTGTGATTGCTAAAACCAGAACTTGCTTTCAGTTCATTAGCATTCATATTGAGGCTTTGCTACAATATTTGCCTCAAAGATTAGCACATCCGTCTGTCCACCGACAAAATCAGAATTTAGTCAGAAGTTAATAATCGCCTCCTTCATTTCCATGTAGTGGCAAAGCAATTGCACACACGGGAATTTGTTGATGTGGGAGTACAGTAAGATTATTATAACTAGATTGCATTCTCACAGAAAATGCTGGAAGCGGGCTTGCCTTTTGGGGCAGAGCTGAGCAGTTTTATTTCTGATATCTCTATACCTAAATTAAAAACAAATTACTATTGAGGAAACAAAGCTAAAAGAAATGTTGGAAAAATCCATCCACCCAGTAAGAAGTTATGGGCCAAACAATTCAGCCATCTTGGATTCAGCCATCTTGAAAGTGTTGTAGCTCCGCATTTTGGGGATATACTAAATGACATTCATGCTATTTTAAGTTGGCTAAGGAACACTGCATATGATATAATTTTGAAAATCAACATGGGTCCGAGTGGGATTCGAACTCACAACCTCCATATCTCTAATCCAGCACCTTTGCCATTAATACTAAATGAAATACATGCTATTTTAATTTGGCTAAGGAACACAGCATATGATATAATTTTGAAAACCAACATGGGTCCGAGTGGGATTTGAACTCACGACCTCCGGGTCCGAGTGGGATACGAACTCACAACCTCCATATCTCTAATCCAGCACCTTTGCCATTGATACTAAATGACATACATGCTATTTTAAGTTGGCTAAGGAACACTGCATATGATATAATTTTGAAAATCAACATGGATCCGGGTGGGTTTTGAACTCACAACCTCCATATCTCGAATCCAGCACCTTTACCATTGAGCAGCAGCTGGATGTCACAAATATTCCAGCAAGACAATATCACATTGCTTTGAAGAGCTGTACAATAGAATTCTAGAATTGTAGCGCAGCTGCATGCTCGTTTAGAATAGAATGTTGAGAGAAAGTGACAGTTGAGATGGAACCCTTTATTGGTAGCACCTGGCCTTTTCTGATTCTCTGTATGGCAGTTAGTATTGTGCTCTAAGGCAGAGGGCAGAATCAAAACAGTTTCTAGTTTTTAGATCGCTGTTGTTAAAAAACTAAAAAGAATTGGCACATGTCCTGCTCACAGATTGGAGTCATACATGTGATCTTTCTAACAGTCCTTGAATGAAGTTTATAGGTTAAACGGTTCAGTCACAAATGGACCTCTTGTGGAAGATGTGCACTCTTCAGAAAGGCACTTCAAAAATCAATAGGAAAAGCCATTGGGCCAGCCCAGCACTTTTTACACACCTGCCATTTAAAAAGTAATGGGAGTTGGGACATGATCTTTTCACCGTTTGGAGTCATCTCATAGAGCTCGCTAACAACGTGTCAACTAAACTTCTAGGTGAAAGTGTTGATGTTTTATGAACAAAAAAGCCTCCTACACTCTGATCTGTAGAGTGGACGGAACTCTGTCTCTGAAGGTTCTACCATTGTTTTCTATGGGGACCCAAACTTGCACAAAATCGCCAAAAACGGAAAAACGATAAGAGACACGGACATGCTATATCAGAACAAATTATCTCCAGTTCTCTGCCCCTGTTCAAATCCAGAGTAAAAACCCATTTGTTTCATATAGCCTATTCTTTATCATTCTTTGACTCTGTTTTGTTTTATTTTATTTTATTTAATATATTATATTTTATTTATTTATTTATTCATTTTTGTTTAAAATTCTGCTTATGTGTCTTGTTTTATTTTTGTTTCTCTCTGTACAGTGTCCTTGAGTGTTTTGAAAGGCGCTTTTAAATAAAATGCATTATTATTATTATTATTATTATTATTATTATTATTATTATTATCTCCAAGCCGAGCCGGTCATTTTAGTGTTTGAACGGTGTCTCCATCTCGAAAGGCCTAGGAGGAGATCCATTTTCTATTTTTACAGCCCTGCACAAGAGAAGCAAGCAAGCAAGCAAGCATAATAAACTGTACTTAAAGATTACTATAAGCGGGACTTGCTCTGCAAGCCCGCTTAATAATAATAATAATAATAATAATAAACGGTACTTAGGGATTACTAGCTCTGCAAGCCTGCTTAATTATTTCTTTATCATCCAGTTTCTAATCTAGTGCCTTCCTTTTGTACATCTAATTGTCAATACCTTTTCCCTCTTTAGATTCCTTGTTGTCCACTTTCTCGTCCTTTGCAGATCCATTCTCTTGAGTGGGTGGCTCCGGAACCGAATGTAGAATATGATCAGAATCTTGATAGGTGATTACCGTGCCATCAGCAAAAAGAGTCTGTCAACAAAGCATACATTTCTTCCTTTGTTTTACTTGAGTAAAATATGAAAAATACAATGGTCTGTGTGCTGTGTTTAATTAATAATTCATGGAAATAAACAGTGCCTACACCTTGAATAGAGACAGGACGAGTCGCCTTTTGGTAAGTCTTGCCCCCTTGTATTACAGTTGCTAGGTCAGACAGACAAACTTTCTACGTGGTTTATGTGTTGAGTATATTACAGCAGTAGTACACTCCTAATAAAACAAATTCCATTCATAATTGTGAATACAATATTTCATATTGTGAAGGCAAGTATTATTTTCGGAACCGTCATGCATCACAGCTGTTCAGCTGTTGTGGGCTCTCAACTTCAAACCAGGGTAAAGGGTAGCTCAAACTACACCAAATCACCCAACATGACGGCTCTGGTCACCTTCCAAACAACCTTTTTTGCACACTGAAGAAGGCACACGTCGAAACGCGTTTGTGCAATAAAAAAACACTGCTATGCAAGGTGCGGCCTTCTTCTTGAAACATTGAATTTAATATTTGGGCCAGCACCCTCAGAGGTTTAAATTATTAAGAGTGATGACTGCTGCAAGAAGAAAAAAACCTTCCAAACTACCACATCAATGTCACGTTTTGGTGTTTATAAATTCAGTTATCCAGAGCTTTTAGTCTGGTCAAGCTGTTTCAGAGTTCTCAGAGAGCAGATACATAACCATGGTCGTCCTGCACAGTCGAGACTTAAAGGTACACTGTGTGAGATTTTTAGTTGTTTATATCCAGAATTCATGCTGCCCATTCACTAATGTTACCTTTTTCATGAATATTTACCACCAGCATCAAATTCTAAGTTTTCATTATGACTGGAAAAATTGCACTTTTCATACATGAAAAGGGGGATCTTCTCCATGGTCCGCCATTTTGAATTTCCAAAAATAGCCATTTTTAGCTGCAAAAATGGCTGTACTTGGACCATACTAGAAAATATTTGTTTAATACTTAGTAAACTTTCATGTTTGGCAATAGCCAGCCCAGTTTCAATGAGCAGCATAGTTGCAGTACCTTTTTTGACCATTTCCTGCACAGTGTCCCTTTAAAACTTGAAACTTCCTAGCAATCCTCTGGCATGGGAGCACATGTGCAAAACCACTGCGCATAAGCTGTAGGACAAGCGTGCAGTGCCATCACTTAACCTGTACAGTACCTGTAAAGTGCGGCGAGGCCACATACTGTATAGTACTTCCTCCAATGTGAGACGCAAAAAATCAATCACAGATCTTGAAATGAAAATGTATTTGTAGAGATAATTATGATCTGTAGCAAAGACTTTGCTTCATATTCACTTCTGTACTTGTTTCATATACTGTCGCGCTCTATTCCTTTCCAAATGTTCCCCAGGGAAAACTATGTGACAAGGAAGATACTTTCAAGGTCCTCTGATAAGAAACAATGTTAGCCTGTGTTTTTCTATTCCTTCTGTGCTGCCCATTAAAAAAGGGTCTTTGTGGGAGGAGAGATTAGAGAGACCGAGGATGCCAAGCGAGTGTTTTCCAGGGCTACTCACTCTCTCCTTTCGCAAAAGTAAATTGTAAACTCTGATCAACTTGTCGTGGTCTCATTAATTAATTAATTAGTTTAATTAATTTCCTTATCAGTATTGCATGTGTTTTTGAGGATGTTTGTGCACATGTGCATAGGTGGCATGCTTTGTTGACATACCACATTGTAATTGAACTGTACTATAATTAAACTTACCTTCTTACTCTAGGCACATATATTGAAAGTAACTTGTGTGTTTTTGAAATATTGTCTTTGTCTGCGATAGCTTTAAAGGTGCACTGTCTAATATTTTTTCAGCAGTTTATTTCCAGAATTCATGCTGCCTATTCACAAATGTTACCCTTTTCACAAATATTTACCACAATCAGCAAATTCTAAGTATTCATTATGACTGGGAAAATTGCAGTTTTCATACATGAAAAGGTGGATCTTCTCCATTTTGAATTTCCAGAAATAGACATGTTTAGCTACAAAACGTACTGTACTGTACTTTGGCCATACTAGTAAATATTACCGGTAGTTTATCATTTAGTAAATATTCAAGCAGGTTTCCCACTCTAATTCAGATATAAAATTCCATGATTTTCCATGACTTTCCAGACCCAAAAAACAGAATTTCCATGACCACTTCCATAAAAAGAAATTACGTTAAAGTTTTAAAAAGTGTGAAATCTGAAGATTATCTTCACCCCTAGAGCCGACGCTGAGTTACCGCCAGACTTAAGTGAGCACACTGCATTCTAGAATGTTGCACATTACAGCGCAAAGCCAAACTGTCTCTGGTGAAGCATTGCAGTATAACCAGTGAGAAACAATGTTATACACCAAACAAAAATGTTATTGCTTCTACACAACTGTTAAGAAAATTCCATGATATTCCATGATTGTGCATGCAAAATGGTAAAATTCCATGACTTTCCATGACTGGAAAAACTTTTATGAAATTCCATGATATTCCAGAAATCCCATGACCCGTGGGAACCCTGTCAAGAAAAGATCTAATTTGGCAATAGGCAGCACAGTTTCAATGAGTAGCATAGTTGCAATACCTACTCTGTCCACCATTCTACACAATACCACCAGATGCAACTACAACTTTGAATGCATTGAAATATTCAGTGTTCGAAGGTCTCTGATGTCATGTGAAAAAGGTCCATATAGTGGGCAGAAGTTGTGCTAATGGCAGTGTTATGTATGGCGCTAATGGTATGAAAGCATGTAAATCACCCTTAGAAAATAATTGGTACCATAACTGAAATGGGGGACCCATCAATACTTACTAGGTCAAGTAACTAGCAAGAGAGAAAAGTTAATGTGTCTGCACTTTTCATTTGCCAGTCTGCATAACTCATACGCGTACTGGTATTATTTGTTAGTGAAATGTGTCTGTAAGTGTGTTTACCTGACTTGAGCCATTTTGTAAATACTTGATCACAGTTCCTTCAGTTGTTATCACTCGGGAAAGCTCCGCTGTGTTTTTATTGTCCTGATTAAATGGCTCAAGGGTGGCTGAACTCTGGCGCACCAGAAGTTTTTTAGTTCCATCTATTAAAATACAAAATGAGAACACAGTCATGTTTTAGAGCACAGTATATCCTGATTCACATGGGATAAATATTACTAAAGCCCGATTCGGAAGGGACTTTTATTACCTATGGACCCCAGGTAATTCGGAATAATTACAGAGAATGTCTGACTTATTAGTCCTGTGCGAATGTGCCATGTCTGCGATTTGTGAGGTAATAATTCCGCCGCGAATTACCTACTCTATTTCGGCGAAACTCAGACGTCCTGGGGTAATTTTACCCTTGTAATGTCTGTGAATTGAGTAAATAACAGACGTTTATTTATCCCGTCCGAATGCGAGCCGAAAAATCACGGAGGTCCAGGAGTAATTGCGAATTACCAGGGGTCCATAGGTAATATTTATCCCGTGCGAATCGGGCTTATGGACCACAGTTACCCCCGCACCTCTGTGTTAATTTTGTGGCGCATTCACAATCGGATGGGATAAGTTTGTAATTTATTCCATTTACAGACATTATGACCGGACTTGTTGTGAATTCACAACTTCCTGTTTTGTCGCGAAGAGTAGTGTTCTTCTTAGAATTGTTCTTGCTTAATTGGTTTACTTTGTTATTTACACGGGATAAGCCTATTACTAATTGCCCCTGAATTGCAGGTAATCAAACTTTCGCCAATATACTCCATTATTCACAGCAAGAAAAGACAAGAGACATGCAATTGCAATCACAAACACACACACACACATTCACACCAGGCTTGTACGAAATTCCGAATTGAATGAATTTCAATTCAAAGTAATGCCATAATACGAACACTAGGTGGTGTCATTACCTTGAATTTCTTTGAATTTAATCTACACCACCCATTGAAAGTAAATAGAACACCACCACCTAGTGTTCGTATTATGGCATTACTTTGAATTGAAATTCTTTCAATTCGGAAATTCGTACAATGATTCACTGATACAACTGATTCACACAGGACTTAAAATATCACTGGATGTCTGCGTTTCATTGATACACGGTAGGTAATATGCGGCAGAATTATAACTTCACAAATTACAGGCATGCCACATTCGCACGGGAGTAAGAACTCAGACATTCTCCGCAATTATTCTGAATTACCAGTGATGCACATGTAATATCTATGCCATGCGAATCGGGCTTTAGAGAGTGACGATGGCAATAGCAATTAATTCGTAGAGCATTTCAAAAACAGCAGTAAAACAACACGCCTGTACCCCCATAACTGTCATGTCGAATGAGTCTCATGATCAAAATCCTTGCATTTGTGATTGGATAAACCATCTGTCTGTCAGATGCCCCACTTCAGCCAAACCAATTGAATTAAACCCCTGACACAGCTGAGAGCGATAGGTGGAAGAAGAGCCACAACGCCGCCCATCTATTGGAAATCCCACCTGGACTCTGACCTTCACACTACTCAAATGGTCAAGGGCGTTCCAGTTTCCTCATGATGTCATCAGGAATCAGACAAATAATTCCTACCCAACTTACCAGTGTCCTCCTGACACACACACACACACACACACACACACACACACACACACACACACACACACACACACACACACACACACACACACACACACACACACTTACCAATGTCTTGACAAATGAACTGCACAGTAATGCCATCAGGAGTACAGACAAGTAATCCCTAAAGGGGAGAAAAAGTCTAAGATCAGACTGTGATCAAATCAAGATCAGACTGTGATCAAACATAATAAGTGAGAGTATACGCATGCACACAATAACACACAACACACACACTACCTCAGTGTGAGAACATTGATTTGACGGAGATGATACTTCTGATGATGGGAGAGTGCTCTCTGGTTCTTTTTTCCCTGTAAGTAAACAAACGCACATCATCTACGATTAAAACCAAAACATCAGCTGCAGCTTCTGAAGGTGTGTTGGTCTAGTGAGTTTTGTGTTATTTTGTAGGCTACCTTGACAACAAGGCTGCATGCTGAATGTGTGCTGTAAGCCTACAGAACACCATATGACCATTTTCAACGCTGCCATGATAATTTAATATATAAATACATATTTCAATGACACTTTTAAAAGAACATAAAGTGTATAGTCCCAGCAACAACAAAAAAGTTTTATAAATGGTATCTTAAGTTTTTTTTTTCATTCAAATCCTTTTTCTGGCTTATTTGTCACAGGCCCTATACACCCAGCACCCAGATGATTTGACATTCATCTGTATTCTCTTACATTACATTGTCACTATCTGTATAAAGCAGTACAATGGCATTATTTGAGAAATGCTGCATAAAGTTAAACAGATATAAGCATGAATGTCCCATAGGTAAGCTTGGTTTACTCCTGCCGAAGAGGGTTAACTTTAAGGCAACGCCATACTGACCAACACCAACAGTGTGTAGGCAAATCCAAATTTTAATTTATATTTCTTTGTATGGCTAGTATTTATGTATTATTATCATTTTGTTTTGCTTTTTCATTATGCCAATAGAGTTATTTTTTCACTGTTTTTTTTTTAGCAAAAAGACAAAGGGAAATGATATCATAAAATTATGTCACAGCTGCCTCTCACCTGTGCAAGGATGGCAAGAAGACAGCTTCATTCCAGTAGAGAGCATGGCAAAAAAGGAGCCATGATGATCCAAATGTTTCCTTTCTACAAAGAAAGGCATTAACATCAGTCACGTCTACACATTTCATAGACTTTTCATTTCACAAAGTAATAAATGAAAAGATGTTGTTTTTAAATACGGCCACTCAGAAATACAAACCATGCGGTTAGGCATTGAGGTGGGTTACCAGTCGAAGGACGCACTCAAAAATCATGTAATGATCTCTGAATATAGCACTGCTATCTGTACAACATTGGAAAACATTGTTCAACAAATTCCAGATTAAGGCTACGAAATCTGTTAAATCTTGTGCTAAAAGCTAGTAGCAGCAGATGTAAAAAACAGCGAAGGAACAATTTTAACAGAACTCGTCAGATCTCCTTCATGTAACAGTGATTGTGTACAAAGAACATGTTTATCAAGCCTTTCAACTCACTACAGCAAAAGTTATTTGCATGGGCTATAGTAGCACTCATGGATGTAAGTAGAAACAACCGAGTCAATTTCCAAATCTGATTTGACTAAGAACTATATTTTCGAGCTGGTGTGACAATCAATGTACGGACCAAATCTGCAGTCAGGCAACGGTTGTGCAATAATATGGAAAAACGGAACTGTAGTTTCCGCAAACAATGTCTCAATGTCAGGACATGTTTGCAGAAACTAGCCATGCCATGGAGAATGTTATGCGGCCTGCAACATCATTGGCCAAGAGCACAGGGCACCAAATATGCACGTCTGTGAAACCAGAAAGTAATGCTAATATTAGGGACTGAATTACTGTATGGAAGCACACGCCAAGGACCATCTGTTCAAAAGCATTTTGATAGACGTAAAGATCTTCAGAGACGGTTGAAAGCTTGCTTAATAGCCCCGCATTAATGGAAATTAGCGCAATTGGCAAACTTGGTACAGCCTGCATTAAAAATTCTTGCGATTTTTCATTTGGACAACTTCCCTTGGCCTCCAACAGATGGGATACGTTTGTAAAATGGTCGGAATTCTCCTTTAAACTCTACATTTGGTTGCTGGAAATGTTCAAATTCAATTGGAGATAGCCAAGGTCATGGCATTTTGTGCAGTGCCACAAGAAGTATGGGTGAACCTAGACAAAAAAATAAGTACTTAAAAAAAACCTCAGTGTATTCACCTGCAATTTTGGGAGATCCTAGCTGTAGCCCTGAATTTGTCCCAGAATAATTCATGTAGAGGTGGTGCATGTCCTTGATCACACATATTGTCATTTGAGCCATACCTGAAAAAAGAAGTCGATAAAATCATTCCATTCAAATAGTTTGTCAACTTTTACCGCAAATGAGTGAAGTGCAGCACCAGTAAAGAATCAAGAAAAAAAAATGCACTGCCACTTTAAAACTCGTTCCGGGCACCCTTGCATTGACTCAGGATAATCACAGTAAAGTTGAGCTGGACAATCCCACAGATAGAGGTCAATAGATTAAAGCGATGTTTGAAGATGAGCAGGAAGAGTTTCTGACTTCTACTGCTATTTTCACACCTAGTCAGCTTTAAGAGAACCAAACTCAGTCCTCTTTTAAGTGGACCAAAAATGAACCGTCAGCAAAATTACTCAGTTATTTTTGTAATACACTCACAATATGAACAACAACAGAACTGACTGCTCTTTCTGGTCCCGTTAGACTTTTATGGTCTTTTTGACCATACCCGATCTTCTAGAGCTCTCCCTTGGTGATTCACCTAGTCACAAATGTAACTTGTCAGGAATCATAAGCGAACCGTGCTGAGACCATTATTGACTAATGGTTCACTTCCGAGAGGTCTGGGTACACTTTGGAGCGTTCACGTGTGGGCAGAAAATGATGTGTTACAGGTCTGAGTTCACTTAAAATGGCTGAAAGGGCCCGGGTGTGAAAACATTATAAGATTAATGGACAAGAGTAAACTTTCGCCGTCGTGAAGATGTCGCATAAACAAAGGCCAGGCATCAAAGTAGAGCTACTAAATTAAGTGCCACCACTTCACACCACTCCCATTTCTGTTTTAGGAGCAGACGTTTTCAGGTCAAAATGGGTTAAATGACATCATCTGTTAACATAGTGGTTAGTATAGTGGCTAATATCTTTCAGTGTCACTCGCCCAGCACACCCATCATTTCATTGTCTCAGGTACAGTGAAAAAACTTTCAGGAACCTTCTTTTTTTAAAATGTATTTTAAATGTGTGGGGGGGCTTAGCGCACTGCACCACAGTGCCCGCTCCAGGACCCTTCTTAGGGCTCCAATAAGACACGTAACATGACTTGAACATGAAATTAGGTGTGTCAACGTAACATGACTTGAACATGAAATTAGGTGTGTCATAGGAATATACTGTAAGTGGACTGCAGCCAATATAACATCTCCCACAACAGAATACGTTAAGGCACATTTAAGCTAAAATACACGAGTGTTTGACTTTTCCAGGTTTTCCATGACCCTACGAACCCTGGTTTGTGATTTTTGCCCTTGCCCATATACAGCATAAAAAATGCATTATGTTCACCCCACAACTTCATCCCAGATTCTAATTTTGAATTTTTGAATTCGAGTTTGACACCCCTGGCCCAGGAGGACCTGCCACGGAGAAGTTCACCACATATTGTGCATTACATTAACATAGGAGGATGTTTCTTTTACCATGGATGAAATTATTTGTTTCCACTTGGACAGTGCCTCCATCTGCTGGGTAGAGAAATTTCTTCTCGCTAATAAGATGGATCAAGCAACCGTTCATATTGTAGCCTGCAAATGCCTACAAAAAAAACAAGCATTCACTCAATAAAGCGATTATGCATTTATTATTGCAACCATTTACTATATTAGCTATCATGTACGGTAACAAAGTCAACTTCAGTTAACCTAGTTCACCAAATACATGTGGTTCCACATTGCTCCATATGCATTCATCTGGTACAACATCATCAATATCTAATCAGCCAAATACATGGCGGTAACCCAATGCAATTAGGCATGTAGACCTTGTGTTCAAAACAGCTAATTTCACTGCCTTTTAGTTGGCTAATTGGCAATAGAGTCAAAAAATGAAGAGTTCAGATGCAAAAACCCCTAACTCCATTTCTGAACACCTGCACTTCTATATTTTTAGAGAACCCCTTTGTTGGTTTGGTTTACATTCATGTACTTGATAATACATATAAATAGTTATATTACATAAATAAAAAAATTAAAAAAAATGCAATTTTGATAGCTTTGTATTAAATAAAAATGAATTAAGATTATTTTCTGAAATGGCACTTAGGGGGTTTTGCATCTGAACTCTTCAAATGTTGTAATTTCCTCCTTTAGCAGTTGTTTTAAATTGTCCATGTGACAAATTTGAAGGCAATTGTGACTTAATACTATACCCTACTATGACCCAGCACAGGGCCTTTAGTAACGCTCTACGAGTTGGCCATTGCTATTCTGCTAACAGCAAATGTATAACACTGTGTCTTAACGGGTACGCGACATATGCTGTAGTTCAACAAAAAACGACAAGAATGGTCTGGATTGCTGGCATACTTGGCAAAATTCCGAAAACCAACCTGGCAGTCAATATGCTAATAATAATAATGATAATAATAACAATAATAATAATGAGAAGAAGAAGAAGAAGAAGAAGAAGAAGAAGTAGAAGAAGAAGAAGAAGAAGAAGAAGAAGAAGTAGAAGAATTAAGACAAATATTTTGTATTTGCACACTGTTTGGTTGCACACTCACTGGTTCATCTGTAGTTTGATGTTCTGAGTCCTTTGGTGGGTGAGGGGGCGTAGGCTGAGAGGTGGCTTGTAACTGCTCAGGGCTTTTGGTTGACTTCTTGTTGTCTTTGCCAGGATCCGCTTTATTGCCTCCTCGTCCACCGGCCTTCCCACTTTTGTCTTTCTTTGCTGCATTCTCCTGTTCCTCCTTTTTCAAGCGCTCTTGCTCAATCTTAAACGCCTTGTGAGAAAGGAAAGATATAATCTTTTTTTTAAAGGGACACTGTGCAGGAAATGGTCAAAAAAGGTACTGCAACTATGTTGCTTATTGAAATTGGGCTGCCTATTGCCAAATTTGATGTTTACATGAAAGTTTACTAAGTATTAAACAAATATTTTCTAGTATGGTCCAAGTACAGTCATTTTTGCAGCTAAAAATGGCTATTTTTGGAAATTCAAAATGGCGAACCATGGAGAAGATCCTAGCCTAGCGCAGCCAGACCCGTACAGCAAAAAGCTGTAGGGCGTCTAGATTTCTAGGCTAAGAAGATCCCCCTTTTCATGTATGAAAAGTGCAATTTTTCCAGTCATAATGAATACTTAGAATTTGATGCTGGTGGTTAGTATTCATGAAAAAGGCAACATTAGTGAATGGGCAGCATGAATTCTGGATATAAGCAACTAAAAATCTCACACAGTGTCCCTTTAAAGTCAAATACATGTGATGTTTAAAGGGACACTGAGTGAGATTTTTAGTTGTTTATTTCCAGAATTCATGCAGCCCATTCAGTAATGTTACCTTTTTCATGAATATTTACCACCACCATAACATTTTAAGTATTCACTACGACTGGAAAAATTGCACTTTTCATACATGAAAAGAGGGATCTTCTCCATGGTCCGCCATTTTGAATTTCCAAAAATAGCCATTTTTAGCTGAAAAAGGGACTGTACTTGGACCATACTAGAAAATATTTGTTTATTAAGCTTACTTAGTAAACGTTCATGTAAAGATCAAATTTGGCAATAGGCAGCCCAGTTTCAATGAGCAGCATAGTTGCAGTACCTTTTTTGACCATTTCTTGCACAGTGTCCCTTTAAGGAGTAAATTATACAGTATTGTTTTGTTTACTTAAATTAGAAATTTTATTTTTGTTAATTCCCAAAATGTGCAGAGTATGTTTACTTTATTAACACAACATCTGTTGGACTTAAACAGAAAGCCAACTTTAATAATACTACAGAAATTGGATATTTTTCACTTTTAGTGAAATTAAGGTGGCACAAAAAATGAGTACACCCCAGAATAAAAACAATCACATTTAGTACTTTGAATGGCTTCCATAATTTTTAATAATTTTACCAAGTGAAGCAAAAACTTCTACACATAGAATGAACAAGCAACTAAACAATACATTTTATTTGGAGGGCCTTTTCAAGTACCCAACCACTCAGTTCAGAACTACTTCATTTGGCAGAGGATTTCGGAGCAAATCCTTCCACCTGTAAAAAACATATCCTGGTAACTCCTGTTAAGTGCCTGTAAAAAACATGTCCTGTTAACTCCTGTTAAGTGCCTGTAAAAACATATCCTGTTAACTCCTGTTAAGTGCCTGTAAAAACATGTCCTGTTAACTCGAAGTACCTACTGCAGGGGACCCTTGACTAGTGGAGGACTTGCATAGTTAGGGCTTACGCACACCGGTTCCTACAGCACCACAGAGCATTATTGTTTCTGACGATTTCCGTTACCCCCGCACACTGGCGCAGATGTGCTATATAATAATTTCCAGGGTTCCCACACCTTTTTCATGAACAAATTCAAGCACTTTTCAAGCACTTTCAAGCACCATCTTTCCAGTTTTCCAGCACCTTTAAATAGGTCATGGGAAGGGGGTGTGGGCGTCCTCCCCCAGAAAATGTTGTGTTTTTAAGATGCAATTTCCTGCATTCTCATCAATTTTAGGGTATTTTATTTCCATTATTTGGCTTACAGAGTTTGACTTGACACACATTTCAAGCATTTTCACAACCTTGAAAACACTTTTTGAAATTCAAGCATTTTCAAGGAATTCAAGCACCAGTGGGAACCCTGAATTTCATCGCAGCAGAGCATGGATCAACAAGGGGCGGCTCAGACAAAAATAGCACTCTCCCGTAACTGGCAGCCGACAATCATAGCACGTCTGCACCAGTGTAGCAGACGGATATTGCTGGAACCGGCAGTTCTCTGCAGTGCTGTCGGAATCGGTGTGCGGAGGCCCTTACATCCCATTTTGGTTCCTGAACATTTTTAATCATGAAGATCATTCCTGTGAGATCGTTAATCTACTTTGTTGTAATGTAATTTTGAAGTGGTGACCACTGGAGAAATTTGAAATAGTTTTTTTATTAAATAGTGTACTGACCTTTAATGATTCCTCTTGTATGTAAATTTCCGCTTTTCCCTCTGTTGTAATTGGGACAGCTTGTTCCGAATGGGGGAAAAAATAAATAAATAGGAAAGACATGTTTAAATGAATAAATGAATAACTACATCTCAGATATTTATTTCGCAGCAATAATCAGTTTGCTGATGTCCAGTTAGGCAGTTATCGTTCAAGTGTTACAGTATGTATAGTGAAAATTAGACAGGTGAATAGTGACAAAAAAAGGGTATTCTATTCATGGCTGTTATAGCTGTGGTGATGTTTCATTGTCGTGTGGTTAAAATTTTACATGATGTTCTGTTTCATTCACTGAAAGGTTCTCTACTCTACCTGCACAAGTCTGAGGGGATTCACAGGGCTCTGGTCCACCTCCTGCCTGTATGCTCCAATCTTTCAGTCTTGCAGCAACGTGCTCCAAGTAATTCCTGAAAAAGTCTGTCTATTAGATTGGGGTTTTCTCTCGTGAATAATGTTTTTATTCATACTGTAAATACCTGTAGGTTACCTGAAATCTAACAAAATATCAATGAAAGTAAATCATATCACCATGCATCAACTGTGTTACAACAATAAAAGCCATGCATGCATTTGGATAATTCCATTGATATTTAACAGAGCCAGCCAACTTTTGCTGATAAAAACGGCCAGTGGATACCTCAAAATCCAAACTCTAGCACTTCACCTTTTTGAGAAGTATTGTAATAAAAGTGTCTTACAAACAGTCGGGTAGTATGGCTGAATCTCAAATGGTGCACTTGTGCACTTTAGTGTTCATGTTTCAGTGCGTATGCTGTATTAGTTACGCAAAGAAACATAGTGCCCGAAGTGCACAAGTGCGCCATTTGAGATCCAGCCTGTGTGTATGTGTGTGTAGCTCCAGAGCCCCCTGGTGGAGCTAAGTGGAACTACACCACACGCCAGAAAATTGTCTGAGCATTTATTGGTTCAATATCAATGGTGGCTTGCATCGAGGAGTCACTGGACAGATAGACTATATTGACTCAGAGACAGAAAACATTTTTGAAGGAATTTGTTGGTGGCAAGAACGCAAAGATGATAGATAAAGCCAAGCTGTTCTGAAGGCGAAGTCAACGCATGCTCTCCCAGACCTAGTAGTGGGGCACACGAAGCTGCACGCTAGAGAGTCAGGCATATGCACTATAGAATATTTTGCAAATCAATAAGTTTTCTTTTTACCTGAAGCCAACATCTGTGTGTAGAGCTTCGTCCCATGACTGTCTACTGTCTCTCTGTGGGCCGATGGGATTGTGGCAGAGGATGAAGAGTGCTCCATCTCTGGGGCTCCTGTAGGTATCCATAGACTGGTATGTTTGAGATGCCTCTTCCAAAACCTACAGAAGAGAGAAGTAAGATTATTTTTCTGTTTTGTTAGAATATTGATAGTGGGCCCCACCGTGGCTCTAACGGTAGGGCACCCGTCTGCTACGCGGCTGACCCCGGTTCAATTCCGGCCCTGGTCCTTTGCCAACCCTTCCCCGTCTCTCTCTACCCACTCGATTCCTGTCATAGTCCTCCCTGTCCTATCACAACATAAAGGCAACCCCCCCCCCCCAGGGGGGTCACTAATAATTGTGTCCAAGTGAAATTTCTTTAATGCTGTCCTATATAAATATATACTTAGACATCTGCAAAAATGTGAGGGCTGTACTCACTTATGAGACATATTGTATGTATGTCATATAAAGAAATGCCCAATACAATAGTTTACAATGTGGGTGTAATACTACCTGTGTGAAGACAGGGGCACTGAAGTGTTCATACACATTCAGGTCAGTCAGAGAGTGAAGAGTTGATTTCACATGCTCAGAAGAATGATCATTGTTCATCAAACCTACAGAAATGGATAGACACAGAAAGACAATCTTCGTTTTCTTTATGTTCTGTTCACATTCCATGTGTTGTGCTTAACCACATAACACAGATCCTGTTTATTAATAAGTTACGTTTGTTTCAAGAGTCTGTCTCCAAAGCACTGCAGAGGTCTAAGGAGATTCTATAGGGAAGATTTAATGTAAGTGACTTGGTAGCACTAGTGAGAGAGACAGTGTCCGAGCAGAAGAATATGTCTATTGTGAGTGAGTGAAAGGATGAGTTAAGCCAGGCTCAAACTACACGACTATCGGCCCTTCTCAGCTGAAAACCCCTTACAACAATCTGTCGGGCAACGTCCAACGTCCTGATATAGGATTTTGCCATTAAAAGAGTAGGCGATCATAAATTGTAAATATCAAACAATGTTGGGCATTGTCTCAGCGTTTACATATCAGGGATAACATTGACAGTAGCGATTATCTTTATGTGTGCAGCGCAACCCGACGTAATCGGGAGTCCATTAGTTTGAGCCTGGCTTTAGTGTTGGAGAAAGACATTATTATAATAATAGGGTTCCCACTCTAAGTCAGATATAAAATTCCATAACCACTTCCGTAAAAGGAAAAGACATTTATAAAGCTTTTAAATGTTTGAAAACTGAACATAATTTTCACACCTAGAGCTGTTTTATGTCTGCATGAAGGTATACACAACCACAGCGCGAAACGGTGTTTACTTCACAGTGAGAAACAACATTATACACAAGACAAAATAAATCGTTTTGCCTCTACACCACTGTGAAGAAAATTCCATGATATTCCATGACTGCCCATGCAAAATGGTCAAAATCCATGACTTTCCAAGACTGGAAAACCCTTTATTGAAGTTCCATGATATTCCAGAAATTCCATGACCCGTTGGAACCCTACAAAGTATATTATACATGGTGCTGTCATTATTTTCACCTTCACTGAGGAGGCGAACGCATTCCTGGGTGTCCATTATGAAGCCCATGTCTTTACTGTGTCTGCTGAGTTCAGAATGCAACAGCTTCCACACTGGAGTCTTCTTCATCATGGCCCCCTCGATTTCTGACACATCAAAGGTACTCAGCATCTGCAGTGACAAGGACACTCTTAAAAGTGAAACCGTTAGTTTTGCAGCAGACAGGATGTAAATGAGTTTCTTTGCAGAGTGCCATTTGCAAAGCGCAATTTTATGACTTTGTGCATTTTTTTTTACTTTTTTTTTTTTTTTTAAAGGAAACAACAGTATCAGCCCCTGTGGACGGTCCGGCCACTGGGAGAATGCCCTGTAAACGTATCGTATGCCATATGACCATCCCAGCCCTGATGGTTGCAGTAGAGCAATGTATTCTTATCTTTTTACAGTTTGGTCTCAATGTAGAGTAGAAAAAAAAACACTGTTCCAAAACTTAAACTCATGAAAACAAAAATAATGGGACAGCAAGACTACTCACGGGACAATGATACAGCCGTTCTGCTCTTTTGTCACGGTGGTTCAGCAGTAAAGGGCCTACGGGCTGATTCCTTCTTTTCACATCCTCCGTCTTACCAAAGTTGTCCATCAATCTCTGTCAAATATTTGTCATGTCATTCCAAAACATGATAAGTCAGCTAGAGGTAAAAACCTAAATTATGTGCATTGCACTATAGGACATGTTATTAATATTCCATTCATTTGTGTTCATGCTTGGAAACCCTCCACAGTGGCTGATTTATAATAATTCTGACAAGATTGGCCCAAAACTAAGTGAAAGACTCTTTGTCAGTTATCGCGAACACTTGGCTTAAGTTGTTGCTGCTGAGGGTGTTTCAGCCAAACATGGTTTTTTTGTGTTTATTATTTTACTTTACTTGAATTACTTGTATCTACTATTAATAGTGTACGTTTCCTGATCTGAAATGCTTAAGAATGACAAAGATGCCAAAAGATAAGAAAACAAAATTGTTTGTTGATGATTCACAGACAGTGCACTATCTGAGAAATCATATATCAGGGATATAAAGGGATATAAAATGAGGGAGTTTGGAAAAAAACACCTTCTTCTCTTCAAATGGGCGTGGCAGGTAAGTTGCTGCGGTAAAGATGTGATGGGAAAGGTTGCAGTCCGATGGCACGTCCGGCTCTGCAGAGGTGGAGCCCTCAGCCGGAGCAGCCTGCTCTGCACTTATCTAAACACATTTAGGAAAATAATTATTGTGGCTGGTAAGGCAAGACATCCGTTTTTCTCCCTCAACCTACTAAACTGTTGACCTAACACAGATTTACGCTGTGCTAAATGGCATTAATAAGTGTTAGGTAGCGCATTTGTATAGACAGCAGCACACTAACAAGTCCACATGACATGGGGACGCTGCCTAACCTTTATGTCACCTGGTAGGATGTGGCCACCCTATGTAGGATGGTGGCCACAGTAGGTACTGCAACTATGCTGTTCATAGCTTTATGTTTTGTGTGCTAACTTGGCAAAAAGAGAACAGAAGCAAAGACACCAACTTTATCTAAAAAGTATTTCGCCAACATAAACGGCCCAGTCGCAAAAATAATGACCTAGTGTAATCCCATCCTGAAGAAGGCTATTCAACGTAGCCTGACCGCAGTTGGATGACATGTGCACTGTAAAATGGTAGGCTACTTTACTGACTCACATGGCTTCCTCTAGCAGTCATGATATAATATTGACAATGCAGATATTTATTTCATACCCTCGGCGTAATATCAATCACACACTGTACAGAATGCGGGTCTACGGCTACTGTGGGCTACTGAGGGGACTCGCCTGACGTCACACAATAGATTAGAATTCTTCTGAATATGTTACTGAAAAAACACACTTTTCCCCATTATATTTAATTTTCTGATGCCCTGTTACACGAAAAAAACAAACAAAAAAAACAAACGGATAATTGATGAAGTGGTAGAACTATCATAGGAATTCCATTATTTTGAATAAAAATGAACCCGAGATATACACTTTAAAACCCATCGCTTTTTGGAGGCCTTTGACTTCTAGAGTCCACAAGCACACACCTACACACACTTACACTGATATTATGTAAAGCGAACTTGTGTGTTTAGAAAGGCGCTATATAAAAACAAAGGTATTATTATTATTATTAATAATATAATAAAGATAATAAAAAGGCACACCTGCTCTAGCATGCAGTGCAGAATGAGAGGAACAGAAGTGCACTCTGGTGGTATTTTCTTCAGAAGATCATCATACACCCTCAGGTCTGAATCTGCACTCGTGGCCTCCGCCTGCAAGTCTGGGAGATGGTTGATGCATGCATTTGCCATTCAGTACAGTGTTTATTTATGTTGTATAGAGTGTAGTGGAAAGTGCGCACATCCAGCAAAAAAGCATCAGCAGGTGCCAAATCAAAAAAACTGTCACATGTAGGAGCGGGAAAGGATCTATCTGCACACTGCTTGCAAAAGACTTAATTTATTAGGGGCAACGTTTCGATCATATATCTTCTTCAGGCATCTATTTATGTTGTATAGCCATATTGCGACTGCAGTTTGACTTTGCATAGCTGTGTGACTGCGTCCCCATTTCCACAGTGTGTTGCAGCAGTGTGTGTGTGTGTGTGTGTGTGTGTGTTGCAGTCCTGTGTAGGTAGGCCTTTCATGCAAATCCCAACTCATCTATACGCTGGTGGCTGCACCAAAACCCAGAGAGGGAGGAGTGTGTGTGTGTGTGTGTGTGTGTGTGTTTATTTGTTTTTAAATTAAGACATTTTTATCTTACCAGAACTATCCTCTGACTGTTTCTTCTTTGGTACGGTAGTCAGAATTGCTGATGGTTGCACCTGAGGTAAGTACAGTATTAAAGGACAGCAAGTATAACAAAAAAGACTGACTGAACCAGTTGAAATGAGTTTAAGATTGCGTGTACTGTATGATGTGGTGCACCTCAGCAGAGCACTCGGGGCTGCATTGGACGTTGCCAGATGTGACCGATGGAACGTGAGTAAGTTTCATGCTCTGGAGGTAGTGCAGGTGCTCGCGCCTCCAGTCCAGGCAGTCATAGATCAAAGTGGCGACAGATTCAAATACTTTTGTCCCACAAGTAAGCTGAGAAACAAATAACGGACAAACAACGAAAAACAATAGACTTAAGTAGTCCAACCACTACGAGTCTAATAGTATAAAAACATAGAGGCAAACAAAGGTATCGTCAAAACAGAGACATAACTTAAGAACATAAAAAAGTGAAGTATTCCATTACCATTTCTTCAGTGCTTTCCTGATCAAGGCAGGGATTCTCCTCTATTGTACAGACCAAACCAACCACATCAAAGAGCCTGGAGTGGTTGCCAGCACTGAGTAGGACATTTTCCAGATGAGTCCAAAAATGGTCCAGTTCATTCGGCATCCATAAAACTGCAGACACATCTGTTTGAATTTAAAGTAAGAGTTTAAAAGGATTGTTTTAATGAGACATTAAAAATAAAGTAACCGTATTTATTTTGTATAAACTTTTAGAAATCTTAAAATTTGAAGTGTGGGAGCTTTAGTTGAACTGACAATCACACTGGTATTAAGGGTAGGTCTTTTTTCATTTATTTTTTTAAATAACCATTGTCATCACATCTTCCTACCACAAATTAAATTCTTGTCGACAATTTTTTATAGTCGATTACTGGTAGTCGACGATTATCGACTTATCGTTGCAGCCATAATTTGAAATGAATCTCACCTGTGTTCAGAGAAGTGGGTGTTATTCTATCACAGTCTTCAGTGCCTTTGCCGCGTAGCCGGATAACGTTTGACACATGTACACCTATAGCATCCAACGCGGACAGGAGAGTTGGCTGACAAAAGCCCACAAGGAGAACGTAGTGCTGCGGTCCATCTTCTGGTTCATCATCTGAGAGAGACACACAGCACACAGTGCTCAGTGCACACAACGAAATTGCATTCATGCCTGGCCAATGTGGCAGTCAATATTTTAAGCACGTTGCTACCCACTGACGGCAATGAATGAAACGGAAATGAAAGTCAATGAATTGACAACAAAAAACCGATGCAATGATTTCCACTGTGTGTACATAGGGTCTATGGCAGTTCAATTGCAACTTACCTATGTATTTATGGGAGTCATCCTCTTCTCCTCTCCGTCTGAGTTTGGTTTCTTTAACAGGTGCTACTGGCTCTGCATTCTTTTTTCCTTTTTCTGCTTTGGCAGGTTTCCCATTGGGTCCCGTTGGTGAGTTAGATGCACCTTTAGCTTTTGACTTCTCCTCATGACCCTACAGACAGTAGATCGTTGAGTCATAAAAAAAACAAGCCCACCATGACAAGCATGTTCCTGATGAATGATTTTTGAAATGATTTATTTTATTTATTTATTTTACTTATAAAAGCATTAGGGAGGTGACTAAAATGTTATGTCTAAATAAAACACATCCTTGTTGTTATTGTATTGACATGGAATAACAAGGATGTGTTTTCTTTAGACAGTGTATACCAATACCATTCATGGTGAAGATAGTGCAAAGAAATGCAAATCACCCATCACCTATTCTCTGCCAGTGTTAGATGACCAGGTGTTGGATTGAATTTGAAATTTGGCCATTGATGATTATCTGATTATCTGAGGGTGCTTCACAAAGGCTGGAATTGGGCAGATTTCTAACGTCAGATCTCTGGACAATAAGATGGATGACATACGGCTACTAAGATCAGCGAACAAAACCGTGAGGAACTGCTGCGTTACGGTGTTTACCGAATCATGGCTGAACGACGGCATACCCGATTCGGCTTTACATCTGGAACAACTAACGTGCCACCGAGCGGACAGAGCCCTTGCAGAGAAAAAACGAGGAGGAGGAATATGTGTCTACACACATGATGCTTGGTGCAATAATGCTACGGTAGTACAGAGGCACTGCTCTCCACGAGTGGAGTTCATGATTATCAAGTGCCGACCCTTCTATCTACCCAGAGAAATCTCCGCTATCCTATTAGTCGCCGTCTACCTCCCACCCAGCAACAAAAATGGCGTCAAAAGCGAGGCACTGAACGAGCTGCATCGGGGCATCAGTGAACAACAAGATGCACACCCAGATGCCTTCACAGTGGTACTAGGAGATTTCAACCACGGAAATCTCAAAACAGTACTTCCAAAATTTCATCAACATGTCAACTTCCCAACAAGAGGACAAAACACCCTGGACCTCGTTTACACAAATCAGAAGAGAGCATACAAGGCAAAGCCCATCCCCCACATTGGATCATCAGACCACACGACAATTCTGCTACTGCCAGCTTACAGACAAAAGGCAAAACTCACCAAACCAGTTCAGAAGGAGGTGAGAAAATGGCCTGAGGGAGCCATCTCACGACTTCAGGACTGCTTTGAAACCACAGACTGGGACATTTTCAAAACAACTGCCACCCACAGCAATCACATTGACATTGAGGAGTACACAGACACCGTGACCTCCTACATCACAAAATGCATCGATGATGTTACAGAAATAAAACACATCACTACCAGGGCCAACCAGAGGGCCAGAGGGCTGAGGGCCAGAGACAAAGCCTTCAGAGCAGGAGACGTAGCTGGCCTAAAGACAGCAAGGGCTAACCTGTCCCAGGGCATCAGGAAAGCAAAAAAGGAATACTCAGACAAAATAACAACACACTTCAAAGACAGCAGAGATGCACAGAGCCTGTGGCAGGGCATACAGGCCATCACGGACTATAAGCCTGCACCACGAAGCTGTGACAACAACACCTCTCTGCTAAACGATCTGAATAGTTTTCTTTGCCCGCTTTGAAGCACAAAATGACACTCACACACAGAAAGAAAACTCCCCTCCCCCCCATGATCAACCCCTTTACCTGTCCTCCTGCCAGGGTTAAGAGGACACTGGCCACCATCAACCCACGCAAAGCAGCTGGCCCAGACAACATACCAGGCCGAGTGTTGAAGGATTGTGCAGAAGAGCTGAAGGATGTCTTCACAGACATCTTTAACATCTCTCTGGAGCAAGCAGTCATCCCATCACTTTTCAAAGCTGCTACCATCATACCTGTGCCGAAGAAATCATCACCATCATGCTTCAATGACTACCGTCCTGTAGCACTGACGCCCATAATCATGAAGTGCTTCGAACGGCTAGTCCTGTCACACATCAAAGCCACCCTACCCCCCACCCTAGACCCCTACCAGTTCGCATACCGAGCCAAGCGATCCACAGGATGCAATTTGCTCTGCCCTCCATCCAGCCCTCACCCACTTGGACAATAAAGACTCATATGTGAGAATGCTGTTCATTGACTTCAGTTCAGCATTCAATACCATAATACCACAACAACTCATCAGAAAACTGGACAAACTAGGTTTCAGCACCTCCCTCTGCAACTGGCTGCTGGACTTCCTGATGCAAAGACCACAAGCAGTACGGGTAGGGAACAACACCTCGAGCACCCTGACCCTGAGCACGGGGGCTCCGCAAGGCTGTGTTCTCAGCCCCCTGCTGTTCACGCTGCTGACACACGACTGCACAACGACCCACAGCACTAACCATCTAGTGAAGTTTGCGGATGATACAACACTGGTGGGCCTCATCACCAAGGGCGATGAGACTCACTACAGAGAAGAAGTAGACCTGCTGGCCAGATGGTGCAAAGACAACAACCTCCTGCTGAATGTCAACAAGACCAAGGAGATTGTTGTCAACTTCCAAAGGGTCCAAAAACAACTGACCATCGACGGCGATGCTGTGGAGAGAGTGAGCAGCACCAAGTTCCTTGGAGTGCACATCAGCGACGACCTCTCTTGGACCACCAACACTACATCACTGGCGAAGAAGGCCCATCAGCGTCTCTACTTCCTGCGCAAACTAAAGAAGGCAAGTGCTACACCCTCCATCATGACAACATGCTACAGAGGAACCATAGAGAGCGTCGTTGTCCAACTGCATCACAGTGTGGGGAGGAAGCTGCACGGAGAAAAACAGGAAGACACTCCAGCGTGTTGTGAACACAGCGAAGAAGATCATTGGAGTACCACTCCCCTCCCTGCAGGACATTTACACCACACGCCTCACCCGGAAAGCACTGATGATCATCAAAGACACAAGCCACCCTGCACACAAAATGTTCAGCCTCCTGCCCTCTGGAAAGAGGTACAGGCGCCTCCGTTCCCGTACCACCCGGCTGGCGAGCAGTACAATGCACAAGCGATCAAGATGCTGAACACTCAAACCCACTCCCCCTCCACTGTCAGCCTCTAGCCAGCAAGGCCACTGACAACCCCCCCCCCCCCACTGTCAGCCTCTAGCCAGCAAGGCCACTGACAACCCCCCTCCCATCCCCCACCACCATATCTGCGACTGAACATTCCACCTGCACTACTATACTTGTGACTGAACTTTCAACCTGCACTCAAAACTCAAAACATGCACACAACACACACACACACACGTAAGCAAACACACACACACACCACACACACACACACACACAAGCACACTGCACTTTCTGCACTAAACCCAACATACACACACTGACACACACACACACACACACACACACACACACACACACACACACACACACACACACACACACACGAACACACACAAGACGCACACCGCACCTTCTACCTGCACTAAACACATACACACACACACACACACACACACACACACACACACACACACACACACACACACACACACACACACACACACACACACACTGCTGGTGTACTTGACAGACCTTTTTATATTTATTTTCTTCAAAATGCTACTATTACCATGTCAGAACGCTATAAAGGACTTTTTTTAGGAAAAGCACAAAAACACAACAAATACCTCTTAATGTATGTCTCTACAATCTTCTGTTGTCCAGTCTTGCACTTTAAATGTCTGTATGAGCACTGTCTATGTCCATACTGTCTTAAGTCCATGTATAAGTACTGTCTATGTCTATACTGTCTATGTCCTTACCTTAATTAGTCTATGTCTGTATGGGAAAGCAAGAAATGTAATTTCAAATTCTTTGTATGACCAGTGCATGTAAAGAAATTGACAATAAAACCTACTTGACTTGACTTGACTTGATTTGTCTTTGCGAAGGACGCTTAACTAAAGCCACATACAAACTTATCTTGGACTAAAACTTCCTTCTGTTCTGACAATGCTTTGTTTAGAACTCTGAGGACTGTTTTTAAAAGCAGGATAATGCTCCAAGCCATCAATCTAAGCCCATCTAATGCTCCAAGCCATCAAGGTGGATGGAGGACCACCAGATCGGACCACCAGATCAAAAACCCAGTGGCCAGCCCAAACTTCAGGCCCAAGCTCCATTGAAAGCCTCTGGAATGCAATCAAGAGGAAGATGGATGGTCACAAGACATGAGACAAAGCTCAGCATCTTGAATTTTTGCACCACTAATCTACACCCCTGTAGCACCAATTAACTTCATACTGTATTATTGGGCAACGGACACAACTCAACTTGCCTGGCTCTTGGCCGACCTGTAGTTACGCGCAGCTTCATGAGCTCCACTTCTAGGTCCGGGAGCATGTAGCAGGATTCCATTTCTCCATGTATTGCTTCTGTATCAAAAAAATCCTTCGAAACGTTTTCTGTTAATCTCTAAAGGGTCAATATAGTCTATGTTCTGTGTGACTCCTCAATGCGAGCTGCCATTGATATTGAAGCAATAAATGCACTACTTATTTTTTGAGTTGAGAAATGGAATCTTGCTACATGCCCCCCTGATTTAACGAATCCAATTCAAAATCCTACTCGTCTACTGTACAAGGCCCAGCACAACCTTGCACCCACCTACATCACAAGTCTCCTCACCCCATACAATCCCGCTCTCACACCACGCTCCACTGCCACACTCCTCCTTACCAGCCCCTCCACACACCTGCGCACCATGGGCGACAGGGCTTTCAGTGTGGCTGGACCATTGACAGTAAATAGAATGGACGCCAAATCAACGCTATTTGCCATTCAACGCTTTGAAGCCAGATTTGGGAACATTCCAACTTACATTCCACCTTAGCAACGCCAAACGCAGGTGCTGATTGGACAACAACAAGACTTCTAACGGTCAATCAAACCATGTTCTGATGCTCATTGGTCAATTTAACTTTTAATATCTCTCTAAAATAAAACATCACCACAAAAAATCACCACCCTGGTAAGTTGGAGAGCAAGGGGACCTACTAGTTGAGCGAAAAATGATCCCCCTGGAGTGGCATTTAAGGGAGATACAGGGTTTTATGTCTCTCATAGGAATGAATGGGATTTGGCCATTTTTTGGTCTTTTTGGGTCCAACCTTGGCTTCAACAATGAAATAGAATTTTGGCCTCCATTCTATTTACTCTCAATGGGCTGGACCCAAACTGTGGGATGCACTCTCGCTGACAATTTGTAGATGTTCCACACTTTCCTCTTTTAAATCCAAGCTTAAGACACACCTCTTCACTGCAGCATATTCTTCACACAGCTCAAATGAATTTCCACTTCCTTTAATTATTATTTTTATTATCTTATATACATACAGGTATGTATTTTATTTTATTCTTGCATAACTATTTCTATTTTCCTTTTATTTATTTTTTCTTTTAAATCATTCCATTATTTTAGTTGTGATGTATTGATTGTCATTGATGCTTTGTTATTACCTTTTTTTCTACTGTTATTACTCTGTTGTAATGTGAAGTGACCTTGGGTATCTTGAAAGGCGCTTAAAATAAAATGTATTATTATTATTATTATTATCAAGTTCTACTTCATGATCTTGATCTTGAAAACAGTTAAGTTTATGTCACAAATAAAAAGAAACCGAAAATTGGGAAAAGGGGGGGGGGGGGGAGCAGAACTGACAGAGACAGAGACAACGTTTCTATGGGTTGTGTGCACCGTATGTGTATAGTGCAAAAGAAAGGATTGTGTTATGGAATTGCCCTCCAAATCAATTAATCTCATCAGACAAATAAAACTCTTCAACTGACCTTCATTTCAGTTATTCGCATAAGATCTGCAGTCTTTGTACACAACAGCTGAAACTTCACCAGTTTAGCCATAAGATCCGTGGAGATTTCCTGTCCAGCATCAAGTGTACTCCTTGCTGCCTCCAACACCTTCAACACAGTCATACATTTCATAATCATAAGATAGGCTAATCATATCAGAAAAAGTCATGCTAACTTATACACCAGTGTAAATTATTGCTAAATGTTTTGTACTTTAACAGACAATAAAGCTTCAGTGAAAGTCCAAGGGACAGTAATAATGAATGGTTTCGACTCCAAATGTTTGTAAGGAAGACTCATTTGGAGTCATCCAGTGTTATCCAATATAACAAAGGATTTTCTATCTATGTATATGTATTTTGAAAGCGCTTTGAGACAACTTTAATTGTGATATTGCACTATATAAATACAGGTTGTATTGTATTGTATCTTTTTCACCAAAATTGCCAAAAAGTGCTCTAGATTTTCAGACTACCACTTACAACAATGAGTCTATTGATTAGGCCTTTATGCTACATCTTGGTGGAGAGTCAAAAGTTATCTACTGAAGTCTGATGTCCTTATTCTGAAAAGCGCCTGATTTTTCTCCAAATAACTGAC
Source organism: Engraulis encrasicolus (assembly GCF_034702125.1). Lineage (NCBI taxonomy): Eukaryota > Metazoa > Chordata > Actinopteri > Clupeiformes > Engraulidae > Engraulis > Engraulis encrasicolus. The sequence continues at coordinate 11,516,424 of NC_085862.1, read as the reverse complement.
CAACCCAGCACTCCTATTCCTCTTAACAGGAAATAAAGCTTAGTTTGACTGACTTTAACAAATGGGTTGGTAGATGCAGAGCATTTTCACACTTGCAGCCATTTAAGCAAACTCAGACCTGTGACTCTACATTTTATGTGCATATGTGAACGCACCAAAGCACACCCAGACCCCTCGGAAATGAGCCGTCCTGAGACAGAGGGCAAGAGTCAGGTCTCTTTTCCATTGGGTTCCGCGTTCCGGTGCAGGCTTTATAAATATTCATGAAACTTGACGGGGGGTCGATGGTGCTGTCTCGCACGCATTTCCATACAACAGGACTAGAACTGGGCCGTATGATCAGCTGCTGCAACTAGCCGCGACAACACCGTGTTTTCACGCCATGGGGAATCTAAGCCCTAATCTAAACAATAGGACCTATATAGGACTAAATATAACCAGCGATCTCCTTCTCTTAGACCATAGACACGTGTTTGGGCTTGCGAATCTTAGCTTTTCACAGGTCTTTACGGAACGTCTTTATGTTCTTTCAATCCAAAGTTATATAACTTTAAGCGGCCGCTGTTTCAAGTGAAAAAATAGCGCTTTCCAACCTTTTTTTTACCTCGTCATTTTGTTTTCGAACAGACAACGATCTCCTTAAAGGGACAGTTTGGTCAATTTCAACATGCAGCTGTATTGCTCACGCTACCCTTGACTTGTCAGTACCTGGTGATGCCACATTTTTCGGCTCAGCCCTTTCCGAGATATGAGCAATTCTAATGGGGGCAGCGTTTGTTTACATTTTTAAAAAATGAAATATAGGCCAACTCCAAATATTTTCCCAAAAGGTACTGCTGTTTGCTAGTTGTCTGCTGATGTTTTATAACCTTTTGGATGTTTTTGGGAATAAATAAAAATGTTTTTTCGAAATGTAAACAAAGAGCTGCCCCCATTACAATGACCAGGATCTCGGAAACGGCTGAAGAAGAAGAAAAAAAAATCTCAGGCACTGACAAGTCCAGGGTAGTGTGAGCATTACAACTGCATGTTGAAATTGACCAAACTGTCCCTTTAACCTAGACCTACAGACATGTGTTAGGGCTTGTTCAAAAGCTGAGATTCTTAGCTTTTTACAGGTTTTTACGGCACGTGTTTATGTTCTTTCAATCCAAAGTTATATAACTTTAAGCGGCCGCTGTTTCAAGTGAAAAAATAGCGCTTTCCAACCATTTTTTTTTTACCTCGTCATTTTGTTTTCCAACAGACAGCGATCTCCTTAACCTAGACCTACAGACATGTGTTAGGGCTTGTTCAAAAGCTGAGATTCTTAGCTTTTTACAGGTTTTTACGGCACGTGTTTATGTTCTTTAAATCCAAAGTTATTTAACTTTAAGCGGTCGCCACTTCAAGTAAACAATGGCGTTGTTCTCCAGCCGGAGAGAGGAAATCTTTTTTGTCATGGCTGTGTTCTTTGCTCCCTCGAATAAACCACAGTTGTCTTTTTCATTCGAAATGTTCATTTTTACATTTAATTTGATTACAGCAAATTCGCCATCCCTCTGCAGGTTCGTATATGAAGATATGTGCAATGAAAAGGGCTACTTTAGTGTGCCCATGGTGGTAAAAAAAACGACTTCTCACAAGGAGGAGGCGTGGAGCTTTGGAAATAGCGTGATTTTAAAATAATAGCCTAATAGGCTATATAACTCCTTGGCCAAGGACTGGAGTTAGGCTACTTTAAAGAACATGATAATTGCTTGAGCAAATTTTCTCTGTCTACTGTAACTGCCGACAGAAAAGCGATGTTGATTTTTAAAGTGCGTGGGTGGGGATAGGTGTTTGCACGCCGGTAAATCCTAACACAGGCAACATGTAGCCTAGTGGAACTCAGCTCCGCACGCCTCGAACCACGTCTTTCACGATTCTATAATCGCCCCTGTTTGAGCCCTGTTTGAGCTGATGATGGGTGTGTATGGGTGGAGTAAATGCAAAAAGAAAACGAAACCACGCCCCAGCAGTGCGCAGCCCCGTTCTAACAGGGCTAGTCGAAAAGGGACTTATATGTAGTGGGGGGCGCTCTGACGCTGCCCGCTAAGCCCCGCACATTTGGGCTTACATTGCCCACGGGGACCCCGGTTCGAGTCCGGCCGGGGTCATTTCCCGGCAGTGTTAATTTCGTGACGAATTATTTTCGTCATAAATATTCGTAACGATTGTTTTTCCCCTGACGACAATACAACGATGACGAAAAAAACAGCATGCGTTTGTACGAAAAATATAACGATATTGATTAATATTTTCGTCAAAAAAATAAAAATGTGACTACAATACCACCCGAGACGAAAACCAATAGGAAGCATTTTTGTTAATATGTCACTGAAACATTGGAAAAGAATTGCCTGCTATTTCGCAAGGCGCGACCCTCATCTGCTTCGCGTCTCCTCCCTCCTCCCCTCCCTCACACACACACACACACGCAGCAGGCACAGTGACAGGCAGTGGCCGTGACCCTTTTTTAACAGCAGTAGTCTACTTTTCAGTGCAATCCTGGCTGGAAAAAATATTGTTGCCCATTTATCCATGAGGAAGAAGTTTAAGCAGTCATGAAATAGGTGGTGGTGCTGTCGCACAGTAGCAAACATCTTTCTCTGCATTTTGTGGAACTTCTCCACTCCCTGCGCTTTCATGAACCTGCTACCCGACGGTCGTTGTTTGATCTTTTTTCAATGTTCGCTAATGTTTGTAGGCTAATTTAAGGGTCTATGCGTAGGCAAAAGCCTTCTGATAAGAATCACTTTAGTGCCGATCGCAAAGGATTCGGAAGTGTGGAGTTTTGCGACTTGTTTCAGTCAAAGGACACTGAAATAGGAAGTGAACGACCCTTCCACGCTTTCAAATGAGTTATTGCAATAACGTCCTGCGAATGCATGCAACCATGGACACACAACCATGTCAACGAGAGCGCGTTTCACGTGCCATCACAACTTTGCATCAAGCAAATAATATGCAACAGCTTGCAATACGCGCACGAGAGAGAGAGAGAGAGAGAGAGAGAGACGTCTTCCAACAGGTGCCGTGCCATTGTAACGCCTGCATGCAGGGGCGCCTGCAGACTTGACCAGTAAGGTACGCACCAATACGCTATACTTTTCGGGTAGAAAGTTGGCGCAGAGGTGCCTGCTGCAGCATGATGAATGAAATTCACGTCACAATGGCTGAGCTGGGACCATAAAAAGCCCGGGCACGTTGTGCAAGAAAAGGCAGAAAACGACTACATCAGCCTGTTAAAACACACTGAATGCTAGTCCAGGCTGATAACAAATGCGCAATAGAGACAGAGCACAAGAGAACCACTGACGCACTCGCACACAAATCGCAGAATGCTGTTCATGTCAGCAAACAGGAAAACGTGCGCAATACGCATTAGAAAACACCCAAACTGCATGTCATCAAAACATGCAGAATTGCTTTAGAACTAATGCTTTCCTGAACATAATGTATTTGCGTAGCACACATAACCTAACCAGCTGTCAGTGCTGCCGTCCGAACCTAGTATGCTACAAAGCAAAGTTCCGTACCTCTCATAAAACCGTCTCTGTAGAAAGCCACAATACACAGAACGGTAACCAAAATACTTTAGGAAATATGACACCAAAAGCAAAGTACCCTATAATATTTGCCGCGGCGGGCTCAGTGATGAATGAAACAGCTTAGCCTACCTGTACTGCTACCATCCGATGCCTTCTTCCTAGCCCACATGACAACTGGATTTTGGCTAAGATTGAAACTTGTCACTTTCAAGACATTAGCTTCGGTTATTTGACTGTTCTGCCATCAGCGACGCCACGACATAGGCTGTGTTATTCCAAGTGGGAAATGGAGAGCTGTCTTTGCTAACTAGAACTACTAAACTTAAATTTGCGGGCTATGTCTGACTGGAGGTAGCCACTCAAGTTAGAATTCCGCTGATGGAACTAGAACTTGTTACTGTAGGCTATCCTTTTTTCAGGAAGCGCCGCGAGTTTTACGCACAGAAGCAAAAAGCAGGCTATCTGCCTTTGTAAATTAATGGTGCCCAATGGAGTCTCTGCTCTTTAATTTGCTTCATGCTGCTTCTTCTCATATAATATGTTGCATTGTCACAACATTCATAGAAGACACAATAGGCGTAATATTTATTTAAAAAAAAAAAAACCTTCCTCCACTGGTGAAGGTGCCCACAGTGCGTACGGCCGTACGGCTCCAGGCGTCCTTGCCTGCATGAACCTACTGTACCCCGCGACGCTCTTGATTAGTGGTATACCCACAAGTAGGCTATTTTTTCATAACGTGCAGTCCCGTTTTCCCCCGAAGTCGTTCTAAAATATCGACAGAGATTTATGAGTGTCGCGGCCATGATTTTTTTTACACATTGGATGCACTGGCTTATAAGACGCTCTGGCAGTTTTTTTTTTTACAATATTTTCTTATTAGCCTACAATATGTTATTTTAATCATTGATTTCCCCAAATGGTAGGCCCCATTTTAGTTTGACAATTTTATCGAGAAGTGTAGACAAGAGGAAATAATGTAATAGCCTATTTTAGTCGACTGAAATTAATTTAGATTTCGTCGACTAAAATTGTATGAATTTTAGTCGACTAAAACTAGACTAAAACAAAAATGATTTAGATGACTAAATTGTGACTAAAAATAAAATTACATTTTCGTCAAGAGACTAAAACTAAAACTAAATTAAAAATTCCTGTCAAAATTAACACTGTTTCCCGGCCCTGCCCCGCCTACACACTGTCTTGTAATAATAAAGGCCAAAAAGCCCCCAAACAAAAAGAGACAAAGAAGAACAAAAAGAGTAAACACTCTATATGTGAAAATACCCTAGGGGTGTATTCAAATCAGGAAAGTTTGATACATAGTTCACTTGCTTTGGTCCGAACCAAATATACTGCATATATTTTTTCATTTAGGTGAGGTCTGCATGCACACTGTATAGGAAGGAAATTGAAACTTGAACAAGAAAGAAAACCTTTCAACATGCAAAAGGGGTCCTTGTGGAACAAAAAAGAGAAAAAAGTTTGTGTCCTACCTCATGAAATAGAGGAGTGTCTTTGACCTTCTTTCCTTTGGGGTTACCCAGTTCATTAATCTGTCAGAGAAAATATTTGAGATTGCTTTTTATTATTTAACACATGACTTGTTTTGTTTTTGTTTTACTCTGGGACAATAATCAATGGTAAGCGGGTACTATAGCCTATTACTTTTTGCAAAGTTGTCTCCAGTGAAATGATGCTGAACTGCCTTCTTTGAGGTTGTTGCACAGCAAGCGAAAGGGCTGAGAGATACCACACCTCCTCCAGAGAGTCCACTACAACCCAAGAAAGGTTGATCTTCCAGAATTCCTAAAAAAAAAAGAGGAAAAGTCATAACAAGTCAGTTACAAACACAGAAAGAAATTGGCTAAAAGGTTAAAAGGATGTAGGATGCCTTTCAGAGCAAGAAAATATGAAATACTATGCGTAAAATAACTGTAGCAATTAATGGGTGGGGTTCGATTAATGGTGGTTCGATCCTGCAACCTTCTGATCTTAGAATCATAAGACCACCTTGTGTCAGGTTTGTGTAATGTAAAAAATGAAAGACAAATAATTTCACAAAATATGTGAAACCTGTACAATGCAATAGAAGTGCGTATTTTAGTAGGCTATTTCCAGAATTCATGCTGCTCATTCATGTTACATTTTTCACGAATATTTACCACCACCACCAATTTCAAAAAGTGTTGATAAAATCAAATCAACATGAAAAGGTGGATCTTCTCCGTGGTTCGCCATTTCTGAATTGGAAATTTTTAGCTACAAACTGTCCTTTGGTCGTAGGCCTACTATTAGTTTTGTAAAGATGTTTAGCTGGTTACTCTGCCCACATCAGCGACACACGTTGATGCTGGTCGTGTGGGCCAGGCTGACTGGTTGACCTCACAGACGTGTATAGTATATAGTATATACTATACACGTCAGTGGGTTGACCTCACAGACCTCTGAGGTCGTTCTAGGCTGCTACAAGCAACCAAACAGAGATTCTTTATTCTCTACTCTCCCCGACCAAACCATTGATGACCCGGCCGTCCCATAGTTACGAACGACCAGGTGACATGCGCCTTTTCAGATAAATAAAAATGTGAAAGTTGCTCATTCTTGCACGTAGGTATTTGAAAACTTTTCTGAACTAGCTCAGTGCATACTGTCTGTCTCTTACCTCTTCGAGGGTTGCTGCACTGAGCCCGCTTTCCCACCCTTTATTAGGGCCGACGGCTGGCGACGCGATTGCAGCATTTGTCCCACTCCTTTGCTTTTTCGGTGGCATCTTGGATAGCTTAAAACACTTGCATAATATTTCAACGATTTAACAACGACTAAGGTCATCTGGTGATCGATAGAGTGGGAACCAGACAGGTGGAGAGAAAAGTTCTGCAGCTTCCCACAACAGAACTGGTTGTCTATGGCAACACAACAAGCGCTCAACTGCGCAGCCGTGGGGATGTCCGTGTCCGAGGTATTTATTTATTTATTTATTTATTTATTTATTTATTTATTTATTTAAATTTCAATTATTATGATCCTATACTTGTGTAAGATATGGAATCACATTGCATATTCTGCCTTTTGAAATAATATTGGCATGTGTGTTACTTTTTGCTTTGTTAGGGCAGAGGTGGGCCTCGAACATGAAAATTTCAACTGTGGGCCCCAAGTTCGAAAGGGTTGGGAACCCCTGGCTTACATCATTGGGCCTTCAATTTTCTGCTCTCTTAATAGCTAGGACCCAATAAATCTCTCTTTTGTGCTGTAGCTTATAACACATTAAGTCTGTCATTGCCTATTTCTTTTCCTGTTTCGTGTTATCTAGGCCTACTAGGCTATACAATAATAATTGATAAGATAAGATAAGATAAGATAAAATAAGATAAGATAAGATAAAACTTTATTTTCTTTAACATATGAAACAAAAAAATGTCTTTGGCGTGGCACCAGTCATACTCACAGACATTGACAAGACTTGACAAAACAGGACATAACAAGACAGGACAATACATGTATGTTGAGGCTGGTCATTGTTCATCTTTGTTGAGTAGGGCTACAGCTGAAGGGAGGAAGGATTTCTTCAATCTTTGAAGCATCGACCTGATGGAAGTTGGAAGGAGTGATGGAGGGGGTGAGAGGGGTCCTCTGTGATTACATTACGTTACATTACATTGCATTTGGCAGACGCTTTATAACCAAAGCGACTTTCAAAAAGAGGACATATTCAAGCCAACATCACAAGCAAATACAATGTGCACAGGAGATATACAGAACAACACGTGCAGTTGCAGAGGGGTTAGTTTTTTTTTTTTTTAATTAAAGAGTAAATAACGAGTACACACACACAAACTAAACTAAACTAAACATCATGTCAGGAGTCTGCCCTGGGGCAAGGCCAGTTAGTGATCATTTCAGCTTTCCTGATCACTGCACCAATGTACAGCTCAGATAGGGAGGTTTGAGGTGAGCCAGTAATTTTGATGGCTTGGTTCACTATACGTGAAAGTTTGTTCTCTAATGCCAATTTAGTTGAGCCAGGAGGATATATTGAAGGTAAGGACTATTTGTATAAGAGAACGGTAGACTTGGGTCAGAATGTCCTTGCTGACTTGGAATGTCCTGAGTTTCCTTGGTGAAGGCGTTGCTGTGCTTTTTAAGAAATGGAGTCAGTCCATGTGCAGTGGGAGGGACCGGGAGGTGTCCTTTTCGGTGCCCAGGTACCTAAAAACTTCCACTTGCTCCACTGTCTTCCCTTGGATGGAGAGAGGCTGAAACTGAGTTGATGCCTTGTCTCTGCCCCCCACAGCATAGTTTTTTTTTGTCTTGGAGACATTCAGCCCTAAGGAAAGTTCTACAAAAGTTTGGCTCAGGTTGTTAACTACCTCTTGGTAGCGAGTAGAGGATGACATTTTTCAGGAATTCCCGTGGGTCCCGCGGGTCCTGCGGGATTCCCGCGGGATGGGAGTAAAAATTTTAAAGATGAACGGGAACGGGCAGGAGCGGGATTAAAGATGAATGGGAGCGGGCAGGAGCGGGAATAAAAATGAATGAGAGCGGGAATGCTCGCTTATTTTTTCATTTAAAAAGCCTATGAAACGGGAGTGGGATTGATTTTGAGTGGGAGTGGGCAGGATTGGGAAACATTCTTTTCAGGAGTGGACGGGATGGGATTTGTTTCTTTTACTGCAGTCCGGGATGGGATGGGACAGGATTTTTTTTCTGGGACCGGGATGGGACGGGAGTGAAAATCCACTCCCGTGTCATGCTCTAGTAGCGAGTTGGAGCATCAGGGTCAGACATATGTGTGCCACTAAGGCAATGTCATCTGCATATTTAAAAAGTTCCATACCTTCCCCATGACACACAATGTTGTTTGTGTACACACAGAAGAGGATTGGGGATAAAACACAACCGTGAGGAGGTCCAGACTTCAAGGTGATTTTTGATGATTTGACCCCATTGAATAATAGGCCTACCTGTTGTGGTCTGTCCAACAGAAAACACCGGGTAAGTGCTGGGTGGATCTGAAGGTTGGAGAGCTGCAGGAGAAGTGTGTCTATATGCACAGTGTTAAATGCAGAGGAGAAGTCCATGAACAGGATCCTGTTGTGTGGGTGTATTGAATCCAGGTTTCTGGCTACTGTATCCAGAAGTGAGAGGCTCACATTCTCCACACCATGGCGTTCCCTATAGAAGGGGAACTGCTGTGGGTCCAGCTGGTCTGACACCATACAGGATAGAAGGCTACAGGGTCATTTCACATGAAATCAGACAATTTGGGACCCGACCGACACAGATTTCAATCATACGGTGTGCCTTTTTAGTAGCAAGGTAGCACCCCAGAAATGCATTTGTGTGAATCTGACACCAATATTAAGGGAGAAACAGACTAGCACAGGTTTACGTATGAGGGTAGGACACTATACATTCAGCCTTGATTATATCAGTCAGTGTACACAACACTCTCTCCATACATTTGCACAGCACAGATGTTAATGCCACTGGCCTTAAGTCCTTGAGATGATGGTGGATTCCCAGAGTCCAGGAGATGCTGATAAAGCGTGGTGTCCTTGCTGACCTTGCTACTTTATGCCACCTCAATGTCTGAATGAAGTATGCCCACTGCTTTGAGATTGTCATGGGTGGCATTTTGGTATAGGCCTAGAGGTGGAAACTAGTCTTGAGGGCTGTGTTATCCAGCCCCCATTTTTTTTAATGCTTTACAGTTTCCAATGAAATACGACTTTGTAAAGGAATCTTAGAAATGTTGTAAAGAAGAAAATGATTGCACAGTCACAGTCCTCAATCAGTCAACCATTTTCATATCATGTGTAACTGAGGCCAACTAGCAGAGTGTGGCGTGGAACGAAACCTCCCTCCCGAAGCCTCAATACAGTGCGGTAGCATTGGGCATTAGGACCGGCGCTTTAGCTCAAGGGTCTCATAGTGTGCCTCCCATTCCCGAACTGATATAGTTGACGAGGTGGCAGGTTCGCGGCCCCGAGGGGGACAAACCGTGCGGAACACCTCTGTCACACATGCTCAAACAACAGATTGCTCTTCCTCTCCTGTGAGGCAATGCACCATGGGATTGTTCGGCTTATTTTTGGTTTAGTTTAGTTATTCTCATAAATATTCAATGTATTTGATTATTTTGTTTTTCTATACTTTTCCTGCCCCCAAGCCCCAATATAGTGAATAACAGCCCCCAATTTACTACGGTGGTGGCAATTTCGTTTCAAATGTTCATTCCTTTGAATTTTCGCTTGGGTCCCCACATTACCCTAGAACAGAGCTAATTAAATGTCAACGAGGGCCAGTTTTTTAAATTTCACCCAGTAAAGTGGACGAACTATACGTATGTATTATGAATGCCGACTGTCAATGAAAAAAATATGGGACACTTCATTGAAGTGGAGGGTCTGGGGGTCCTCCCCCAGAAAGTTTTGCATTTCTTAGATGTAATTTCCTGCATTTTAATGTCCCGTGTCCCGTTTCAGCACGATAAAGGAACCCATACTTTTATCTCTAAATTCCGAAAAGCAATTCTGCATTTCAAGGGGCTTGTGGGGGGCCAGAACTTTGCTGTCCAAGGGTCGCATCTGCCCCCAAGGCCGCCATTTGAATAGCCCTGCCCTAGAATCACCTCTGCCCTGCTTCACTTTTTACACCTTTTACACTTTTTACCTAAACCTAGTTTCCTTTTTGTAGAATAGAAATCATCTGACCTGGACAAGGACGCTGCACAAGACCATTCAAAGGCTAAATCAAATTGCATGGATGTATGTTACATTGGCAGCTCTTGGCAAATGTTGACAAAGCATTTAGAACAATGGTAGTGCGTTGATATTCTGTTAATTACGGTAACTGTATCTGGGAACTCCTCTCCTTTTTTCTCTCGCCTGCAGCTAGCAGAGCTTGGAGAACCTGGGAATTCGAGTAGTCAGCGGCCACAGCCATGGCTGAACGCCGCGCCTTCGCCCAGAAAATTAGCAGGTAAGGGCGTAACTGTGTGCTATACGTTGAAAAGATGTGAAATCACATTCAATAGTCAGCGTTTATTCTATATGTCGTTTTCCTATCAACATCTGCAGCGCCTAACATAGACTCCCACCATTCCCAAATAGGGCCTAGCCTGCTAGCTAGCCATAGAAGCCATATCAAAGATGCCCCAAGCGACCCACCCTGTGTCAACCAGTGTTCTGTCCTCTGCGTGTTTTTGAGGGTATCTTTTTAAATATCATTATGCTGATTGTGTTTTATTATTTGTTATTGCGCTAGATGTAGGCCTACGTGAGGTTATAGTCTGGTGGGGTTGGTGTGTAAACTGTAGATTCCGTGGAAATACGTTTTCACTAGACTGTCTGACGACCAGATGACATTCTGACACATTGGCCAGAGCAGTCGGTTAGCTCGCGCTATACCCAGTGATTATTACACGAAGCGTGGAAAAAACAGGCGTTTTCAATCGTGTATTGCAATTATTAGCCATCACAATTTCATGTGGTTGTACATTTAACCATTTGATGGAACGAACAAAGGATCTCTTTTGCACCGAGGGGCCATCTGAATGGCTAGCCCTTACAATAACCTACGGTTTTCATAAATCTTGACGTAAACAATAAACTGGGTCATTCAAAACAAAGCTTACAGAATAGAACTTTCTTCCTCAAGCATGGCTGGCATTCACTAATGAGCAATTTTCTTGGTGTATATACCCCATGTTTACTCGCGAACTCTGAATTGTTTGCCTATCCCTTTCAGCATTGGTTTGGGAGGACACTTTGTTTTCTATTGGGTTGTTCGTTTCAGAACAGCCCTTTACCCAAAAATACTCTGGATGCTTTCCCACGCTCACAGCCGCTTATTCAATTCCAATGTTTGACTTCTGTCACCAAGTCATCACCAAGAAGCCAAACCGTAATAATCTTACCTGAAATAATTTGTTTTGCATGCAGTTCACACCTGAACGGTAGGCTATGCATAATTTGCCCTGGTGGGTTTGCCTAGAGTCGGGCTGCTCTGGCACTTTCAGAGATAAGCATGTGATGAGAGGATGCCAGTAGTAGCCTACAGCACTCCACCGCCCTGGCTTTGCAGAGTCTTCCATGCCAGATGATTGTAGCTAAACCCTGGAGGATTGGAGTTATCTTAAGTGCTTTTGTGCTTTTATGCATTTCGGAATAGCTGTTTTGTGTGTGTGTGTGTGTGTGTGTGTGTGTGTGTGTGTGTGTGTGTGTGTGTGTGTGTGTGTGTGTGTGTGTGTGTGTGTGTGTGTGTAGACTAGGCTGACGTGTGCTTGTGATAACCTTTAAATCGCTCAAGTGAAGAAGCATGGGTTTTGATGTGCACATTATAAGTCTTTGTTTACTGTGCAGTCCTCATCCAGTATATTTGTAGAGACTGTGGAGCTCTTTGAAATGGTTCCATTTAGCGATCACATGCCCAGTCCACAAACACTGCCTTTCTCCCTCCTGAACAAAACACATCACTGTTTCCCACCTCCCTTGTTTCCCTCTTTTTCTTTTTCCCCTTTGGTAGGAACTAGGAAGAGTGCTTTTCTTAGAAAGAGAGAGGGTGGGGGGACAGAGACTGTTACTTTGGCAGGTCTTGAAGAGGTTTCAATATCCTTGCTTGTCTGTCAGTCTGTCAGATCACCATGTTTTGGGGAGGCCGGCCAGGGTGGCCGTGATGATGCACCTGATGAGGTACATTCATTGACAGTAGATATAATAGAATTTTGGCCTCCATTCTATTTACTCTCAATGGGTACATTCCATTATCCAAACTCCTGTCTTCTAAGCTTACTTTTGCTTTTGGCCTTGCGCTTTGCTGACGCCCTGCCCCCGTGGAGAAAACGATTCCCTGCTGTCCGCCTACGCACAACAACTTTTTTGGGGGACTTTTCCCCTGTCATTCATTCATTCTTGTGATATCATCACTCGGCCTCAAGCACAAGGGAGGACGGGAGTTTGGATAACAGAATGGACCTCCGACCCACTATGTCTGAGAGCATGTTACTGCTCCTTACTGCTCACAACCAGCCCTGGCAGGGGGCTCCCCTAGGTGCCCGCTGGTCTCTGCCTGAGGTTTCTTCCTGGCTTTAGGGTTTTTTTTTTCTCAGACCTCATTGAGCTTTTTTCCCCCTACAAACTATGATTCAAGCGAAAGGGAGTTTTTCCTCACCCCTGATACCCACAGGGGCCGCATCTGAGCGCCCAATCTCTGTGTGACTATCTATGACTTATGCTAGACCCAGCCACTATGGACCTTATGCATCTAAGAATCCCGGTCCTAACCTACATTGACCCTATGACTCTACGATCTCTTTCTATCTCTTCTTCCTCTGCCTTCCTGCTATCTCTGCCTCTCCTCTCTTCCTCTCCTTTTAAATCCACCTCTAACAATTATGTTCTTTTTTTCTCATTTGTTAAGCACTTTGAGTTGCATCCCTTGTATGATACAGTGCTGTACAAATACAATTATTATTATTATTATTATGTTAATCAGTTAGTTGTCTGCCGATTAAGTGGCACTGATGAAAGACTGTGTGTGCGTGTGCGCATGTTTGCAGGGGCACCCACAGGTGCAAACAGAGGGGACAGTTGTCCCGGGCCTAGGGAGAGAGAGGGGGCCTAGAATTGGGTCCTCATTACATTTGTCCTTTGTCCTAGGCCCAGTCAAAGGTGTGTGTGTGTGTGTGTGTGAGAGAGAGATATCAGGAGGGGTGTGGCAGTTTTAAAGTTTTTGGAAGACAGTACTGTCTCTCTGGAGTCTGTGGAGGAGTTTGGAAGTGTGTCGTTGTGGCGGTGAAATGTTTGCAAGGTTTTTTCTGCGGCGATGTGATCCAAGTGCCAGTTTGCTTAAAGGGACACTGTGTGAGATTTTTAGTTGTTTATTTCCAGAATTCATGCTGCCCACTCACTGTTGCCTTTTTCACGAATACTACTTACCACCACCATCAAATTCTAAGTATTCATTATGACTCGAAAAATTGCACTTTTCATACATGAAAAGGGGGATCTTCTCCATGGTCCGCCATTTTGAATTTCCAAAATAGCCGTTTTTAGCTGCAAAAATGACTATTTGGACCATACTAGTAAATATTTGTTTATTACTTGTAAACTTTCATGTAAAGATCAAATTTGGCAATAGGCAGCCCAGTTTCAATGAGCAGCATAGTTGCAGTACCTTTTTTGACCATTTCCTACACAGTGTACCTTTAATTTGCTGTCCCTGGCTTACGTGTAGTTCCCCAATGTGGCCTTTGTCATTTCCTTACCTACTGTCAGATGAGTAGGTGGTGTTCTTTTATGTGGCGTCACCACTACACTTGTGCAGTCTTTCAAGCGTCTGTACAGAATAAGCCGAAAGCTGCAGGAAATATTGTACACTGCAAGCTCTGTTTAGGTTTTTGTTACAAGAAAACGTACAACCTTTCATTGCAAAGGTGAGAAAATACCTAGGCTGCACAATTAAGCTCAGGACAATTTTGAAATCGAAATATGGGATATTTTGTCTCCCTGCTACTTTGTGAAGTCTTGAACAAGTAGATTCATGGCCAAAAAACAGGTGACCTGTTACCGGTGCCCGACAGCGAGAAAGAGCCTCGATTTCACGTGCACACACACATATTTAAAACTTAATGTAACTTTTATGGACATGAGATGATTGAACTGTGCTTTTGTAGTTTTGGGAAAGTGGGCAAAAGCATGGAAAATGGTGAAATTGGGAAATGTCTGTTAACTGTGGCTCATCGGGAAATGTTTTGTGTTGGGTTAGCACCTGTTCATGACAGCAGGGTCATTTGCTTTTTATGACACATCATATTCACACGTCTTGAAATGTTGCATTGAATTCAAGCATTTGTTATGTTCACAATGTGATAGCTGGTAGAGCCTTTGTGAAAAGCTGCTTAAACATCCTTATGTTCAGCTGCCAGCTACAGGACTGCTCTTTTGGCATCACTGTAGGATCTAGTGAAGGCTCCATTAACTTTATATTGTCATTTTGGACAGATTCATGGTCTGATATCTGCTCCACTTCCCACACCTAATCTCGAACCGGCCGGCATGTTCACATCGCAAGTCTTTTTGTATTTGTATTTTTTAAAAGATATTTTTTGGCCTTTTTGCCTTTATTTGTGATGGGACTTTAAGTGGTAGACAGAAAGCGAATGGGGAGAGAGAGATGAGGAAGGGTCGGCAAAGGACCCACCCAGGCCGGAATCGAACCTGGGTCGCTGGTGTGGCATGCAGTGCCCTACTGCTTGACTCGTGGTAGGACCCACTCTGAGTGTGCGGGAACCGTAAAGTTGATTCGCAATGCGATTGTGATCCATTTTTTTACTCTGCAAACTGTGACGACAATATGTACCTCAGCAGGTTCATCTGTGTAATTCACAGTCACGTGCAGTAACGTTCAGAGTTTGGTATGAACGCAGGAAGTTTGCAGGTAAGCACTTCTGTTCTGAACGTAACTGGTGCGGTCACGGGCACCGGCACGGGCAGCGGCACTGTTTTGTCGGCCTGAAAACAGTACAAGGTTGAGCAGTGCAAAGGGGTCATATACTAGCTACACCATGTTGCCTAACAGGTTGATCGTATAAGACAAGATGTCTGCCCATGTACATAACGTAGGTCCATGTTGGAGCACTTAGCACTGTTCATTCTCCTCTTCCTTCGTTTTTTATTATTCTACTCATCCTCCTACTCCTTTCTGTGTCTCTCACCTTCCCTCTTCCTCCCTTGCCTCTCTAGAACGGTGGCTGCTGAGGTACGGAAACAGATCGCCGGACAGTACGGAGGCTCTCCGCAGCTTCTCAAGAACCTCAATGTGGGTGCTAACGCTACCAGTAACACTGTGAGTATCCTGCATGTGGATCGGAAAGGCCTTGCAATGCTGTGTGTCCATTCTTGTGCCCTAGAACAGTGTTTCCCAACCTTTTTTGACTTGCGTACCCCCTAAGCCTTTTTGTTGTAGCTCAAGTACCCCTAGCCCATGCTCTCTATATCTATTCCTTTATCCCAACATGACTATGCTCCATTCTCCACGTACCCCCTGAGGTGTGCTCGCGTACCCCTAGTGGTACACGTACCCCTGGTTTGGAAACACTGCCCTAGAAAGAAGTCTGTTAATAAAACACCTAAACATGGTCAACTTAAAATTATGTTTACAGTAAACATGCCTTGGTAATAAGGTGAAACACTCTGACTCTAGTAGCAACATGGTTTCTGGGAAGGCTCCACTCTCCAGGGTTTTTGTGAAATAACAATTGGTCTGTTAAAATAGGTGATTTATTGCAAGGCAATTAGAGAACAAAGTTGTCCTGTCAAATTGTCTCCTGAGGTTATATTTTCCTGCTGTGTAGGACTAACTGCTCAGTAGTTCACATACCAGGTAACTATTTGACCCTTAAAGGCATTCA
This sequence comes from Engraulis encrasicolus, assembly GCF_034702125.1. Lineage (NCBI taxonomy): Eukaryota > Metazoa > Chordata > Actinopteri > Clupeiformes > Engraulidae > Engraulis > Engraulis encrasicolus. The sequence continues at coordinate 11,500,434 of NC_085862.1, read as the reverse complement.
CTTGGAGAACTGGTTTGTCAATGTGGCTTCATTGCACCTTCATTCTAGAAAACCCATTAAACAGCCTCTGGTATCAAGTTCTGTGTTAAAATGTTTTATATTTTACATTATTGATATTATATATTTTTGTAGACAGTCTTCTCTTGGAAATTGTGTTCTTATATGTTTGTATTTCATGTCAGGAGTGTTCAGCAATTTTCAGCAGTTTTGTTGTGTGAGCAGAGTGTTCAGGAGTTTTGTTACTTGAGCAACGTTTCACGTTCATCTTCTTTGTTCACTGCCCTTGTAAGGGTCCTTTCAGACAGCAACGTTTTCTTTGCCTCCAAAACACGAGACGTGCTGCTAGTATTCTGAAATCCAGGTTCTTGGCAAGTGCTTGCTGTGAGCGGTCAAAATTTCATTATGTTTGCTAGGTTAAATATAGGTGTTCCTGGCGACATGTCCTGGTAATATTCAATTACCCAGTGGATATGATTCACTTGTTGTTGAGCAATGGCCCATTGTTGGAAAAAAATACACCTTCAAACAGTTGAACTGATTTAGCTAGGAGCGTTAGCCGTTTTTAGAAGTCTCGCATGTTTTTCTTGAGCAAGGCACAGGCAGAAGTGAGACCCGTCCCAGCGGTCAAGTCCTTATTATATGCCATAGGAAAACGATGGATATAGAGATACTGGCAGGAATAAAATGTGTCCAAGTCTACACAACTGCACTTTGTATTTGCTATTGATGTTGGCTATGATTATGTCCTCTTTTGAAAGTTGCTTTGGTTATAAAGCATCTGCCAAATGCAATGTAATGTAATGTAACTCTGTTCCTCTATCCCCACACCAGGTTCCCCTCACTGAGACAGTGGAACCCGTGGACTTTGAAGAGTACCTCATCACGCACCCCCCTATTGTGGAGTCGGGACCACTGCGAGACCTCATTGAGTTCCCCCACGATGACATAGAAGTCATCTACACGCCCCGCGAATGCCGCACAGTGGGGCAGTCACTGCCAGATGAGGGGTATGCATGTAGCTCTTACTCGTGTGTGTGTGTGTGTGTGTGTGTGTGTGTGTGTGTGTGTGTGTGTGTGTGTGTGTGTGTGTGTGTGTGTGTGTGTGTGTGTGTGTGTGTGTGCGTGCGTGCGTGCGTGCGTGCGTGCGTGCGTGCGTGCGTGCGTGCGTGCGTGCGTGCGTGCGTGCGTGCGTGCGTGCGTGCGTGCGTGCGTGCGTGCGTGCGTGCGTGCGTGCGTGCGTGCGCGCGCATTCTGTCACTTCAGTTATTACAGACAAAACTCATTAACGTGGGAGTTTCTCAACTCTTGCATAGACAGGGAGTCATCCAGGAAAGCGTGTGTGTGTGTGTGTCGTGTGCGATGTTAAAGCCAAGCCATCGTAATATAGCTTATACATGTAGGCCTGATTTAAGTTACTGTGGGTGCCGGCCTGGTTACTGAGGACCTAACCCAATTATCCCAACTGGAAACCTCTAGTCATGTTTACTGCCACTATTGATTACTGCAAATGAAATGAATTTCTAGCCCACGTCGTAGACCGTGTGTGTGTGTGTGTGTGTGTGTGTGTGTGTGTGTGTGTGTGTGTGTGTGTGTGTGTGTGTGTGTGTGTGTGTGTGTGGTGTGTGTGTGTGTGTGTGTGTGTGTGTGTGTGTGTGTGTGTGTGTGTGTGTGTGTGTGTGTGTGTGTGTGTGTGTGTGTGTGTAAGTTTTGCAGCTAAAAATGTCTATTTCTGGACATTTAAAATGGATGTTTCATGTATGAAAAGTGCAATTGTCCCAGTCATAATGAACATGCATAATTTGATGGTGGTGGCAAGTATTCCTGAAACAGGTAACATGTGTGAATGGACAGCATGATAGTCTGGAAAGAAACTGCTAAAAATATGACACAGTGCACCTTTAAGGTTACTCACTGATATTCTCGCCTCTCCAGTGACAGTGATGCACACGTCAGAGACTGCACAAGATCTTACACAGAGGATTGGGCTGTCGTCAACCGCAAGTAAGAGACTTCTTGGATCGTTTCAAGCATTTCTGGAAATGTGCTGCTGATTTCCCACCTCCCCTTGAATTGCATAATTTAGTCACCTATTTTGCCATTATGATTATGTGAGTCTGATATTACTTCCATGTAGCATCATTGAACAGATTTGGAACCCATTTGGTTCAATGACGCATGGTAAAGACTATAGGAGAAAGGTAAAACTCACTTATTTAGCTGGAGGGGAGGTTGGAAAGGAGCATAATTCCAGAGATGGTGGAATTTCACTTTCAGACACTACATCAGGCTTTTCACTATTGCTTCCGCCTCTCACTGAGTTTATGGCTCTGGTCATTTTACTTTTTATTTATATTTTTCTCATTAAAATAAACCATGCACTTGCACTGTATGTAACAGACCTTTTCATAGCAAGTGAGGAAAGTGATGAATGTGTAATTCTGCTGACAGGTACCACAAGCTGGGCACTGGCTTCAACCCCAACACTCTGGACAAGCAGAAGGAGCGTCAGAGAGGACTCCCCAAGCAGGTCTTCGAGTCAGACGAGTTGCCAGACAGCAGCAGCTACCAGGATGACCAGGTAGCAACAACCTTTACCGCCTTTATTTTCTAGTTTATTTTCTGAATAAACAAAAATGTGGTATTTTAATGAATATTAAAAATAATAATAATAGAAGTAATAAAGTAACATCTTTACGGGTCTGACCAAAGTACAGTTGTCTGTATGTCTATTATTGATCATTCAAAATGGAGGACATGGTGAAGATCCACAGATGCCATGTATTAAAAGTTGGTCATAACACTAGAAAATGGATGGTGCTGTTAAATATTAATTAAATAGAGAACATTTTTGAATGTGCAGCAGCATGAATTCGCAAAATAAGCAACAAAGAAATATACTCTAGCTAAGATTATGACACACTAGGCATAGGCAACACTCTAAGCAATGTGTCATTTTATTTGGACTGTTCATCACTACTGTATCTGAATAGAGAAGAAAACCTTTATTGTTATACACACACAGTACAGTGATATGTAAAGCCCTCCTTCAATTTGCCCACAGCATTAGGTATAAAAATCTAAATAATTTAATAAAAAGCTATAAAACGTATGGCATAAAGAAACACATGCACACCTTCTAACTGTGAGGACAAACGCACAGAACAGATAACACAGACTTGAGTTCACTACCTGATTCCCCTGTATATGCCCGACACTAGGATGACTTGAAGCGGCTATAAAACGTATGGCATAAAGAAACACATGCGCACCTTCTTACTGTGAGGACAAACGCTGAGAACAGATAACACAGACTTGAGTTCACTACCTGATTCCCCTGTACTGTATATGCCCGACACTAGGATGACTTGAAGCGGCGCTCCATGTCCATTGATGACACGCCCCGGGGCAGCTGGGCCTGTAGCATTTTCGACCTGAAGAACTCTCAGCCAGACGCCCTGCTGCCCCACCTGCTGGACCGCGCCCCCAACGAGGAGATCGACCGGCACAACGAGGACCAGCGCAAGGCCAACAGGCACCGCGAGCTCTTTGCCCTCCACCCAGCTCTAGACGAGGTACTGTACCTGTCCTGGCACACAAGCCACGGCTGACCAGACGGAACAAGTCATGCAATTCCTCTGAGTCTCCTCTGCTTGTTTGGGCCTGGGTGACATGGCATTTGGTCATGATGCTGGCCATGCTGCCAAATGCTGGAACTAGCTTTCTGTTGAAATTAGAATGACCCAACAGTGGCTTACTTTTAAAAAGAAATGAAATACAGCTTTATTTAATCCCTGCCTTTGATTATAGATATAATACTATTTTTAGATTTTAGATAATGCTATGCATTTCTTTTCTTTCTCAAGGACATTGAAATACAGAGTTTACAGAGTAATGCTTTTGATTGATTTGAAATGACTCAATGTGCATTCATGTATGTACAAAATCACTAAAATCCACGTTTTGCTTCCATGTTGGCTCATGTAATGATCTACTTTATGATAAAATCTAGATATTAGTAGGCAAATAAGGCGGTGAGATGTAGTGCACAGCACTGCACTACAGTCTTCTCCTCATCGCTGTGTCCGTCCTGCAGATGACACGTGTGCCTCTGAAAGTGTGTAATGTGGCTTTAATAACTCCGCAGGAGGAGCCAATTGAGCGCCACTGCGTCCCCGAGGTCCCCAAAGAGCAACTTGGCCAGAGGCTGCTGGTGAAGTGTCTGTCCTTGAAGTGAGTGGAGGACATGAGTGCATTCCAATATGCGACCTTGCCTCCTCCACTTGTGCTTGTGGACTCGTACCAGGAAGTAATATGTCACTGACAACAGCATTATATTTCAATATCTTGCAAAAGCTCAATTGTAAAGTCTTGTTCACATTTGCAATTGGGAATGGTGAATGAAAAACAGTCCCCCAAAAGTTGTTGTGGCTAGCCTGACAGCTGGGAAACTTTATTGTTTTCTCCACGGAGGAGGGGCCAACAAGTGGAGGACGCAAGGTAGCATATTGGAACGCACTCCATGTGTGAACATTTATTTCTGTGCTGTTTTTTTCATGTGGTGTTTAAGAAGTGCCTTCTTACTGACTCTTGCCATTTCTTTTTTTTTCTTGGAGGTTTGAGATTGAAATAGAACCAATATTTGCGAGTTTGGCCTTGTACGACGTCAAGGAGAAGAAAAAGGTGAGAGGAGGCATCAGCTGAGCTGCATTGTGTGTTGAAAAGTAGTTAACAGTGGCCTTAATGTCTTGACAATGGACCTAGTAGTTTTGGGTAGGGTGCGCACATCCAAAAACACTTGTTGCAGGTGCCAGACAAAAAAATCAGATAGTTGAAAAAGGTAGGTCTGCACACTGCCGATGAGCTCCAAAAATAAACTTTATTATTTAAAATGCAACGTTTCGATCACCCTGGATCTTCATCAGGCATATCTGCATATGCCTGATGAAGATCCAGGGTGATCGAAACGTTGCATTTTAAATAATAGTTTATTTTTTGAGCTTATCGGCAGTGTGCAGACCTACCTTGACAATGGACCTACCTACAGATGTCTCTTGCAGAACACATCTTTTTGCAGGGTCTCACTTGAACTGCTTATTTGAGAACATTATGAAAACATTTGATTTGTAAGCGAGGCACTTTTGTTTGCCCGAAATGTATTTAGCCTGGTCATTTGTCCCGTCTCATCTATATTTCAGTGTTTTCTGACTAACACTAGAGGGAGCCACTTTCCTCTCGTGGAAGTGTTTTGTGTCACCCCAATTCAATTCTTCTCTTCCCGTGTCAGATATCAGAGACCTTCTTCTTCGACTTGAACTCGGAGCAAACCAAAGCTATGCTGCGGCCGCACATCCAGACGGCTGCCATCTCCACGCTGGCCCGCTCGGCCATCTTCTCCATCACGTACCCCTCTCAAGACGTCTTCCTAGTGATCAAGGTCTGACATCATTTACTCGGATTTACTAGGGGCGCTCAAAAAAGTAATTTATATATTTAAAAAAGAAGTATGAGGGTGCACCTGCGGAGGTATGAGGGTGGAGCGCCCCTATTTCCCCGTTCAGAAAAAGCCCTGCCATGTTGCATGGGGTACCTAAGTCTCCGCCCCTTCCGGGCAGCTCATGGGGCTGTGAACATTTTTGACTGGGCTGTAATGGACTGATCAAACCTATTTTCCGATCCACCTCGCATCCCCCCATAGATCACACATATGCTGTACCTCAGGATGAATGAGAATGTGTGATTGTCGACTCCACTTGTCAAGCGATTCGAGAGTTGTGTGCATGCAAAAACATGTAATTCCGATAGATATTACGAAGATGAGGTGCACGTCTTACCCAGTTTCGCACAAAAACTAAAATAACATTTCTTGCCTGCTGAAAATGAGTGGTCTTACGACGCCAATCCAAACCTTTAAAATTCACTGCTATCATATGTGAAATTCAGAGCACATGCCAAACGGAATCAGGATTAAGCATGACTCGCTCCATTCAGAAATTTCACTCCCATTCAAAATTGTGCGAGTTACAGCCCCATGGATCGGAAGTAGAAGGGCGTGACTTAGGTGCCCCATAGCAGAACTGTTGGCAAAACCACCCCACACATTCAGGATTTGTAGGGATGCACCGATACCGATACTGGTATCGGTATTGGCTCCCGATACTGCTCATTATACTCGTACTCGTACTCGTCAAGCACTTGCCGATACCAGCTATGAGTACTACTATTACTCAAAACAATGCAAAATCTTGTCATGTTCTGTGGACTTTAAATCAGCATGGAAAAAAGTGCCACCTCATACATTTACTAACATTTAAATCTACATGAAAATGGACAATAAAAATATCACAGGTGGAAAAAAACAAGGCCATGCATTTATTTTCATTGTATTTTGGTGGTAAAAGGTATCGGTATTCGGTATCGACAAGTACACACATTAACATACTCATACTTGTATCGATTTTCAAAAAAGTGGTATCGGTGCATCCCTAAGGATTTGCAACTTATTCAATGCTTTGGATCAGGGCGCAAATCATGCCGTGAAATATCTGCACAAGGTGTCAGGACACTTGAGTCAAAGACGTCCAAAATGAAAATGTCCTTCAGTGTAACGGATACCTTCTGCTGACCGTAACTGTAAAAAACATGACTCTTTTTATTTATTTATTTTTTCCAGTGAATTCATGAAGGCCTCGGCTGTCATCCATTCACTTGAAACAATTTAAAAATCATGTTTTTTTTTTACAGTTACAGTCAGCAGAAGGTATCCGTTACACTGAAGGACAATTTAATTATGGACGTCTTTGACCCTGTTTAGCAAACACAGTCTCACTCGCCTTACTTGTGATGTAATTCCTCCTTGTCAGAGTGGAAAATAGTTCATTCTTCTCATCTTTGCTTGATTTGTAGTTGGAGAAAGTGTTACAGCAAGGAGACATTGGCGAGTGTGCAGAGCCATACATGGTTTTCAAAGAAGCTGATGCTGCTAAGGTGAGTGGGTTACTCCGACACGGGTCACAGGTGCGATAGCTGTAGCTCACATCCCAGATTTTTGTGATTTCTCATGGATATCAACACATACATACACACACACAACTGATATCTGAACCAGGCTGTAAGTATTTATTTTAAATTTGAAAATTGCCTGATTAACATTGGAGTGTATGTGGATTTTGAAACTGAACCTGAAAGTCTGCTTCCATAGCCAGCCTCAGCCGTGCTAGAAAACTCTCTGGTTTCATTACTTTGACCGGGAAATTGCCACTTGGTTGATGAGCTGAATTAGTGAAATTACCTGTGTTGGGAGCACAGGAGGAAGAAGGGATATCGAGCAGAACTTTTTGCTTTTTCAATCCAGTTTGTGTACCCTTTTGCTGTGCTGCACAAGACCACATGCATGTCACTCTTCTACCCCTCCAGAACAAGGAGAAGCTGGAGAAGTTACGTGGCCAGTCAGAGCAGTTCTGCCAGCGCCTGGGTCGCTACCGTATGCCCTTTGCCTGGACAGCCATCCACCTGATGAACATCGTCAACAGTGCTGGCAGCCTGGAGAGGGACACCGAGCTGGAGATGGGCCTGCCAGGTAAGACATGGACACCCTGTTTATACCTAGCCAGGTATTTTTGATAAAGTGACATTTTCATCCTTCCTCTGATTTCCAAAATAACAACACACCACTGTCAAGTTCGGGATAAGGAGGACCCAAATGCAGAGCAGTGAAGTTCCAGAGAGGCTAGAGGCTAACTAGCTCAGGCACAAGTATTCAAATGTAGAATACATTCCAAAAATTAGGCGAGCGTTGAGAACATCCAAATAAGAGTTTCAAGACTCAATAATTCAGGCCAGTTGAGCAATCAAAAAATTAGGACGTAAACGTCCAAAACGAAAAATCCAGACATCCAAACATTTAAGTTTTCAGTAGCACAGCTAAGTTAAATGTTAAACAAAAATCCAACATCAACCCCCCCTTTTGTGTACTACTCCTTAATCTTGACTTCATGTTATGAGTTTTGTTAGTTTGTCTCTTGTTTTGCTTTTGTGTTTACTAAAAACCTAAAAAAAAAAAGAGTGTTCAGTATCAAGAGTCACAGAGTGGGAGCTCAGGGCGACCAGATGACTAGTACAACTCCATCAAAACAAAAGGTATCCGTATGCAGAATGTTAGGACAAATGTAATTTAAGCATCTAACACTGTGCGGTCTCGTTCTGGATTCTGATTGGCTGATAGCCGTTGTAAATCGGGCTTAACCCACACCTTCCAACCGAAGATTCTATGCGCGTCTAAGTTAGACCTGGCGCATCTACCTTGTTAATGAGAATATGTTACAGTTGGGGTAGGGAGTCTGCAAGAGCGCATATTTGCGCCATCTGTGGTTGGGGTATCAGTGTGATTGCAAAGACGTTTCACTCCTGCTGTGTTTATCGCCCCTTGCTGAGTTTTTGTAGCGAAGTGTGTGTCTGGCAGCACGACGAATGCACGCAATCCAGTAGTGGTTGCTGGGGTAACCAATTGCTTCCTTAACTTGTCAACTGAATGACGCGGGGCAAATGAATTGTTATTAAAGCATTTTGAAAGAAATTCATGAAATGAATCCGTATGTCATTTAAAGCAACAGTCAGTCAATTTTTTCCTTTCACTTTCCTACCAGTGGGACCACTAACAGAACTAGCACATCAGTGCCTTAAACACACCCCATTGAGCTTTTGGAAATGCTCAAAATGATTCGGTTTTGTATTCTGGGAAGACTTTAAATACCAGAGATGGGACAGTTGGCCATACTACTGAAATTTTGAGCTGTGTTACAGGTAGTAAGGGCGATCCCTCGCTGCACCATTGCCATTGGAGTTAGTCTGGGGGATGTGCCTATTCTTAGCTCTGCCTTTGCCTGAAAAATAGAGCACCAGTAAAAGATGAAGGCCTAATTGGAGGACTTTGCTGAAATTCTGTGGGAGCACAACAGGCGTTGAAATAGGCAGGGTTAGTGAGCAGGGTAATGAGGTGGGTATGGTTTGGAGGATCTATGCAGGGCTCTACGGGACCAAATGTGTTTGTTGTTGATGCATGTGCATTGTACCCTGCCTGTGTCCATTGTAGAGCGGAAAGGCTCCTGGTCAGAGCGCCGCAACTCGAGCATCGTGGGCCGGCGTTCCCTGGAGAGGACCACCAGCGGGGATGAGCCATGCAGCCTCTCCAGCTTCAGGCCAGCCACCCTCACAGTCACCAATTTCTTCAAACAGGTCAGGAGCAACTTGTGTCACATGTATTACGCAGGGATACAAATTGTAGCCTCATAATATGCAGTGTTCCACCAGAAGAGTGCTGTACTAGTAATGCATAGTACTACTGCCATAGTACTACACTGATACAGCTTTACACAGAGTCTTTGGTCATTACCATTCTGGCAAGAGCACATTTATAACAGAGTCCATGTCTTAAGAGATGAACCCTTATTATATGTAGATATTACTTTCTTTGCTCAGGCAGGTTATTTTTCCTCAGATGATATGTTTTAAACCCACAGTTGTATAGACTTTAGGTTGGTATATTGGAGAATGCATAGGTCCATGGTCCTCATCCATAGATGCAAGAATTTCTACTCATTCAAATGAACCTGATTGGACCTATTATTAGGATTCTGTGAAGTTGTCCTCTACCGTGGCCAGACGAACACCCTCAAACCAAGGGGGTTACTTTAATTACTGGTAGTCAAAACTTAGGGTTACCTTTATGTCTTTTCTGTATGTAGGTTACATACAGTACTATGTTCTTTTCTTTGAGGAATACATGTATACAGGCATGCATACATGCATGCACATATACATAGGGGATTGCACATGTGTTTTTTTGAAACTATGACTACTGTAACTGTTATTTGACTATGCCTGTGAGCATTCACTGACATCATTGTCAAAGTTTGCTTAAAGGCTTTCAACCCTGTCTTTGTCTGTGTAAATAATGCCCTCAGTTAATCATTAAAACTGTGCCTTTTTGTAACTGCTGACATAACTTAATACTCAAGTAAATAAAAGGAACTCATTGGCAAGTGGGAAAGACATGTTTGCCTTATAGGGATGTCATGGTTACCGGTGTACACAGTGGTTTATTAATGGCTTTTGATGGTGACCATTACCGTTTGAATTCCAAAAGATCATCTTATCACGGAGGAGAACCATACCGTGCACCGTGCACCACACCGTGCACCATGAGCCTTTTCCAGTGTCTGAAGTTGCTGCATAGCTGCACTTTGAAGTCTATGATAAAATATCCATTTCCACTGTCCAACAGTAGGATTATGTAACTGTAACGTAATGTAACTCCTGTCAGTTGCTAATGTAACTCCTGTCAGTTGCTAATGCAATTGGAATATTGTGTATATGGAGAAGACAGGAGTCCACTCTGGTCATCATTTTACCAACTAGACTATTATTGTTTAGTGACTGTTTGGCTGTCCAGCAGAACCAGAGAGCCAATCACGATCTGAGTAGAGTTGAGAGGAAAGTGGGCCGGGGTGAGGACTCTTTTGACACATTGCTACGATTCTCGTTCAGACACTGACAAGTTGCTCAGAGCTAGGTAAATAGCGGTGTTGCGCGCAGTGATGCTGAAACATCTTGTCTTCTGAAAATAAATGGTGTCAGTCTGTCTATGGGATGGTATGATAGGGGTACAAAGCCACGAGTATACTGAATTACATTGATTTTTGTGCAAGTGGAGTTGTTAAGTTGTTAGATCGAACTTTAAATTGCTATATTGGGGTCAGTGCTGTTCTCTTCTGTTTCTCTTCTTCGTGTCACAAGATCACATGACTTATCTCATGCCCCCATGTTTATTTGTGCAGGGGTGGAGCTTTGGGTAATCAAACTGTTAAAATGTCTCTTTCCGGGAGTTCAGTACACATTAAAAGAATAGCCCTCAGATTTGTAAGCCGTCTCACTGGGTACATGAAAGCATGTTTCAATTGGGATTATTATTTTAGATGACCTTTTAAGTCCCACCCCTCCTGTAAACATGACGCTGTTAAATCAGTTGAGTTATAGAACATGTCCAAAGCTAAATGATATAGTTAGATCTGAGAATTTCCATATTGGTACGGTAGATGTATGTTGGTACCGCTTACTTGTTAGGGATCCTTTGGCTTCACCTTGTGTCTGTCTGTGTGTGTGTGTGTCTGCGTGTGTGTGTTAACAGGAGGGTGATCGGCTGAGTGATGAAGACTTGTATAAGTTCTTGGCTGACATGAGGAGGCCTTCATCTGTACTGCGTAGACTGCGTCCCATCACAGGTAAAACTGCATGCGTAACTAACACACATAACATAACATAACTCTCGTGTTGTTCGCCCATTATTTATGGGGGGTGCCTGGTGTAGCAGAATGACTGAAGGCATGTGGTAAATTAATAAAACTGTCTCTGTTGGCTAAAAATACCCTGCACACAGTGAGTAAATGGAAAACGGGAAGAAATGCGTGAAAGAGGATTACATTTATGACAGACAGATGCAGAAAGAATATCTGAAGTATGCAGAACTCTTAAAGTATGTCGTGCAAATGTAGTCATAGACAAAGAACATGGCATGAAATGGTAGACATTAAAATGACATAAGTTACTCTAGTCTAGACAACAATCTCTGCAGCATAGTTGCTTTGGTTTTGAATCTGTAGACAAACTTGTTTGGTTTTTTTTAAGCATTTTTTTAAGCCCTCGGCAGTGTTGTCCCACAACCCAGCCAAACATTCTGGATATTTTTGCACTCATTTCACTAAAACTGAAAAATATTTTTCAAAGTTATATTTTAACCTCACTTTTGTGTTGTAAGATCAACAAATGGTGTATGCACAGTCTCTGCACATTTTGCCATTTTTATTGACCTTTGTGTTTGCTGAAAACATTATTAAAAATGTCAAAAGCAAAAGTTAAGCACTAGTTAAAGACCAGCACATGACATTACATAGCTATTACACGTAGGCCTACACCATTTACTCCATTGTATGCACTGTACTTTCTGTTGCCTCACAGCCCAGCTAAAACTGGACATCTCCCCTGCCCCTGAGAACCCCCACTACTGCTTGACCCCGGAGCTGCTGCAGGTCAAGCCCTACCCCGACAGCAGGGTGCGACCCACGCGGGAGATCCTGGAGTTCCCTCCCAGAGATGTCTACATGCCCAACACCAACTACAGGTACTACAGGCCACAGCATGAAGAAAAACAAGAAAAAAGGGCTTGTGCAGCTATATTCAGTGGTGTAGTCTACGTAGAACGCGGGTATACCCACTTCAAAACTTCAGGGATTTCAGTATACCCACTTAAAATTGATTGATCCACTATTTACAATAGCACAAGTATATACAGTATACCCACTTCAAAAAAAAAATCAAATAAACAGTACACCCACTACAAAAAAGTAGACTACACCACTGGCTAGATTGGCACAACCTCTTTAATAATATGTCCCAATATTATGCGTCCCAGGCTACCTGAGTGTAGGTAGGGTGTTCTTTTCATTATGTAGACTTAATTACAGAGTATGAAAGCCTTTCGTTCATACCATTACAATACTGTTGGTGTGTATTACAAAAAATTTTCTCTCTGTCCTTAAAATGTTCGTGGAAGGATTGTTGTCCATTTTATATTTGTTAAGCAATGGACTCTTACCTTTTTTTGTACTGGCTCTCGCAATGAATGTGAATATTTAGCTGCTTGCAGTTTGGGAGCATCGGAAAATCCACCCAGATCCTTTAATAGCTCTCAAAGATGTGGATATGGCAATAGCCAGCTTAGTCTGGTTCTCACCAGATGTGTGTGTCTGTCTGTCTGTCTGTCTGTCTGTCTGACTGTCTGTCTGACTGTCTGACTGTCTGTCTGACTGTCTGTCTGACTGTCTGTCTGACTGTCTGTCTGACTGTCTGTCTGACTGTCTGTCTGACTGTCGGTCTGTCGATCTGTCGGTCTGTCGGTCGGTCGGTCGGTCGCCCCCTGGTGGAGCTACAACACACAGAGGTCCGGGACACTACAGCAGTTCCGTGTCTCCAGCCAGAAAATAGACAAAGCATTTATTGCTTCAATTGGCAGCTCGCATTGAGGAGTCACAGATTATAGACTATATTGACGGTTTAGAAAACAGAAACAGAAACAGAAAACGGTTTTGAAGGAATTTGTTAGTGGCGAGGACGGGCAGAATGATGGATAAAACCATGCTTTCTGAAGGCGGAGCCAATTGTTCAAAGTTTGGTCTGTAAGTGACGTATAGTTTTTCCACCATTTGTCATCAATTCTTTCCTTACCCCCACATTAAGGGAGTTTCTTAAGTTACCACCTCTTGGTGGCATAAGACCGTTGAAATGGGATACCTTGGTCGTTTTAGATGGCCTTTTCTCCTTCTTTGTCTTCACCACAGTGGAAGAGGGACACGGTGGCTTTTTAAGAAGTATACATCCATATGCAATGACTAATTCATTATTTTATCATTACTTTAATGTTGTTAATCATTCATCACATTATTTTGTATCAAACACATGGGAAATATGTTGTTGCCCTTTTTAATGCTTTGTCTGGAGATTTCACTTGATGTAGTTTAAGTTCATGGGTGCCAATGATGCAATGATGAGTAGGAGTGTATTTTGGCATGCTCAACTAGATTTGATCAGATAAGTGAAGATTGTTTTCAGTTGGTGCATTCCGTGTTGTGCTTGATAACGATGGGCTCTTTTCCAAATTCACACAAATGCAGGTTCAAATTTGCTTAAATGATTGAATTTATTTTGGTTGAGAGAGCAGATTTTGTGTGAAGTGTTCCTCGTATAGTGTGACAAAATGCAGTCAAGCGCTCTCGGCGTCTCGCTTTGTGACCTTGCAGCTTGAGTTCAAAGTTACCTCACTTTTTTGTTTGCTTTGCGGCTCTTCGTGCGGAGCATACGGTTGGTTGTGTCTGTTTGCCTTGTGTTGCATCTCTCTCTCCATTTCAACATGGATATTGATTAGTGTTGCACCGATACCGATACCAGTATCGGTGGATCGGTAGATCGGCACTAAAATGGTGGTATCGGTATTGGCGTACCAACAAATTGGGCACTGATACCATATACAGATGCTTGTATGACACTTAAACAGCCTTGACATTTATTTCATAGAGGTATTTAAAAAGTATAAAAGTTTTGCTGGATTCACTTTGTGTTAGTCTTTTTCCTGTTTCACAAAGTTAGGCAGCAGCATGACAAAACCATGCAATGATTTTACATCCAAGTAGTATGCACAGCAGCCCTTCATATATATGAAAAGTGCCATTTCAGAAAATAATCTTAATTCATTTTTATTTAATACAAAGCTATCAAAATTGCATATTTTTTTATTTTATTTATGTAATATAACTATTAGAGGTGCTCCGATCACCATTTTTTGGCCCGATCACCGATACCGATCACCAAAAATCTTTATCTGCCGATTACCGATCATTGCCGATCACAAAAATGATTTCCTATTTTTTCGATAGCCTATTAATTATCCTTATTGAATATCATTTCTGCCCATAAACCAATCAATCTTAATTTGCACATGTCTATTATTAGGCTATTATTATTATTATTATTTTTATTTTTATTATTATTATTATTATTATTATTATCTTTCAGACTAGTGTTGGTAATACAGTCTACAGTATTAATCAATGTATACGTTATTGCATAGAATAACTAAACTATTTAAGATTGAATTGAAACTGAAACATTACATCAAATAGTCTTCCACATACGAGAAAAAAACAACCTGTCGCTTTAAATGAGCAGCCTCGTGAGGAGAGCCCCTCCCCTCTCTGTCACCGTCCACAGTTGCAGTGCTCTACTACCGTTCTGAATCTCTCTCTCAAGTTTTAACCACATCTGTCGCCGTTTGGTGTTTCAGCGACTATCAAACTAATCGACTGACTGCCAATTACAACTTTGAAAACAATAATTGACATGTTTGTGCTGACAACGTGAAGTTGTCGCGTGCTGACCGAGGCAACACAGGCACTGGCGAGTACTCAATCGCAAATTACATTGTCAGATAAACGGCGCATGGATCGGAAAATCAGATCATTGTTGATGCAGATATGGTTATGAATGGTGGAAATGAAGGGGGGAATGGCGAAAAGTTATAGACAAGCAAAGATGCCTTCTTTTGGTGCAGTTGCAGCTGTGCAGAGCCAGCGCCTACATGCAGCGCCTGGTGTAAAGGCAAATGGTTGCGTGAGAAATTTAATACCTCTCGATCGGTTTTTTGATCGGCACGTTTTTCCGATCACCGATCAGGCTATTTTGGCCATTATCGGCCGATCATGATCGGCAGCCGAGTAATCGGAGCACCTCTAATAACTATTTATATGTATTATCAAGTACATGAATGTAAACCAAACCAACAACGGGTTTCTCTAAAAATATAGAAGTGCAGGTCTTCAGAAATGGAGTTAGGGGGTTTTGCATCTGAACTCTTCATATACATTTAAAATAGGGTGGTATTGGTATCGGCCGATACTGCACAGCCAGGTATCGGGTATCTGTATCAGGGCCAAAAAATGGTATCGGTGCAACACTAATATTGATCACAGAGATGAGTCCATCATAACCATTGTAAGGTTAAGATTGGCCGCCCCCTGAAGGTAGCCAGCCACCTAGGGCTGTGTGATATGGAAAAAACACAATATCACGATATGGATTACTTTATATCACGATATCGATATAGATCACGATATAGCACAATTGCATACGTTTTCAGTTATTCTCTTTTTTCGCTCTTTATTTTTTCATGTCGCAAAACAACCTTTCTTTAAAATGGATCTTTTTTTATTCTTATTTGTACAGTTACATTAACTTATAGTGTGTATTGTGACAACATGAAATGTAATTCAATTGTATAAAATTGATGAAATTACTATCACAATATAAACAATATACGAGAAAGGTCACGATATACACTTTTATATCACGATAACGATATATATCGTCATATTGCCCAGCCCTACAGCCACCTACTGGGCCTCACTCATCACAGGGGCTTATTGCTAACCCATCCCCAAAGGTCTGACCTCTTGCAGTTTGCATTTCTATTTTAGTCAAGGACCTGCAAACATGGGCTAGTATTGGTAGTGTGTGTGCGCGTTTGTGTGTGTGTGTGTGTGTGTGTGTGTCCATGCGTGTGTGTGTATGTTCATGTGTGTGTGTGCATGTGTGTGTGTGCTGGCCCATGTCCCTTGAGGTCATATTTGTTTGATTTGCGTGATGCCACAGGGCTGGCTTCCAGATGGAGCCTGCCCAGCTGTTTGCCCAGAGAGAGACACCCTGTGTTGGGTCACGGTGGACAAGATGAGCAAGCCCCCGCTGGATAACCCACATTGCTGATCTTTGAAACAGAAACGTGTGAGATGTGGCGTTTGTCAAGTGCCAGACCGCCAAGAGGAAGAGGCCATTAGCCTTGTTTGTATTGCTACATTTCCCAGTCACATTCTTGCGGATTTGTTAATGCAACTTGCATGCAACTTGCAACTATGCAACTTTCGTGAGACTTCCAAGGGTGTTAATGTGTTGGCATCCGTGGCCTAGTGGTTAAGCAGATGGTCTTTAGATCTGAGGGTTGCAGGTTCGAATCCCACCCTACCACTCCTTATGTCACTACATGGCTGTGGTGCCCTTGAGCAAGGCACCTAACCCCACACTGCTCCAGGGACTGTAACCAATACCCTGTACTTAAAATAACAATAAGGCCGGCATTGTCTTTTTCTCCAGAAGCGCTCACATGGAACTGTGCAGTCGTTCTTATGATCGCCCCCCAGCGAGTTTGAATATATCGCACCTAACGCACGTGTTTGGTTGCAGTATCTAGTGTGTGTAAAATTGACATGAACTACGCAAGTTAACGTGCTCATGCATTAATCTTGCCTGCGCATGTGTATCCTACAGCAAGCATACCGAGGGCCTTAGTCTCTTTGGATAAAAGCATTAGCAGAGTGTAATGTAATGTAGTGTAATGTAGTAATGTGTTGGGTATTAGTGAATATTGCCCAGACCTTACAAGGAGCAGTTATGGGGCATTCAAAGAAAATGGTACGAAATCAGTGGATTCTACTGTTTAAGGCACAAGCATGCTATCAAAGCAACACTAGCATAGTTGTCATCTTTGGTTGCCAAACAGCTTGGCTGTTATCTGTCCTTGAGATTATGGGAATGGTATTTTAAGATTGAAAAGCAAAAACTACTTATGAACTTATTGCTGCTAGTGGGATCAGCTCTGTGGATGGGATGCTGCCTAGATAGTATTGTTCAAATCTACTTCTGTCCACCTCCGTTCTGTTTTGTTGCTTGTTATTTTGAGAGGCTATGGCATTGTTGGTATTGTCAAGGAAAGAACAGGCACAATTCAACCACTGTAGGTTTAATGTTATGTTATTGCCAAATTCTCCATATATGTCTGTTTCTCTTGAAACTATTTTTAAAAATATGGATTTTGTATATATTTTGCATTGCTAAGCATTGACTGCACATATGTGGTGGTGGTGTGTAGAACTGGTGGAGTTATTCCATGTTAGGAATGGACCTATACTGAATTTTGTGAATGAAAGTCTAGATATTACACAAACACACTCACTGACATTTTTGTGCACACAAACCACAGATGCAAAAAGTCGAAGATGTAATCTGAAGGTTTCAAAATACTCTAAAGTATATATTTTTGATGATAAATATACGATTTCCCCTTTAATGGGCTCATGAAAGTCTTTGTCAACAAAACAAAGCAAAAAAATACAATAACAACTAAAAAACAAAATAAAATAAAGCACAGTACAGCCATGTGTGCAGAAAGTGTCATATGAGTCAATATGACTCGCTGATGAAAAAGAAGCAGATGAAAGCCTCTGTTGTGAAGTGATATTAGCCTTTAAGAGTGTTGGTTTTTGAGCATTCTATAAAAAGAATGCGTTCTATAACAATGCAAGATTCTTCAATCCCATATTGTATTGAATGACGCCCAGAATTCTATAGAACTTCCACTGCCCGAACATTCCCGTCACACTGGTGTGACAATACACTCTTAACGGTTAAATGCTTTAAATATGGTATACATTAGTTACGCCTTAAATACAATTGGTAAGACAGTATAAAAAAATAGCAACAAACAATTCTATACTCGAGGGTAGTCTTTTTCAGAAGCATTATCCTTTTTGTCTTGTTGGACAGCATCAAACAATGCTCGAATTGCAACTGAACTTAATGTCTTGGTACCCTTACCCGCCACAAGTGGAATCCAGCAATGGACTTGCATGAATTAGTCTCTATAACATACTCTGCTATATATGACAGAGAAAATGAGGGTTTCATATGCAGCATGCTTGTCGGTCATTTACAGTCACTGTCACATACTGTGATTAGCATGGTGTAGCCTATGTATGTACAAGTAATAATTTGCTGTCAGTGGAAGCAACTGTAGGTTTGAACTCTCTTTGCCTCACTGGACTAAACTTGCCAGTCTGTCTGAAGTCCTTCTGGTTAGAGGTCAATGACATCATGATGTTGCATCAGACTGAGTCCCAATTCCAACTGCCAACCCCCCACCCTTACCCCCCCACCCCCATGGACTCATGCCATCTCTCATCAGACTGTGTGGAGCTCGCTGTGGAGCTCATTGTTGCTGGACTGCAGGCACCAGGGAGATCTTGGTTGATTTCAGGGTGTAAGAGGTGCCCTTCCCCGGTTTCCAATAGATGCCTTTCCTCCTGAGGGTGCGGCCGCGAGACTTCAGCCATAAGTACTTGCCGTTGAGGTTGGTGTCACCACAAGCGTTAAACCACCAGCCACCTAAACAGAAAATGTTAAAATGAGAAGATGGAAAATAAATATGAAGAGAAACCTGTAACATCCACAGATCCTGGCTTTGGCAAAGACTCCACCACTTCTTGAAATTGACTATCCTCAATGATTGCGCAAATTCTCAGACAGGTTTATCTGAATGAAGTTGTTGTACACAGCCTTTCATGAATGATTTAGGTTGGAGTTCAATATCAGTATGTACTGTATGTAAGCATTGATGTTATGATGGCTACGGCGGTCGTAGGAGGCGCTCTGTGATTCAGCATGCCGTACCATATGGATGGGGTATTCAATTAAATGTCACCGAGGGCCAGTTTTTCGAATTCCTCCCAGTAAATGGGCCGAACATGGAATGCGCATGTATGACCGCATGCAATGTCCAAAGTGAGGGTGCGAAACAAGCAGATAACTTCCCAGACAGAAGAGATATTCGCTTTTCTATTTCTTAGTAGCCTTGATGGTTTATTATGAGACTATTTCAGATAAGATATCACTCTCATGTGCATAGGAAAAATATCCCGAACCTGAAGTGTTTGAAGATTGCAAATAGCTATTTGTTTTCATTTTGTTTTGACCTCTTGGGGGGGCCAGAGCCTTGCCATCCAAGGGCCGCATCTGGCCCCAGGGCCGCCATTTGAAAAGCATCTGGCATATGGGCAGCATTGTCCATGAGGACCCAGGTTCAAATCAGCCCTGCGTCATTTCCCAACATTTCTCTATCTCTCCATCCTACTAGTGTCCTGATTTGATCTTCACTTCCCTGTCCGAATAAACGATAGAAAGCTCCAAGTCCAAGCGTCTCACCAGTGTAGTTCCGAGCGCAGTTCGACTCATCGTGGTTGTCGTTGTCTCGGTCCTTGGTGGAGAACTTCATCCCGGTGTGGTTGCTCATGGCATCAGGCAGGTTTCCCCTCAGATGCGTCAGGTGTAGGGTGTAGTCTGTGGCTGGGCCGTCCAACACGAACCTGTACTCGATGAATCGTGTCTCTTCCCTCCAGTCTTCCAGCTGAATGTGCATCACGTAGTCCCCCTGCATGCCCAGCACATACACCTTCTCCAGGCCCAGCCAAAACTCCTCTGTTTTGAAAGACAACACCAGAGATTCTTTAAGTGTATAGAGATATGCCAATGTAATAGGTTTCTATGGGCACCTGACGTGACCAGGTTCTGGTCTGCCTAAAGGGGCGTGTCATAATGCTCCTAGCATTGAATAGAACAGTCCTCAGGTCTGCCTAGGTCGGCCTAAAGGGGGATTTCCCCCCCAATAATAGAACCCGGATACAATGGGCCAATGGAACCTCTCTCTCTCTACTCTCTCTGACAACACTAAGACGCGTTTGTGATCGACACATTGGCTTCTTTAATAAATGTAGTCTTTTGCCGGCAGCGTGCAAAGCCTTCTCCTTTTCTTTTTTGATTTGACACCCTACAGAAGTTTCTCTCTAAGATGTGCACCTCCTTAACACCTTGAAAGACACCATCAGTTGGTGCATGTAGGCTTCTTTTAACTGTCAGTTGCTTTACAACAGTGCTCGAGCCGTAGAACAGTAGTCACGCCTGTTACGGGCATACAGACTTGTCTTGGCTGTGTGTGCAGCTGCTGTTCATGTAAATGGACACTACTTTCTCCTGTCGATAATCAGGCTGTGCAGTGCCAATGCAGTGAAGTTTGAATGTTGTTCAATCACTCACTTTCAGTTGAAGTCAAAACTAGTGCTAAAGTTACAAACTGGAACTGGTCGAGCTACTACTCAGTGGTGCGTGCAGTGCAGCCATTTACAGGTATTAGGTGCCAGATAATGATACAGGAAGAATTATAAGCGGTTGCTCCCTTTTGGAAGTAATGGACAGCTCTGGTTTTTGTCATGACATTGACGGAAGGTCTAAAAGCTGAAAGCATACGAAAGACACCTGGAAGAAGGGTACATCTTTTTGAACAGTGAACACATACTAGTCATATATTAAGTCATTCTCATTGAAGATATAGGAATTAAAGTCATTCTGCTGCGACTCACTCTAGTAAAGCAACTTGTTTATGGTAATATAACTGTTGTCGCTGGATCAATCAGGGCTTTGCTGTATGGAGGTTTAAAGCCTTTAGTCCACCTCTCTGTCAGACTAAGTTTGAAGTATTTCTATCCACAGGTCTTTGTTTTTGGTCTGTGGATATACAGGCTGCTGTGTGTCTTGCCTCAGGGTTTGACTCTGTAGTCACCTGTCAGCGCCCTGTCGGGGCAGAAGATGGAGGTGTCTAAACAGTCAGTTGTCTTGTCTCTGTGCTGAGGCTTCCTCTTGAATATGCTCAAAAGCATCTGGCAGATGCACCCTGGCAACTAACTTAACAATTTAAAAAAAAAAAAAAACAATTAATGTTTTCCTTACGCTGCAAGTTTCCAAATCCTTTTTCGTACTTCTCCCAGGTCTGGTCGAAATCCACTGAGCCATCCTCTCTGTGCTGAATGACGAGAGCCCCGCCGTCTTGAGGGTTAAGGGGTAAACAAATAGTGGGGAAAAAATCAAGACAGACCGAAGTGCCTTGTGATAAGATGTTCCTAAAGAATAAACATGTAAGCTTCACAATCATGCCTTTGCTACATGCAGTGCTGTTTGAACATGCATGTGGCTTTTCAAAACACTATACTGAGATCCTAGAGTTGAGTGTAAAAAAGATCTCAGCAAAGTACCTACAGTCTTGTCCTAAAAAATGTATACTGATAAATGTTATAATTGTTTCCTGATCATTTGATCACAACCCTATCCTTATCAAGCAGTATGCTACAGTACAAAGGTTTAGTCTTACCAGAGCCCATCTCGCAGAATACATTGAAAGGTTTCGATTGATTTGGCTTGATGGCATACACTCCACTGTTCCTTTGTCCTTGGTTGAAGATCTGATTACAGTCTATGGGAAAATCTGTAAATAGTTGAAGGACCATTGCTGAGTTAGGGAGCTTGAGATTGACGTAAGGAATTGAGTACTTCCACAACTTGTGAATTCTAATGACTGTTGCAAGCAAATATTTTCTTACCAACAGTAGAGTTTATGCTGCTGTTTGCCGTGGTATCTGTGAGGTACTGGAGAACACTCAGTGTGTCAGACTCTGAGTGCGTTGGTTTGTCTGCCGTTTCTTGAAATGTTTCATAGTTGAGCTGAAAACAAATTTTGATTCTTGTAGTATTTGCTTTAGGTAACACATGATGTCTGTGGTCTTGAAGGAAGCGGCAGTTTATTTTACTACTGAAGTGTGTATGTAAGTCACAGGGCATTTTAATACATGTTGAATTATTGTAGTAGGTCATGAGAATAGTGTATTTGTAGTAAAATTACCTTGTCTTCCAGACTCTTGATCTTGCTCTTCTGATAGTTTAGCTGTTCGTTTTGTTCCCTGACAGCCCTCAGCAGGTCTGTAATTGTCCTCTCTTGGGAGTCAATCACATCCTAAAACACATTTTATTTTGCCCATTTAAAATATGTTATGAAAGAATGGGCATTGTTGAATTGGGGAAAAAATAGTGCAAACTTCTCTGAAATCCTTCATTTGGAATACAATACCACACTTTGTAGAGAAACAATGCATGCAACATCTTTAAAGCTAGAGTTAATATGACATTACAGAGTCTTCAAACGCATTCATATCTTTTTCAATCAGTGTGGCGTGATGCGTGCATTAAAGTATGAGTGGGCCTATTAGAATCTATTGTAATTTTGATTTGCTTGTAAAGAATGTGCACGTCTCACTCACCCTAAGCGCCGTGATCTCCTGTATCTGCTCAGCGGGGACGATACTCTGTGACAGTCCCTGCAGTCGTTCCTCTAGCCCGCCGACCTTGCTTTGTAGCTGCGTGCGCTCTTGGAGGATGTTGTCGATCTTGGAGTTGATCTGCAGCGAGAGGTTGCGGATCTCTTCGTTGTTCTCCTTCAGGAAGGTGGTGGTCTTCTTCAGCTCCTCCTCTTCCTCCTTGATCTCGCTGGTGACCACCGACAGCTGGTAGAAGGAGCGGTCGAAGATGTTGAGCTTGTTGAATATGTCATTGATCTGGGCTTTGGTCTTGTGCACAAACTCTCGCAAGCTCTGTCCCAGCTGCAGCAGCCCGTTGGCCAGGAGACGCACGTCGTCCAGCATGGCAAAACGGGATTTGCCTTCGTCATGGGCATCCGGTGTCGGCAGGGTTGGCACGCGCGTGCTGGGAGTCGGAGGAGGTGTGGGGCGAGCTACTGCAGCACCGGCAGCAGCTACACAACTTGCACCCACCAGAAGTACTAACATACCAAGTGGCTTCATTTCCTCGTTTGATGTATTTCCTTTCCTTATCTTGTCCTTTGTAAATGTCTTGAGTTGTTGTGTTGTTGATTCGTCTTGTCTTCTGTTTTACCCTCTTTTGCTCTGTCCACATCTCAGTCTGCCATGTGACTGCTCTCTGCTCTCATGGGTCTCTCTTGCCCCCCTCTCTCTGTCTGCCTTTCCTCGTCTCACTCTATCCCTCCCCCTTTCCCTCTCCTGCCTTGTAAGAGGACGATGTCCACACAGAGTGAGGATAACCGTTATATATCCCCTGTCAGACAAGGGGAGGGTGCATGAGTGGATGATTAAACTGATGGGAGGAAAAAACGGAGCCATGAATGCAGAATGTGGATGATGCATGTTTTTTTTCCCCGCCAAATCGCCAATCCATTTTTTTTTTAGCACCGCTCTTAACTGCATGCTGAAGAAGACACTCACAGCAGCACCAAGTTATATTAGGGACGTCGGGGCCCTGCAGTTTTAAAAGGTGCAGTTTTTCTGTCTGAAAGTTTGATTTAGAAATCGGCTGAATCAGCACAGCACCACTCACTGGTGTCACTGAGCAAGTCTCCACCATGAATTCCCTGAGCACATTTGCATCATCACGCATGTTCCCTTCCTGTGACACAAGAAATGGGGGACATGATCAATGAAGCCTTTGCTGAGTGCCTACAGAAGTAGTTGATATGTTGGTGTAGATGTAATTGAAGTTGCTGGTACAGGATGTGCCCTCTTTCATGTGACACTATATGACACTGAGAAGTCTTAATGTTCAATTATTTAGTGTCAATGTTCAGTACTAAAGCTTCAGTTTATCGTAACCAGGAGCAGAGCTCACCGTAAATAATGAAGGTAAACTTAACTCTAAGACTCAAAATTATGATGGTTGGTTTGCTGTTTTGCTTGCATCCATTTAACTTCTCATGATGTGTGTGTGGAGGAAAAGAGATTGTTTTTAACCTCAATGTGATTTTGTTCCCTGGTTAAATAAAGGTAAATAATAACAATAAAAAAATCTAAGCATCTCTAATTGCAAACCCCACCTGGGTGCCAACATGATTGATCTGTGTTTGGGCTGTGAAAAGAGAAGCTGACGTGCATGGTGTCTGTGCTAAAAGGGTGTGGCTGTCTGCTCTCTGTAGCTCATTTAACACCAGGTGGTGCTGTTTTTATATATATAAAAAACAATAGTCCATTTATGTATACAGAATGTTTTGCTTATGGGTCAAAGACGTCTAAAATGGAATTGTCATTCAGTCTAACGGATACCTTCTGCTGACTGTAAATGTAAAAAAACTAGATTTTTAAATTGTTTCAAGTGAATGGATGACAGCCGAGGCTTTACAGTTTTACAGTTACAGTCAGCAGAAGGTATCCGTCACACTGAATGACAATTCCTTTTTGGGTCTTTGACCCATATTCTTGAAATCCCCATGATGTCCAATGCAGAACATCTTGGCTCTAGAAAGTAATGAGCCAGCCACGAATGCCTTTCCTGCATACGCACATAGATGGTTTTGAAACTTTTCATCTTAGGTAAACTGACAAAGGCAGGAGCTATGGAGCTGTATGTTGGTTCTTGTGGTGTTTTGGTCTTACTCCCTAAGGTATTCCTGCAAAAAAAATGCTTTATAAATGTTCAGGGAACAGTTCAGGACACGGTTTATCAGTTTTTGCTCCATGTAATCTACTATACATACTTTTCCATTCAAATATTCCATTCAAATATTTCAATATTTCCAATTCAAATAAATATGACTCCCCCTCTGCTCATATGACTCATGCAGATTATAGATTGTATCCTCTGTGCACTTGACCATCCCCAACCTCCCCTCTGTGCTCGTATTACTACTTTGGGGGAAATGGCTGCTATGAAAAATAGAGGTGCACCAAAAATTCGGCCGCAGAAAATATTTGGCTGAAAAAGCAAAAAAAAGACACTTTCGGTTTTCGGCCGAAAACCAATTGAGTGGCCGAATTGGAGGCCGAATAGAAAATTAATTGAAAATGGGCATTAAATAAGCTAATTTCAGTTCTACTCGAACAACTCAAAAACATGTCAAACATATTTAAAAACAGTGAAAAACCTAACTTTTGATAACTTTTAGCTGAATTGTAATATTCGGTTTCGGTTTTGGTATTCGGCCAAGTGATTAGTTATTTTTCGGTTTTGGCCACAAATTTTAATTTCGGTGCACCTCTATTGAAAAAAAATGATCCAATATGCTGCTGAGTTGTACATGTTTGTCAGCTGTTTAAATGATCAGTCAAGACGGTGCGCCAGGGTCATCATCAGGGGTCAGATGGCTGTTGGCCGTGCTTGCTAGTTGGCCCCCTTTTGGCTTTGTCTGGATACATTATCTTCAGCAAATATGGTCGCCCTCCCTGTGTGTACCCTGGGGCCCCATTAACCTATGTGGAAGGTATGAGTTGCATTTGTGTGTGCTTTAGAGGGACGTTGGAGTCTTGGCATCAAGTACTGCCAGGGGGAGATTTTGAAACATGCCGTCAGCCGCCCCCTCAGCATCGACAGCTGTGCCGTGAATGATTAAACCTCCTGAAGAGGCGAGAAGGCCAGTGAGATGTTGGTTGCTTTCCAGGAGGGTAACTCTGGGTCATCGGTATTGCAAGAATGCCATTTGGTGGGCAGCGCAGGTCTTGAGAGTCGAGAAGCATGGTCAGTGCAGTCACATTCTCACAGTCATGTGTAGCTTCTTAAGGACTCATTCACATACAATGTCCACAGAGCGGAAAAGGGACCGCTCCAGTGTGTTTGCATTGTCTCAAACTGTGTTCAGGTATGTCTTTCAGGCCAGGCAGTCTGTGTTTGTTTAGGCAATTCATGTCCACGGGACACCGCACAGGCCATTTCAACACTGCAAAGCCTAGTGTGTTTATGCCCATATTTTCAATGGGACATCGCTGGCGACTATTTCTCAGCCTTGCTTTTAGTCGTGTGCAGCAACTCTATGCCACTATTAGGGCTGTAAATGATATCGAAATGTATCGATATACTGCGATATACTGTATTCTGATGATTGAATCGAATCGAATCGTATCGTGGGGAATTCTGAGGTATCGAAGGGAATTAAATCGCTGACCCCTGCCCAATAACTTAAAAGAAGTGGAAAAGTAATATGAAAAAAACCAGAATCTTATTGTATGGTATCGTGGGGCATTCTTAAGTATCGAAAATAATCGAATCGTATCGCTCTGAATAATAAGATATCGATATTGAATGGTATCGTCATGAAGCCTGTGATTTACACCCCTATGCCACTATGTCAGTTGGCCTGTCCATTGGTCAGCCGATTGTTTGGTTGGAAACCTGTTTGCATTTTGGAAGGTTTGCATTTGACATGGGCTCTTGACCAAACTTAATGCTTACATCTGCAAAAAAAACAGACGCTTATACAGTATACAGGCCAAGCAAGCTTGATGCATGTTTGTGTGCATGAGGGCAGCAGGATTTAGTGCATGAGGGGTTAGTGCATAGCAGACACGGAACAAAATGGACACTTCCAATTGCTGCAGAACAGCACATCATATTCTGCTATAACATTCCAGTGTAATACAAAGGGGGGGGGGGGGGGGGTGGAAGACTGGTCAGTCATCCCATGTCCCATGAAATTTGGTGGTGATGATGATTTGGGGGGAAACTGAGCTGTACCTCTTGTTGTGGTGAGGGGGGGGGTGCAGGCAGGCAGGCAGGCAGGCAGGCAGTCAGTCAGTCATCGCTGATTGCTCTTGTTCAAAGTATTGGCAGAGGACGCGCTCAACTTCTTGGAAAACCGAAAAGCTTTTGGGTGCGAGATAAAAAGCGTCAACTTAAGGAAGAAGAAATCCGCACTCACAAACTGCGTCTCATTATTTATTTATATTACCACCATGTCCAAAAAGCAAACGCGTTTCGGCTAACAAGCCTTCATCAGTGCGCACTGATGAAGGCTTGTTAGCCGAAACGCGTTTGCTTTTTGGACATGGTGGTAATATAAATAAATAATGAGACGCAGTTTGTGAGTGCGGATTTCTTCTTGTTCAAAGTGCCAACTACAACATCACATGACCTGTCAGATCGTGGGAAAATAACAAAGCGTCTCTGAAGGAAGGCATAAGTTAAGAGGAGGAAGAGAGATGGAGCGTTCAGTTCTTTTTTAACCAGACCTTTTTTAAGCCTGCACAATCCTGTGGTTTTAGTGCAAATCCCAGTGGTTTCAGTGGGACGTCAGTGTGGTCTGTGTGCTGTGACCCTTTCCTTGGCCAGCTGTGGTCATAGTCAATAGGAGTAGTTGTTCTGCTGCTCCACAGGATTTCTTTGAGCAGCAGTTGAAAAGTGTTGCATCTTAGTCACAATAGCAGTCGTAGCCCTTTCTTACAGATGGGCTTGCCAGTGATCCAACTCATTGCTGGAAGAGCTAGACTACACAGTGTCCCAAAAGGTCATGCACCCCAATCGACATAGTTGTTTGTTTCTTCTCAAAAATCAGAAAAGTGTTGTGAGATTTCTTTAATATTTTATGTATTTGTGATGGGACTATACATTTCTTAGCTTTTTTTTGGTCACAGAGAACCTTTTTGGTAGTGTTGTAATGATAGCCAAACAAATGTTTGGGAAGGCTGCACTTTCAGAGCCTCAAGTAGTTCAGGATCTTGGCAAGAAGCATGCAATGGCTGAAAAAGTAGTGACAGATACACCAGAGTTGTGACTTCCTTGAAGACAGGCCCTGTGCAGATCACATCTTGTTCTGATTTTGAGGACCACAAGTCTGAGCGAAAGAGACACCAATTCTGCCCAAGGACTTTGTGAAAGACTGAAAGATCTTGGAGAAGTATGGCCCTATTGTGGCTCTAAGGGTAGGGCGCTGGGCTGCTATGCCGGCGACCCGGGTTCGATTCCGGCCCAGGTCCTTTGCCGAATCTTCCCCATCTCTGCCCATTGCTTTCCAATTCCTTTGTCAAATCTCTCACTGTCATATCATAAATAAACGAATAACATCTCTAATAATCTTGGAGAAGTCGTCTCCGAGAGTATGTTTTCTTACTTAGAAGCTGGGTGCGATAGGCCCTGCCGTTGACAAGCCACATGTTAAATTTGTCTAGAATTCATCACAGGCACAGTTATGCATTGTACTGAAAAATGTATGTAATACTGTGAAGTTGTACTGGATGGATGGATTTTGATTCATTTTAAGTCGTATAACTGTGCCCTCCTCTGTTTGACATTTGCTTTACACATGTTTGTCACTTTGTACTTTTATTTCTTATTTTTTTTATTTGAAATTATTTTTGCGGAGTCTCACAATCCGATCATTACTTTTGTGCAAGTTGAATAAAAACAACTTGGCTTTAAATTAATTTAAGTTGTTGATCTTAATTCACTTTGATTGCTGTTGTTTTTGTATGAAATATAGGACACATATCATAATGTCTTGTCTAGTGACATGCCATAAATGTGAAAACTGCTCCACCACACGTTTATATTGACACATTTGTAATCATAGCATTCTCGCTCACTCAGCGCTCTCTCTTACTCTGTGACTGAAGTGAACAAAGTGACATGCACTCTTGACATCTGAAAATTTAGGTCAATAGTTCTGTTTGCTTTGCCAACAGGAAAGGGACAAGCAGACAGTAGAAAGACCAGCCCCTCATTTCTACCAATCTCCCAGCAGGCCTACAGTTCGCTCTAAACTTGTATGGTCATAAAAAATGGTCATTCTAGACAACAGAGGACAAGTGGTTAATGGTTTGATGCCACGCCGCCCAATTTATTGAACATTATAATCTCATGTATGATCTGCAATCCTTTAGATCCAAATGATCAAACAGTATTTTGTTTATTGAAGGATGATTATTAACTTTTCCCCTCTCAAAATAAAGCTCTAGCTGTGTTCCTGTGTCCTCAGTCTTGGACCTTTGCTCTAGGGACATATCAGAGACGGTAAAAGCGGCAAAAACTGCAAAAGAAGTAAATGTGGTTCTGGCGTTAAGGGTGTCCAAGGCATCAGCTATGTCATGAGCTATGATGCAGGTCGGTGGCAGCCAACGGAATGTCTACATTTTTCTAAACTTGAGCTTCGGTTGGTCGCTCTCCCTGATCGATTGTTAAAGGTTGAATCTGCTTCTGCCGTTTCTGGTCTGTTCAGTCCGGGCGGGATTCTGCAGCTTTTTAATCCTTTTCACGGTCTGCTTCTACAGAAGCCCTAGACATCTGTCATGTGTTCTCCTTGTGCTTCATTGGCCATAGATGGAAGCTTCTACATGTGTGTCCTCAAAGCCTGAACCTCACCTCCTATGACTGCACAATTAATCGAAATTAATCAAAAATCGTGATTTAATTGTGATATTGAAATCAGGATTTAATCATGGCCATTGTGACCTGTGAAAACATGCTGACGGCTGTTTAGGATAGGATAGGATGAGCCGTTATTGTCTCTTCTAGAGAGAAATTTGGTAAATTTGGTTTCTGGCCTAAATGTATTCCTAATGCCGCCAACATAATTTATAGTTCTTTATGTTGTTCATCCCTTATATATGGTCATTCATTCTTGGTTATATTCCATTTTGTGATTTAAAATTAAATTCTGCAAAAAATGCAGTTGTTTATTGTTGTTCAATAATTGTGAATAATACTGCTCACCCCCTATGTGTCCTGTGCTTGATTTTCTGCAGGAACTTGCTGTATGTGTATCCTCAGAGCCTGAACTTTGCCAACCGCCAAGGTTCTGCCCGCAACATCACAGTGAAGGTGCAGTTCATGAATGGAGAGGATGCCAGCAACGCCCTACCTGTAAGAAGCAACAACAAAACATGTGACATTACCGACACTACTCTATACGTACATTATATTACACTTGCATTACACTACACTTACACAAGTACACAAACAAGAATGCATGCACTGTCATGGTTATTCAACCAAATGTTTGAGAGGAAAGCTCAAATTTCAAGAATTTAATCTAAGAGCAGTTGAATGAAACTGTTTTCAATTGAGCTGTAGCTAGACTGTTTTACTATTCCTCTTCCAGGTGATTTTTGGAAAGTCCAGCTGTGGGGAGTTCGCCAAAGAGGCATACACCGCTGTGGTGTATCATAACCGGTGAGTTGTGCACGATCCTCACTGACACAAGTAGTCTCCCTCGGAGTGGTGCGTCTGTGGCAAATGGAACATGTACAGCGGGATTTTTCTCAGTTTCAGTAAATATTACACGATAGGCGGTTGTGTCACTGAAAAGCTTGGTTTGCAACACAAGTGGGGTCAATTTAAGTCTTTTTATGGTATTGAGGCCGATGTGCGAGGAGTGACATGTGATGATGAACATACAAGGATTGGGCCAGGACCTCGCCTGATGTGGCGCAGGCAGCTGTTGGTTGACATTAGAGGAAAAGGCAGGATAATAGGGTTTTTCACAGGATCCGGATCCGGCAGGATCTTAAGCAGTGGATCCGGTATCCGGCAGTTACCTAAAAATCAGGATCTGGTGCATCTTTAGTTTTTACGTAGCCTAGGCTTTTTAGTCAGTCTTTCACAACCGAAATCACTGCATGGAGTGAAAGCCCTTTGGAACCGGCCGTAGCAGTCAGTTTGTCAGTAAGCCAATGAGTCTAAAAAAATAGTTTGAGTCAACATAATAAAAAGGGTCCACGTGTGCGAGTAGACTATGTGTTTCAACCCTTTAGTAGGATCCGGTATCCGGTTCCGGATCCGGCAGGATCTTAAGCAGTGGATCCGGTATCCGGCAGGATCCTAAAAATCAGGATCCGGTGCATCTCTAGTTGACATAGTGGGAACAGGCGAGTCTGCCCCCCAGAGCCTGTGCCCCTGCCTTCTGGGTTGAACCTAGACTTTGTACCCATTGCTTTTTATTTATTCATTTGTTTATTTATTACTGCACTCAGACCGAACGCTTTTTGTTGTTGGTGGTGGTGTTTTTTTCTTTCATTCAAAATGTGAGGGGACAAAAAATGTTCTGCATTTAAGGAAGTATGTTGTCCTTGCCTAGTTTTGGTGGCTGTAACATTAAGATTAAACACAGCACCCTGTACAGCTGCTGAATTTGGAGCTATGACCTGAAAAACCACTGCCTTTCCATCATCTCCATTGTGCTGCCATTGACACCGACTGTGTTCTTGACTGACTTTGTAACTGCAGGTACATTTAAGCCACATGAAAACATGAGGGCTTGTTTTCGAGATGTGCCATGCCGTACTTGGGGAACCAAGAAGCAATAAACGGCAGCCGAATCATGAGCTGTACCGGGTAGAAAACGGGCAGTGGAAAAGGGCCTCCAGTCACTTCCACCACCCTTGCCCTTGGCACGCAACCATTTCCTCGTCCCAGCAACGAGTCCTCTCTCTCTCTCTCTCTCTCTCTCTCTCTCTCTCTCTCTCTCTCTCTCTCTCTCTCTCTCTCTCTCTCTCTCACACACACACACTCTCACACGGCATTAAATCAGGGCCTTGCATTCACGACCGGGTGGCCATATTTTCCTGGGTCGCCCTTCCAAGGTGAGAGTAAATAAACCTGTGAGGCGGGGTGTGCCGTCTGCAGATTTGATCGCCCCACTCTCACTGAATTTATGAGCTGGGGCAATCTCCTGCTCCATCCAGCGTGTTGGGATCATTATTTCTGCCGTGGCACTTTTTCACCCTCATTCCTCATTTTCTCATCTCAGCAGATCCACCCTTAAAGACTTAAATATGAGCTTTTTGTTATCGTACAAACTGTATGCGTGCCTGCGTGTTTGGGCAGGTGGATTGTGCAGTTTCAGTCGGAAAAGCACAAAATACCTCAGTTACACACAAGCCTGACTGTTAACAACTAACCACAGCATTTTATTTCCCCCAAATGTGTCTCTTTGGTGTTTCAAGAATGAAGACCTCCCGTTGTGTTTTAATGTTAATTGCTTCCTTTGAAGTCTTAATTTTTCCCTCTGGGTTATCTCGAAGTGTTATTTATGTTTATTTCCACTCCCTGGCTCACTCAGTTCTCCAGATTTCCATGACGAGATGAAGATCAAGCTGCCAGCGTCTCTGAGCGACCACCACCACATCCTCTTCACCTTCTACCACGTCAGCTGCCAGCAGAAGCAGAATACCCCGCTGGAGACGCCCGTAGGATACACGGTACTCACCACTAGAGATGTCCCGATCCTGGTTTTTGCACTTCCGATCCGATACAGATATTTTTATTTCACTTCCGATCCGATTCCGATACCGGCCGATACCGATACCGGCCTATCGGAGTATTTAAGTTCAAAGTCATTAAGCCTACTTACTTTGTTGTCACAGTCATGTTGAAAAGGGTTTTTACTCTTAGTAACAACTAGCCAACTGAATTAGGTGAATTTGAGTAATACACAATGGTTTTTAATGAGAAACTGACCTGTTTTTTCAGATATTAATAAACACAAAACAGGAAAATGGATCGGAATTCTGGATCGGATTTTTCCGTGCATGCCGATCCGATACCGATCCACATTTTTTGCCAATATCGGCAGCCGATCCGATCCATCCTATCCGATACGACAACCCTACTCACCACCGCTCCTCTGCACCTCCACAAGTGCACTCACAGGAGACGGCCATTTGAAGCAACAAGCGGGGAATGACTACTACACTTTATTTTACATCCCCTGTTGAGGTTTATAGATCTTCTGAGCAGCCTGCCGGATGCACAGCAGCACCACACCTCTGCCCCTACACTTCACTTTACATCCCATTTCAGGGCACCACTGGTTACTTTCAGAGATGTTTTCCCTCAGACATTATGCTATAGTGTTGTGATCGAATGTAGTATTATGAGCCTTAAACTTCCATGAGCACCCACATCAACACTGTTTGCCATTTTTATAGCAAACACTTTTAGAAAACTTCAAGTTAGATATTTTTTTGGTTTGTAATACCTAACAATTAACGTTGGGTATTTATTGTTACACACACATTTGGTGTGTGCCAGTGTCAATCCCTTGTTGTACATACACTTTATAGACACGTAGACTAGGGCTGGGCGATATGGAAAAAAAACCTATATCACGATATGGATTACTTAATATCACGATAACGATATATATCACGATATAGCACAATTACACAATTACAAGTTATTCTCTTGATTTACCCTTTATTTTTTCATGTCGCAAAACAAGCTTTCTTTAAAATGGATCTTCTTATTGTTATTTTTGCAGTTACATGAACTTATAGTGTGTATTGTGACAACAGGAAATGTAATTAAATGATAGTAATTTTATTAGTTGTATACAATTGAATATCACGATATAAACGATAAAGGAGAAAGGTCACGATATACACTTTTATATCACGATAACGATATATATCGTCATATTACCCAGCCCTAACGTAGACCTGCTGTATGTAATATATCTCTTGACATCCTTACTGGATTCATATTCAACCTTACCGCAACCCACATCTGCAGGACAGAATTGCTCAGTACAGTACAGTACAGTTTAGAGTTTCATTCTTTTTGAGTTGTCCTCGTGCATGCTTGGGCTTGATGGTATGTGCGTAAATAATGGAGCGCTCTATTTTTGATGCATCGTTGCTGTGCTGCAGTACTTTCATTCACCTCTGAAATCTCAATCGTGAGCCAAATCTGTGTGGAAGTGGCATTTATTCCACAGCTCCGTAAAAGTATTTCTGTTGTGTGTGTGTATATGCATGTCTGTAAACAAATTTCTAAAATGCAGATTTCACAATATCTTTGAGAAGTTGAATGAAGAACTTATTCTGACTATTCTGGGGTGAGTTTCTCAAAAGAGAAGTTGTTAGCCTGTTAGCAACTTCGGTAGTTGCCAATGGGAAAATGCATTGAAAACAACAAAGTAGCTAATGTAGCAAGCAACTTTGGTTTTGAGAAATTCACCCCTGTATTCTGTTTCCGTGTCTCCTCAGTGGATTCCCATGCTTCAGAATGGCCGTCTGAGAACAGGTCACTTCTGTCTGCCCGTGTCCCTGGAGAAGCCTCCACAGTCCTACTCAGTACTCTCCCCTGAGGTAGGCTTTTATTTTGGAACTTCTTTTTATTTCAATTTATCATGTGCAGTCATACATTGCATCACATTTACTGCACAGGCAGAACAGAGCAAGCATATCCACAGGTACAGTATATACCTTCAGTGTGTCACAAAAATGAGCACACCCCTCACATTTCAGCAGATTGTAGTCATGTGCAAGCAACTCTATAAGGGTCCTCAAAACATTTGCTTTGCATTTTACTTTAACATGTAGGAATTAACTTTAATGTAATGTACTTGTGTCTAATGTTACATAGCTTTACTTCATCTTAACTTCATTCTTACTTTATCTGTGACCTTTTTATGGCTGATATCTGCAAATATTTACATCTGTATGCAAATTCACACGTGTTACCTCTGTTCTCATGAATTTGTTTTCCCCAAGTCAGTCAATGAGAAGACCTATGTCTTAAGGTTTATACACGCTCACAATGTTCTTGCTTTATGCAACTCACAATGTTCTTGCTTTAGTGCCAATTTGACGTATGTCATGTCGCTTTTCATTCTCCTGTGTCACTGCAAAAAGACTATTATGTCATTTACAATTGCAGGTGCCGCTACCAGGCATGAAATGGGTTGATAATCACAGAGGCGTCTTCAATGTGGAAGTGGTGACCGTGTCTGCCATCCATACACAGGTACTGTCCGCATGTCTGCATAAACGTCTTCATACACGCCGACTGAGAGTAGGGTAGCACATTTTAAGTGTTTGTTCATCGGAAGTGTAATGATCGGGGGGGGGCCTTGGCTGTGGTAAATTAAAAGCCCTCCCCTCCCCTCCCCTCCAGCCGCAGCAGTCCATCAGCAGGTATCCTGATTAAACTAGGACTGGGCTCTCTTTTTTTGAGAGCTTAATGGGCATTGCACTTGATTTGTGGAGTTAAACTTGGCTGGCGCAGCGTTTTTGATTGGTTCATCTTATTTAGTGCGCTCCACTCAATCTCTTCCCTGCCCCTGGCAGATGTGTGCTCCAGTGTCGTGCTCCTGGGCTCTTACAGGGAAGATAATATGTCCATAAATCATACACCAGTGCCTCCTTGGATGTGTTGGGCCACGCCCCCCCACAGAGATGGCACAGTAGTTTGTAGAGAGCCAGCGATGCGTAGCGCTCTATGCTGCAGCGTCTGTGACAGTTTAGAGCCGGCATTGCCCATCTTATGCCCGTGTGCTTAACATGCAGTGGGTGACCCCTAATTAGCGGTTGCACCGGCCCAATCAGGCCCTGTGTTCAGTAGGATCAGCTGCTGCAAACAAACAGTGGTTGGATCAAATGTGTGTCAGGATTTATATATAATGAACCTGGGAACTCTAGGGATACATACACGCGAATTTGCGAACTTTGCCATTCATTCCTATGAGTGCGGCGAAGGCAAGCGAAAGCAAGCGGACAGGAACGAAGCAAAGCAAAATTATTAAAGAAAGTTTAATGTTATGCAAATGAGGAGAGAATTCGCCTGCCGCGGCCCAATCAAATCAACAACATTACTGTTCCATTCCATTTGATTCGCGGCGACGACCTGATGACGGTTGGATTTCACCTCTTAGCTCTTCATCACTTCATAGAAAATGTGTCCCTGTGGACTCGCACCGAGATAAAGGGGTCAGACAATGAAACTGAAACACCTGATGCGCCAGCAAGATGTACACCAACAATTTGTCCTCTTTTGAACTCTGATATATCACCCATAATGTGATGTGCATTGCAATATTTTGAGCAAAACTTGCTAATGCTAATTGCACCTTCACACTGTGCTCTTACTGGTGCAATATGCTATTAATAAAGATTGGCCACCAAGGTGGTCCAATTTAGCTATGAAACTTCCCATACTAAAATTACGGGAGATTCAGTTTCATTGTCCAACCCCTGTAGAGCGATCTCTCTCTGTTTCTCTATCTCATTGATCACTGCCAAATTGCTCAAACTGCCTTGCACTCTGTCCACCCTCTCCCGTCCTTTCCGCACGCAAACATGCACTGCTATTGCTGTCAAATCAGTGTAGCAAGTGATTGCTGCTTAGTGCTTGAAGCTGGAAAGACGTTTCACTTAAGGTCCTGTTGCTTACAGCTAACGTCTTTGGATAACATAACCCGGATGACCTGAGGATTTTCACAACCTACAGTAATGAGAGAGAGAGAGAGAGAGAGAGAGAGAGAGAGAGAGAGAGAGAGAGAGAGAGAGAGAGAGAGAGAGAGAGAGAGAGAGAGAGAGAGAGAGAGAGAGAGAGAGAGAGAGAGAGAGAGAGAGAGAGAGAGAGAGAGAGAGAGAGAGAGAGACTTTATTACGTAAAGCCCAAGGGGGGAATTGAATGCCACCTGGCCATACACACAAAACATAACAGGAAGAGAGGACAAATACATAATAAATAAGAGCTAATAAATACATAAAACAGTCCATCATAAAAACGCACAAAGAATCTCAACAACATTATAAAACATTAAAAAGTCACTCAGCAGCTGTTGTTAAAAATTCTGATAGCTGCAGGAATAAAAGATCTTCTGAACCTTTCGGTGGATCATCCAGGTAGGAGGAGCCTTTGGCTTCTACCACGTTTTGTGATCAAGCTGAGCAATGGGTGGTCATCCATGCTCAGTACACTTTTCATTTTTCTCATTGTCCTCTCCTCTAAAATCTGCTCCACCGAATTAAAACAAACACCCGTGATGGACCCCGCTTTCCAAATGAGCTTATTCGGCCTGTTCCTGTCCTCAAGTGACAGCCCTCCACCCCAGCACACAACAGCATACAATAAAACACTTACCACAATCCCATGATAAAATGTGTTTAAAATGGATTAAAATTATTGATTGTCCCCTATTCTCCGCCTCTTTCACAGGACCAGTACTTGGATAAATTCTTTGCGCTGGTGCACGCCCTGGACGAGCACCTGTTCCCGGTGCGCATCGGAGACATGCGCATCATGGAGAACAACCTGGAGGCGGAGCTGAAGTCCAGCATCGCGGCGCTGGCCTCCTGCCAGCTGGAGCCCGTGGTGCGCTTCCTGCACCTGCTGCTGGACAAGCTGGTGCTGCTGGTGGTGCGGCCACCCGTCATCGCCGGACAGATAGGTCCGATTACAATACTTATTGACTTACTTATTTATTACTGTTCTAGCCCCCTCTCCTCCTTTTCATGAAGCTGCTAATGCACTTTTTTACAAATGCACTTTCACTTTTACTAATGTACTTGTTGTTTTTAACAGAGATATTTCTATTTTCTTTAACATCTCTATTTTTTATCTTGTATATATACTTTTTAACCTCCTGGTTCTGTGTTGTATGTATGCTGTCTACTGTTTTTGCACAATCTGTATGTTACTGCTGCAACAAATGAATTTCCCTATGGCAGGATAATAAAGGGCATACTATACTATACTATACTAATAATAACAATGATAATTATGCATTTTATTTGTCGTGCCTTTCAAGGTAGCCAAGGACACTTTACAGTACAGAATATTAAAATAGTATCATGTTAAAACAGCACAGTCATCGCTGGGGATGAGGATGAGGATGATGATGATGATGATGATGATGATAACCTAAAAACTTTAAAATGTGTTTCGTGTCTATATGCTAAAAAAACAACTGTTCACTAGGGAATGTTGATCATGGAGGAGTGCTGCTTCACTTTTGTCTCTTTAGCAGGTGCTCCTTGGCTCAAGGAAATAAAGTTTCTTAAAACTATGGTCAGACTTAGCTCCAGTTGTGACTGTTGATAAGGTCTGCCAAAGATTCCAAGGCACACTGCTGGTGAAGTTAAAAAGCCTTTAATTAAACGGCTGACGCGTTGCGACTACTGTCTTCTTCAGAGCTTTGTGTTTATTTCATGTGGTGTTCGATTTGCCTCTGTAGGAGCAATTGTTTCAGCATTTTTGTAGGGGCTTCACAATTTTTTTTTTATTTTTTATTTTTTCAGTAAATCTGGGGCAAGCCTCGTTTGAAGTGATGGCGTCTATTGTTAACCGGCTGCACAAGTACCTGGACACCAGTCAGGACCAGCACGGTCGAAACTCACTCCTCTCCTCCTACATCCACCACGTCTTCCGTCTGCCCAACATGGACCCCAACTCCCCCTCGCCAGGTACCCCCACCCCACCCCCACCCCCAAACGTCTTCCACGAAAAAAATGCAGCATCATTATTGATAAAATGGAGTGTAAATCACACATTTGTTTTGTACTGTTGTGCATAGCTTTTATACTATGGCCTCTTAGTTTGTCAATGTAGCAGATGTGCTTCTCTCTGAAAGATACTGTAATTTTGGCCAGAGGCCAGGGCTCATAGCCAGGCTGCTCTCCTCTGAACACTTCAATGCTATTCATCCAGCAGGCTGACGTTATGGTGTGGTCGTACTTTTCTGTCTTGTTTTGTGTGTGGCAGGTCCAGGAGGCCTCGGCGGCTCTGTGCATTATGCCACTATGGCCCGCTCGGCGGTCCGGCCAGCCAGTCTCAACCTCAACCGCTCACGTAGCCTTAGCAACAGCAACCCTGACATCTCGGGGACCCCCACCTCCCCTGACGACGAGGTGCGCGCCATTATCGGTAGCAAGGTAAGACCATGAGACTTATTTCACAAGACATGTTGCTGCAAGGACTTTAGGCTAGCTTTCCCTTATTTCATTAGGTTGTGTCTTCTGTTTTGGATGTGGAAGTGACACAGCTTATGAGTTAGTCTGTATGATGAATCATTGCCAAGCTCAAACAACTGCACATGATGAAGAGCCTGATCCATTGGGCCGATATTTTGCCGCTAATACAATTTCAATTGAACACCTTGCTTGC
Organism: Engraulis encrasicolus; assembly: GCF_034702125.1. Taxonomy (NCBI): domain Eukaryota; kingdom Metazoa; phylum Chordata; class Actinopteri; order Clupeiformes; family Engraulidae; genus Engraulis; species Engraulis encrasicolus. Next base: position 11,461,509 of record NC_085862.1, on the reverse strand, counting down.
TGCATCAGCGCATATGGAGAGATTTTGGTCATGTTTGCATCGGGCTTTCAATAATACATTCTAATACGTTCTAATCTGATGTCATGTTGTTGTAGAGGTCAGTAAACCCAAAACCACTCTGCAAACCCAGCGCCATCACTCTGCATCATTGAATCATTGAATGTGAATAGGCATCAAATGGATGTGAATGCTGTAACAGTAGCACTGCAATTACAGAATACTGATTGGGTATTTTTGTCATTGTTTCAATTGATATAGAGGGGAAGATGATGTGTTTTAGAAATGTTTGTCCATATTAATTTGACGCACTGTTGACACACACAGTACGAATGTGAGACACGAGCAGAGAGCTAACAGTGCACAAAATGGCTCAGCTTGGTTGGCTCAGCTGCAGATCAATCCCTATAGCTCCACAGTAAACATACCCAGGAACACCTTATCTCTGATCCCTGAGCCAGTCAGACGGACAGACCAGTAGGCCAGCAGCCTGGAGCTTAGTCCTAACTTGCGAGCGATTTACTGTATACACCGACCACAGCCTTTTTAAAATTCAGTAGTAAATTTATGGGGAAGAGTTCCGGAAGAGAAATCTGGTTTTGCTCCTTGAGATTGAGATTGACATTTGGAACGGAACAGTTGCCCTTTAAATGCCTAGAGCCCAAATCCTGCTGATAATCACTCATGGCTGAAATCAGTTCTGTAGAAAAGTTGTTACACACACAAAAGAATTGTCTAATTGAATAACTGTAAATGCCAAATAAAGGCACCATACACTGTATCAGAAATCAAATGAATTAAGTCACTATTCTGAGCCAGAGCAAACGGTACTTTTATTTTGTTTGACTTTCACACTTATCTTTCAGCTGTTTTTGCCATTTTTCATATACCAACACACTTGTACAGTAGTAGTTGTTTTCCATTCCATGAGCAAGCCTAATGAATAATAGGTTTTTAGGTACTTCCTTGAAAACGTCTCACTGAAGTGTGTGTGTTGTTATTATGAGAATTCACGTTGTCTCTAAACTGAAACCTTAACTGTAACTAACGTTTTTTTATTTGGAAACCTTTTTAATAACTAACTGACATTTGTTCCTTTCCTTCGCTGACCTGGTGACCTTTCGTGAACTGTAACCTTTGACCTTTGACTGTTCCCTCCCCTGTGCTGCTGCTCGCTTGCTTGATCCTGCCTGTGACCCCTGTGACTCCCTCCCCCTCTCTCTCGCCCGCCCGCCCGCCTGCCTGCCTGCCTGCTCGCACCCTCGGCAGGGGCTTGATCGCTCCAACTCCTGGGTGCACACGATGGGGTGCAAAAGTGCCCCCTGGGGAACCAGCCCCAGCTCCGCTTCTGATACCGTGCAGGTGGTTTGAACACCCCCAAATTGCTACACCCCCTCCCACCCAACACACCACCTCTCCAGAAAAAGCTGTCTGTCTCTCACACCCCTGTTCCCCCCCCCCCCCCCCCCTCCCCCAACCTAACAGAGAAGTCCTGACACCCTGAAACCCCGTCTCCCCTACCTCCCTTTAGATCTCTTATCTGCCTGAAACCCCACCTCCCCTCAGACCTCTTATCTGCCTCCACGTCACTTGTGTCCTCCGCATCTACTTGCCACATCCACGTGCCCAGCCTATAACCTCCTCCTTGCCACTGCCCTCTTTTGCTAACATGTACAACACCAAGCTCTACATTTGATTAAATGGCTCGTCTTCATTCGTTAAAATGCACCGCTCATTTGAATGTAGTCCTGCATCTTTCTGTCATTCGTTATTCCACAACAGGGGCCTTCTCACCAGACGTTACGCTTTACATGTTGCATTTAGTTTTAAACGTATTTATACAGGGCATTGATTAGAGTCCCTTGATCAATGTGGGATTGGTTGGACACCTCAGCTATTATGTGCTGGTTAACCCATTGTGTCCTAGAAGCACATATACGCTGCATTCAGGTTTTTGAGATTTGAGTTGTTTTATGAAAAATGTGGGTAGGTTGGAGCTGAATAAACACATTCTAAGGCAAAACGAGGACCCTAGCTTTTAAATGTAACTCACTTCATGTTTGTATGTGCTTCGGAGGCTGAGATATTCAGGATTTAGAGGGCACCCTTTCCCAAAAGGGGCTTAGGACAAAATGGGCTAAAGTGGGGTTTGAACCTGCAAGCCTCTGATCCTACTCCCTAGCCATTAGGCCACAGTTGCTATTAGTATTTCCCTTTTCATTAAAACAAATAAAACGCAATACGTTTGCTTGAGCGATTTGCTCATCTCGATGTAGTGAAATGGGAAGCCTGGCTAAAGCTCATATCATGACCTGGAGAAGCAGAGGACAGATGGCAATTCAGACACTTACCCATCCTCTCTTTCTCATTGCCCTATTTTTTTCTTTCAATTTCTCCCTTTAAATCTTTAGTTTGCTAATTATCTTTGCCTTTCCCACCGCTCCCATCATTTGCATGGCTTTCCTTTTCTTCCTTCACTTATGACATTTCACTGAGGACTGAGCATGCCATTGAGATGCTGCACGTCTGAGTGTGTGACTGTGTGGGTGTGTGTGTGTGTGTGTGGGTGTGCGCGCGCATGTCTGGGCGTGTGAGTGTGTTTGTGTACATACATGTGTTTATGTTATGTTATGTGATGTTATGTTATGGTAATGTTTTCTTCATGGTAATGTGTGCGTGTGACTGTGTGATGTCTGCGTCTTCTATCCGCGTCATGGCTGCTCTCGTGGTTTTGTTCCATATCTGTTCTTTGTGAATGCTAATCTTCTTAACAGTTGACTTAACGTTAATCATTCACGAAAGGGTACCTCTAGGAAAATGGGTTGGTATTTGACTGTGAAGGGGGTGCAGAGAATTGTAATGGTTTAGGTTAGCTTAGTGCCATTGCATTAGTTAAAGCAGACACTGTTCTTTCATGCGATTCGGGACAAATTCGGTAGCATATTCCTCCGACTGTATATTAGAGCTATTGGCGACGCATCGATGATGTATACATCATTATAGATATATCCAGGGTGCGATTTGTTGAAGACCCAGAAGGGGGGATACGTTTCAGATTTTAAGCATTATCAATGGAGTTAAATACCGCAAATATTAAAATCCTGTAAGAGAAGTGGATGTATCAAAACCAGAAGAGTGGATAATAACCCCCACCCCCCCCTACAAATCGCACCCTGGATATATACGTGTATATACGTATATGTGTATATACGTGTATGACCTATAATGGTCATTGGACAATTAAAGTCAAGCACCGTTGTATGCAGGGAGTAGTTAAGAAGATATAGCATGGACTGTGTTTATGTCATTGTTCTGTATGTCCTGTCATGTGCGCACATGTATGTGTGTTTTGTGTGTGTGAGATGGAGAGAAAGACTGTGAGTGTGTGAAGTGAAGACTGAAGTGTGCGCGTGTGCGTGTGTGCTTGCGTGCGTGTGTCTGCGTGTGGCACAGGATGGGCAACCCCACACACCTGTCCCCCTCACTAATCTGTTTTATCACCCTATCTATCTATCTATCTCTCTATCTATCTATCTCTCTATCTCTCTATCTCTCTATCTATCTATCTATCTATCTATCTATCTATCTATCTATCTATCTATCTATCTATCTATCTATCTATCTATCTCTCTATCTATCTATCTCTCTATCTCTCTATCTCTCTATCTCTATCTATCTCTCTATCTATCTATGTATCTCTCTCTCTCTCTCTATCTCTATCTCTATCTCTATCTCTATCTCTATATCTATCTCTCTGTCTATCTCTCTATCTATCTCTCTATCTATCTATCCATCTATCTCTCTCTCTATCCATTCATCCCCACCCATAGGCCATGGAGCGCGGTGGCAACCGCATGTCCTCCCACACTGAGAGCGCCAGTTTCTTGCAAACTTTAACAGGACGCTTGCCGACCAAAAAGGTAGAGACATCTGTGGCACTGTGGGGGAGGGGTGGAGCTGTCAATCACGGACCCACCCCCACCCATCCCCTTACGCCTCACACCCGCCCCCGCCCCGCCTGTCTGTCATGTGGATGTGTGCCTTGTGTTTGGATGACCTCTGTATTTTGGTGCTGGTGGTCTTATATGATTTGTTTTGGAATTGTGACTTGCTCCCGCCTCTTGATGTGAATGCGGTTTCTTGCTAATTATGTAATGCTGTTTGTAAACGATGCATTGCACACTTTTATGAACACAATGTACCCTAGATTGTTTGAAAATGAATGTGTGAGCATTAGTGATTGTGTGTGTGTCCGTGTCTTCTGTAATGAAACTTCCCTTTTCTGTACAGAGATTTACAGCAGCAAGATACAGCAGTTGAAAACGAAACAAAAAAAGAACATCAGAAATTTGCATTTCATCTTTGTTTTTATAGATAAGGCAGGATGCTGTAGTTGTTTTTGGACATTGTGTTTTAGCCAAACTGGTCGCATTATAGGCTACCCAACACACCCTTGGTCAAGATGATGATGATGACGATGTGGTGTCTGACTACTTTTCTTTTCCCGTTTCTATCCCCCCCTGTTTGCTCTCTCTCGCTCTCTCTCGCTCTCTTTCTCACTCCCACACTCTCATTCTGTCTTTGTCTTTCTCTTACTGTTTTTCTTTGTCTTTGTCATTCTCTACCTCTGCCCCTCTGTCTCTTTCCCTCCGTCTTGCTCTACCTCCGTCTGTCACTCCCCTCCCCTCCCCTCCTTTGCCGCTTCCCCCCTCCCCTCCTTTGCCCTTTGCTCCCCCCCCCCCCCCCCCCCCCCTTTGCCCTTTGCTCCCCCCCCCCCCCCCCCCCCCTCCCCTCCCTCAGCTCTTCCATGAGGAGTTGGCCCTGCAGTGGGTGGTGAGCAGTGGCAGCGTGCGCGAGGGGGCACTGCAACAGGCCTGGTTCTTCTTTGAGCTCATGGTGAGAACAACAGCCACCTTTTGCACGTTGTCAGCGCTTGTTTTGTTTCTTTGTTACATCTTTCATGATGGACCTCAAGTCAAGTCACTCCCCTCGTTATGCACAACAATGGGCCAATGGAACCTCTCTCTCTCTCTCTACTCTCTCTGGCTGCCCTCCTACAATAAACTCACAAAGTAGTGCAGGATTTGAACTGCAATCACAGATCGTGTTTTTTCCTCAGCTGAAGCCTGCTCCTCTGTCCTCCCCACAGGTGAAGAGCATCATCCACCATCTTTATTTCACCGACCGCCTGGACTCACCCAGGAAGAACCGCTTCCCGGAGCGCTTCATGGATGACATCACCGCCCTGGTCAGCACCATTGCTGGTGACATTGTCTCCCGGTTCCAGAAGGTCAGTCTCAAACCGCGAATCGTGTTCATTGTTTGACCATGATGTGTTTTGTTATAGTACACATACTGTATATGTACCTTTTGCGATTTTGTGTATTTGCTAGACGGGCTGGCACACCAAGCTCGTAGATAGCTCGGATACACGGGCAGTTTGTGGACATCCTAAAATACTTAATGCCGTTTAATGTCTGAAAGCAATGGCTGGGCTTGAGGCAATGTAGATTTGTTTTAAATTTAATATACAATAAAACACAGGGCATGTAGGCCCTGGATTTGTTTTTAAATTGATACAAAATGTTAGTTTAGGTTATTAATATATAATATAAAACCACTGTTGCATAAATCTCGATTTGCTCTCCACTGCACAGGACCTGGAGCTGGTGGAGAGGCTTAACATGAGCCTGGCCTTCTTCCTCAACGACTTGCTGTCTGTTATGGACCGGGGTTTTGTCTTCACCCTCATCAGAACCTACTGGAAACAGGTCAGAAAGAAAGAGGACCGAGTTTAGAAAAGAGAGAATCAAAGATTTTCCTTAAAGGGACACTGTGTGAGATTTTTAGTTGTTTATTTCCAGAATTCATGCTGCCCATTCACTTACCTTTTTCATGAATACTTACCACCACCATCAAATTCTAAGTATTCATTATGACTGGAAAAATTGCACTTTTCATACATGAAAAGGGGGATCTTCTCCATGGTCCGCCATTTTGAATTTCCAAAAATAGCCATTTTTAGCTGCAAAAATGACTCTACTTGGATCATACTAGGAAATGTTTGTTTATTACTTAGTAAACTTTCATGTAAATATCAAATTTGGCAATAGGCAGCCCAGTTTCAATGAGCAGCATAGTTGCAGTACCTTTTTTGACCATTTCCTGCACAGTGTCCCTTTAAACTTGGTCTCAGCATGTTCCCCACAGTATGCCATCTACTACTATGCAAAAACCTTTATATCTGCTGCACCCATGGTTATGGATTTCGGAATGGAGGGTCTGAGGTTTTAATTTCATACTGGTATGAAGAATATGAATGAATACCTAGTCCTCTATACCAAACCTATCCTTGACTTTGGCAGGGTATCCCATCTGCCACATTGCTCAAGGAGCTGCATGTGATTCGCTATACAGTGTTATCCTCTGAGTAGCGTTGGTCAGCTAAATATAGCATACCGGTAATAATAAATCTGTTTTGCTTTCCCCTCCTTCTAGGTGTCCTCTAAGCTGTATGCCCTCCAGAACCCCACGTTGGAGTCCTTGCGTCTGGACTTTCTACGCATAGTGTGCAGCCACGAGCACTATGTCACCCTTAACCTGCCGTGTAGTCTGCTCACCCCACCAGCCTCTCCTTCCCCCTCTGTGTCTTCCGCTACATCCCAGGTAGGAACTTCAATACCCACAGATCTTGGTGATGATGGCTACTACCATATAAACTACAGTACTAGATTTGAGACAAAGGGAGCACTTAGCCGCAAGAATTAAAGGAGAAGTCCGTCTGTTTTGGGTTCATATCACATCTTGTGTAGCCCCAGGGAAATGGGCCAAAGCGACTACCTCGAGAAAGTTTCAAGTTGCTCAATTACGCCGTTTTCAATAAAGCATGGCCCAGCGGGCAAGCTTATAACCTTTTATATGAAGCTCATAACCTGCATGAAAATGCTTTTGGACGTTTTGGCCGTGCTCTGGGTACCAATACAGCTCCATTCAGTGGCTAACCATTCCATTAGCCAGCACAGAAACTATACATTTGGAGTTATCAGAAATAGAGCACCCACCTCTCTCAGCTGCCATCTTGCCACAGGGGTCTGCAAAAATGATCGCCGAAGTGATACAGCATATAGTAATCCATTTTATTTTTGTCCACCAAGGACGACCCTCAGGAACCCAAAAAACACACGTCCATGTGTGTTATTGTTTTCTAACAGTCAGCTGACTCATGAAATACCCTTTTTTTGCGTCACATGACTGTTGGAAGCGTCACATGACTGCTGGAACAGGCGCACATTTGCTCATCCAGACGCTCATTATTCAGTCGCGCGAGAGAGGCGCCTTTGGGATATTACTGTTTGATATTTCGAGATATTTTGTCGGGGTCTGATATTTCAATGGAAAAGTTTGACGGGGCCCTGGGGCTACACAAGATGTGATATGACCCCAAAACAGCCGGACTTCTCCTTTAATGGGAATAATTGAAATGGTCCCAACACAACGCCCATGGCCTCTACATCCTTTCGTATGGTTCCTTATAACGTAATTCATTTTGAAGATTGAAGCTTTTGAAGATTCACGTTTCATTTTCAAGATTGCTTTGATAACTTTCAGCTTCACTCCGACTTGTGAATGCGATCAGGTACTGTATAGACCTTAGATTTGAAGTTTTTTTGAGATCACCGCTCTAAACTTCCTTTCCCTTCCCTTCCCTTCTTCTTGTAGAGTTCTGGCTTTTCCACCCACGTCCAGGACCAGAAGATTGCCAACATGTTCGAGCTGTCCGTGCCCTTCAGGGAGCAGCACTACCTGGCAGGCCTCGCGCTGACTGAGCTGGCCATCATACTGGACCCAGATGCAGAGGGGTTAGGATTGAAGGCTGTTTTTACGCCATCCACATATTAACCTCTGCATGTTGTGACGATAGAGAGGCTAGGTTGCATTAGCTTCTCTCACCCCCATATTGTTTCGTTGTTTTTCTTTTTTCGAAAGACCTTTTTTAAATAAGTTTTTTTATTGTGCCCCATTTATGTCATGTAGTTGTCATGTAGTTGTTTTCTTGCAATGGAAAGGATAAAGCACACATTGCATGTTTGTCAGCAGGATTACACAAAAAGTAATAGATGGTTTTCTGCCCCACTTGGAACTGATTTGTTTTGGGGACTCTTTTTGGGTTTTGGGTTTGGCTAAATATGGCCTAGCTTTATGTTTTAGCAGCCCTAAGAGATCACTTCTTCCCAAAAGTTGAACTGCCTTAGCAGAGGTCTCTGAGTGCCATTTTACTTTCATTATACAGTTTCCACATAACCAGAAGTGACATGAAATTGTATGTTTTTTTCACACCATGTTTTAATTTCTGTGTGTGGGTTTTTTTCCCCAGGATGTTTGGGTTGCATAAGAAGGTAATCAGCGTTGTACATAACCTGCTGTCCAGCCATGACTCTGACCCACGTTACGCCGACCCGGAGGTCAAGGCCAGGGTTGCCATGCTTTACCTGCCACTCATCGGCATCGTCATGGAAACCCTCCCTCAGCTGCATGACTTCACCGGTATGTTTGAGTCATAAGTTACTTTGGTAACACTTTATTTTAGGGATACATCTATTAGCAATAATACATAAAATGTGCCTGTATAAGTAACTTGTAAGGCATGTACAAAGCAAAATCAAACATTTGTTAGGCATGTATTCGCAAATGTCTTGTTCATGCAAAATAAGGGAGTTATTACCAATTTAACCTTAGTAAGGACCTAGTAGGCCTTAGTGTTTGCTTAGTAAGTGCCTTACAAGTTACTTATGCAGGCATTAACATTGTATGTATTAGTGCTTATAGATGTATCCCTAAAATAAAGTGTTACCGTTACTTTTTCTGCTACGACCCCCTTGTGCACCTACAAATCTTTTGCGGGGAGGTTGTTCTTATGCATTGCTGCACAGCCAAAACCTTTGTCTGATAATATACTTCCATATATTGAATCGAAATTAAAACATTTTCAACCACATTCTCAAGAATCAGTGACCTTAATACGACTAATCTTTTATTTGAAATTCACAGGGAAAGTAAATACAATAATTTACCATGTATGTGCCTGTTGTTACTAACCATCTTATGGAATGGTATCATATGAAAGCATACATTCAAGGTTTTATGCAAACAGTCCCTTCTCTTCGGGACCCCCTGCTGTATTTCTGTAACCCACCTAGGGGTCCCGACCCCCAGTTTGTGAACAACTGATACACACATTCCACAGCTTTAACCCATTGACGTCTAAGGCACCTGAAAATAAGGGTGCTGAATGCCTGAGCCCTTTTTAACAAAAGCTGCCCTCACCCTATAAAAACCTAAATATCTCCTCTTCTGAGGCATATTAAAATGTGCACTCAGTTGCATTTAAACGCTAATACCCTCATCTTTCATTAGAATGTGTTCATATATCTCAAACAAACAGAGATTTTTAATAAAGTTGTCTCCAATCTCATGTTGCGTAATGCAGCTCCAAGCGCCAGGGACAATGTTGCGCAACGCAACATCAGGCAACAATGGGTTAAAGGGCCAGTTTGGAGTTTTGGACATGAGATCTCATTTACTTGGTAACCACAGCTGGAGCTTGAGATTTGTGGAGACGCTTTTTTAATTAAATTTTTCAAGAATTTCATCCATCATTTCATAAACGTTTACATTGATAGCCTTGAGTTATTATTGATTTGCCTTGGGGGCACTGTGGAGTGGGTAAAACGGCTTTTAGTGGGAGGCGAACATTGACCGTTAAACTTGAACTAGCTTAGCACCAGCAAATTCCGCAAGTACTACAAGGACTGAATGATATTCTTGAAGTATCTCCATGTAGGGCAGGGCGATATGGAAAAAAAAACGATATCACGATATGGATTACTTTATATCACGATAAGGATATACTGTATATCACGATATAGCACAATTACACACACTTTCAGTTATTCTCTTTATTTACTCTTTATTTGCTCTTTATTTTTCCATGTTGCAAAACAACCTTTCTTTAAAATTGATCTTTTTATTCTTATTTTTACAGTTACATTAACTTATTGTGTGTATTGTGACAACATGAAATGTAATTAAATGATATAAAAGTGTATATCGTGACCTATATCGTTTATATCGTGATAGTGATTTTATCAATTTTATACAATTGAATATCACGATAATATATGATAATATATCACGATATATATCGTCATATTGCCCAGCCCTATCTCCATGTCACCGACACTCTAACGAGGAAATTAGGTTGTCTGTCAAAATTTCAAAACTGTCCCTTTAGGGTCACTTGGGTCCATTGATCTCTCTTTGACCCCTCCATGTTCCAGAATCGCACAACCAGTGGGGTCGTCCGGGAGGGACTGGGGGAGAGGAGGCCGAGGTGGAGGGCAACAGCCTGATCAGTCAGACGGTGGCCATGGCCATTGCTGGGACCTCTGTGCCCCAGATGTCCAGACCAAGCAGTTTCCTGCTCAACCCCCAAGTGAGGATAGACAGATAGACACAGACACACGCGCACACACAGGCACACACGCACACACACATGCACACACGCACACACGCGCACACACAGGCACGCACACACGCACAAACACACACACGCACACGCACACACACATGCACACACGCACACACACACACAGCCCTTACGCATACACATGCGTACAACCACTTACACACACGTACGCCCCCTTACGCACATACACACATGTACAACCCCTTACACACATGAACGACCCCATACACACATGCATTGCACACACAAACAAACCCTTGACAGACGTTTCGGCCGCACAGAGCCTTCTTCAGTGTCTTCAGTGTCACTGAAGAAGGCTCTGTGCAGCCGAAACATCTGTCATGTCAGTCCCTGCAATGTTAAAATAAGAAGAAAACATCAAGAAAGAAGACAAATTGAGTGCGATCCATTTCCTACTACTAGATTACTTCAGAGACGCACCAACAAGACGGAAGAGCGCGGTGTGTGGAAGATATAGTGACAATAAAGAAAAGTCCCTCTCCCCTTTCCCACTGTCCCAGCAGGCCACCCGTCAGCACGGCTCCTTCTCGGCCGAGTCCAGCCGCAGCCTGCTCATCTGCCTCCTCTGGGTGCTGAAGAACGCAGACGAGATGGTGCTGCAGAAGTGGTTCACAGACCTCTCCGTCTCCCAGCTCAACCGCCTGCTCGACATGCTCTACCTCTGCGTCTCCTGCTTCGAGTACAAGGTCAGAGTTTAGTTTAGTTAAAGGTGCACTGTGTGAGATTTTTTTTTGTAGCTTATTTCCAGAAGTCATCCTTCCCATTCACAAATGTTACCTTTTTCATGAATACTTATCACCATCATCAAATTGTAAGTGTTCGTTATGACTGGAAAAATGGCTCTTTTCATACATGAAAAGGGGGGTCTTCTCCATGGTCCGCCATTTTGAATTTCCAGAAATAGCCATTTTTAGCTGCTAAATGCAATACTTTGGTCATACAAACTGGCTTACGATTCAGTAAATATTCATGAAAAGATCGAATTTGGCAGTAGACAGCACAGTTTCAATGAGCAGTATAGTTGCAGTACACAATCTGGCCACATTCTACTGTACACAATGCACCTTTTAAGTCCAGTTTATTTAGTTGAGTTCAGCAGGGATCATGCATAATAGTCATTGTTTACAAAAGTAAAAGATGTCTTGTGCCAGATTATAGCTAATACAGCTAATTTCCATCTGCAGTCCCTTGGCAGGTAAACCACAGATTTAATAACCCACAGACTTATTGACCCAGACAAGTCTGGGACTGTCTCAATTCAGGTGATTTCACTAATTAGCTCATCAACTTGGCTTAAGTGGTAATGAGGATTATATATTCGCTGGGGCAAATGTGTTGCAGGGTGTTTACTTTTTGAACCCGGGACGTCTACCTCTGTTCCAAGTCGATGGGCCTGAATTCAGAAGCTTTACAATCCAGTGCCACAGATTTCAAATGACCTGGTTTTACCTGTCCAAATTGGAAAGGTAAAACTACTAGGTAGGAATTTTTGGAATATGTGGCACTGGCCTCTGGGTTCTGAATCCAGCTTGTCCATCACCGTCCATCACCATTATTTTACATTTTCATTGGCCTGGTGAACTCAACAGAGTTCATCCAAACTTGGAAATATTTTACAAATGTTTTTACTGTGCACAGCAGCGTTTTTATGACACAGCCGGGGTTTGATGCACCGTAAATGTCCATTTCTGTTACAAGATTTTGACCATCACCATTATTTTCTATTATTTTCATGGGGCTTGTGGAGCCAGTACACTTAAAAAATGTCAAAATGTTTTACATCGTGTATTTTTACTAGGTACAGAACATTTTTATTGTACAGCCTAGGCAATATTTTGTCATAGGGGGGTTTGATGCACCCTAGGTGTGTGTGGGTGCGTGCGTGCGTGCGTGCGTGCGTGCGTGCGTGCGTGCGCATGTGATGTAACACTGGTATGTTCTCTGCTCATCCCCATCAATCATTCGCCCCCTCCGCCCCCGCCCTGCCATAAACATCACTAGGCCCATGTTCTCTTCACCATGCAGGGCAAGAAGGCCTTTGAGCGCATGAACAGCCTGACCTTCAAGAAGTCCAAGGACATGAAGGCCAAGCTGGAGGAGGCCATCCTGGGCAGCATCGGCGCTCGACAGGAGATGGTCCGACGCAGCCGGGGACAGCTGGGTGAGTTGAGTGGACTCTCTATGGCAGTGATAGATTCAGATTCAGATTCAGATAACTTTATTAGTCCCATCAGAAGGGCAATTCAGTTTGCGGTCCCGGTCTCCATCAGTCAATGAATAAATAGTATAAATAAAAAGATTAGAAAATGAAATACAAAACCTAAAGAAAACAAAAAATAAATAAGAAAAGAAAGACATACACATTTTAACACATACATTCAAACACCCTGTCCTGTCAGTGATGAGCAGCCCTCAGTAAATTAAATGGTCAGTAGTGAACTCTATCCCTACAACCTTGTTTAATAATCTAATGGTTGTAGGGATGAAGGATCCAGAGTAACGCTTTGTTTTTGTCCTAGGCAACCTGGATTCATTAGTTACAATCCAGTGCCAGGGAAACACAATAGTGGTGGCAGTGAGGCAGAGTGCAGTGTAAAAGCTGGTGTTGAACAACTGCTTTGCTGTCAGTCACAAGTAAAGCGAATCGGTTGTTCGACACCAGCTTTTACTGCACTCTGCCTCATGCTAGGCGCTTAAAATGTTAGCGCCTTTGGCCTTTTTGGGAAAGGGTGCCCTCTGCCTATTAAATCCGAAATATCTCAGCCTCTGAAGCACATACAAACATGAAATGAGTTACATTTAAAAGCCAAGACCCTCCTCTTGCATTATAATGTGTTCATTCAGCTCTAACATACCCACATATTTAATAAAACAGCTCAAATCTCAAAATCCTGAATGCAGTGTATATGTGTCTCCAGGACACAATGGGTTAAAATGTTAGCGCCTTTGGCCTTTTTCTAAATGTGTCTCCCTTCTGCCTTGCCTTGCCATTGGTGCCATTTCTCATGTCCGGCCTTTGCATTTTGGATGCTCTGTCCTCATTGTTCTGTCTTACTTCTGTTCCCACCTCTGCGTCCCCGCCTCCTCTTCCTCCATTTTCTCCTCACCTTTCTTCTTCTCCTCACTTCACCCCTCCCTGCCTCCTACTCTACCTCATCCTCCTCCACCTCCTCTACCCCCCACTCCATCTCCTACTCCTTCTTCTTCCTCAAACCACCTCCTCCTCAACCCACCTCCTCCTCCTCCCACCTCCTCCTCCTCCTCATCTTCCTCCTCCTCCTCAGAGCGGAGTCCATCAGGCAGTGCCTTTGGCAGTCAGGAGAACTTGCGGTGGAGGAAAGACATGACCCACTGGAGACAGAACAGCGAAAAAATGGACAAGTATGGCGTGTGTGTGCGCGCGTATAGATATGTTCAAAATATATGTTTGTATGTTCATTGTGGTGTATCCTATATGTCTTTGCTTTTAGATCCGGTGATCTTAACCGTATTAACGGGCAGAATATTATTTCACCGGTGCATGTAGAAACTGATGATGGATTTTTAATGAATGACTTTCACTAATTTCAGCAGCAGTACAAAGAGCTGGCAACCTTCAAAAGGTCCACACCATATTGGCACAGTGTGAGCTGCTTGTGCTCCTGAGGCTCACTTTAACAGGACAAGACAAATGGGTGCTCTGCGCTCACTTTTTATGGAAGTTATTTTGCTGTCATGCTTTATATCGCATATATCGCTGGCATGCTTTCTGAGGACATGTAAAACAATACAAGTAAACATGCAACAATAATTCTGAACTTTTTCAATTTAGTTTAATGAGACCGTTCATAAATGACATTTAGTCAATGACAAAACAGACATTTTCTACCACCTGTTTTTTTGGTATATACAGTTAAAAAAAAAAAAAAAAAGTTAAAAAAAGGTATATGAATTATATAACCGCATGGAAAACACTTTTGACCGTGATTCCGTGATTCTTTCGTCGTTGAAGAAAGGTTGTGAAGTGTGCCGTGTGTTATGTGAACAGTGTACATCCCCTGTGCCACCTTGACCGAAATGCCTGACTGTCTTCTCTCACATGTTTGTTGTGTTACTGTAGGAGCCACAAATCAGTCAGGTATTGTATGATGCAGCAGCGTCCCGCTTCCAAACGCCCGACCCCCGACCCCTGACCCCAATGCCCTCCCGTCCCCTTCCCTCCCCTCCGCTACCTCCATTCCTGTCATGGTGCTTGGGTTGGTTGGTTGGTTGGTTGGTTTGGCCTTCATGGTGTTTGTTCTGCTGTGCTGCTTACCAGTTTAACCCGTGTTCAAAAGACTTAGCCTGCTAAGCGAAGCAAGGGCAAATAATATTTTCTAAATTCTTTCTTTTTTTGCTCTTTCCATCTCATTCTCTCTTGTCTCTCTCTTCTTCCATCTCATCCCCTCTTAACTTCTTTCTCTCTATTTCAGTCACACGTTCTGTCCTCTCTTTCTCCTCTGTCTTTGTCTTGTGCATCAGATGGTTTGGGATGATGCAGTATGTGATTGTGCTTAAGACAAGTATAGACTGATTTGGTGAGGCCAGTTAACATCTGTGCTCACGTTTTGAATTTCCTTACAAAACACTGGCGACTAGCAGGCAAGTCCTTTGGTGTAATCCTTCCCATAGATCTCCCTTAGAAGTTCAAATAGTACCTTGTACTTGTGGAAACTTTAGGGAGACATGGTAGTCTTGTTTGGCTGAAAGGAATTCCATTGAATGCTTTAGTACTCACCGTGCCGTGTAGATGAAAAAAGTGACGTTGTTAGACATTGAGCACTACAACATCAGTCGCACATCTGAAACATGAAGCGTATACCCTGGTTAGCCATTATCCAAAGACAGGATTGGCACAAGTGTTGACTGTCAGTATGAAGGGTCTTGAATGTGATGACGTCACGTTTTCAGGTGCAAGGCGCGGCACAGCCTGTATAAGTTGAAGTGGCCCAGGGGCCACACTTCCATGTCAGCAATCACATCTTTGGCCTGCAGTGTGCTTCTTGTTATAGCAGGCTTGCTTATTATCTATCAGTCCTACGCAGCAGGGTGCTTGAAAAGTTTAAATACTTCCTCCTCTCTGTGGGTGTGCGTGTGCGCGTGCACAAGAGTGTGTAGGGAGAACATGTGCATATACTCCTTGTATTCTGTAGTTCTTGTTCTGAGGAAACAACCCCTGTCCTGAACCCCCCCGCCCCTGCTGTCTTCATTTGTGAGTTAGTGTGAGCTAGCACTCAATAGTTAGTGCAAGCTAGCACTAAACAGCAAGGATGCACCATAGAGCTGGAAAAAACACATTACCTGATGGCACTGGAAAGCTTCCTGCCCGCCCGCCATATTAATGGCAGTTAAAGGGGTATGCCACTATTTTGGGGCTTAATACAGTTAAAATCGTTGGCCGGGGTTTACAAAGGTAGTAAAGTTATAAACCCTGGCCAACGATTTTAACTGTATTAAGCCCCAAAATAGTGGCATACCCCTTTAATGGCGAATAGGCCCATCTGTCAAAAAATCGCTTTATACTATGAAAATATCTTTTGACACATCAAATAAGGACACGATTGGGAATGTCAGCCTAAATGTCCACTTACACCATATATATTGATAAAATAAGTAAAATCCAGTTGATATTTGTTGGGTAGATATTTACCCAGAAACTTAAAATATTTTCCTGGTTTAGTGCATCAATTAATATTTTGGCATTTCAGACCTTTTTTGACAGAAGTGAGCCCCTTCTCTGTTGATTTTCATTGACTGCCAAGCAACCGTAGTCCTGCGTAAGATAACCGCCAGGATTGCCACGAGGGGTGTGGCTGTTCTGGTGGTGTTGTTGTTGTTTTTTTCTAGCTCTATGGGATGCAAAACCTCTGTCAGTACAGACAGTGCAGGTGGGCATCCATCCTGCTTGGGAATCTTTTGGCAACCGGACCTTTCTCCCTTTAACACCTCCTGACATGCTTCCTAATAGCTGGGGTCAAAATAATGCAGGGTTGCTCAAGTGTTTGGGCGTGTGAATGTGCGCGTGCGTGTGTGCGCGCCTGTTTCTCTCCCCGTAACAGCATCTCAAATGCTAGCAGTATGCCTGACTACAGGCTTGTGTTTTGTTTTTTGTGTGCATGTGTTTGAACATGCAAGTGTGTTGTGTGCTGTGCAGGTTTAGAGACACCCTGCCTCGCTATGGGAGAAGCCTGGAGCCCTTGTTAGCTAGGTGTGTAAGCTTGACACTTCCCAGTGCCCCCTTTATATCCGCTCCATAGTGCACTCGGTGCTGCTGTGCTGCTGTGCTTATCCCTCTGTGGTGAACTGTGTTTTGGCCGCAGGGGTTCACTCATGACATGCCGTAGCATGGGACTGGACGCCAGTTGTATACTTCCGTGCAAACGGCAGCGAGAACACCATGTGAAACGGAGTTCACTACTTGAGTCCAAGGCACACTCGTTTTCCAGTAGTCTCAAGCTTGCATCAAGCCTAGATGAGAGATTTGTGGCCTCTTCAGCAATGTATATATAGACCACAAACTTGGAATGTGCACCGTATCAAGATTGATCAACGAACCGTATCAGATATGTGTTGTATGATGGTAGAAACATTGAAATATAGCCTACCAAGTGGATGTGAATCTTATGGCAGTTTTAAGTTTTGTGAACGTTTCTTCAATGAGTGCATTGCGAGGGACCCCAAAGACAAACAGAGGGATGTTTATGCCATCCTTTTTCATTACAGCACATGCTTTTGGTTTGTGCCGTGTGCATGGAAGTATACTAAACAACCCCTCTCTCCCAGTGGAGGATTTCAGTATAAAACCATTTGAACGGGCATCATTGCTGTCTGCAAACGAACACCCTCCCGTTGGACACAGACGGCTGTGCCTCCTTTTCCCTCCAATGGCTTGAATGCTCAACTCTGCCTTGAACGCTTGTTGTGTTTGCATTCAAGGTATCCTGCCCAGTAGCATTTCCTTACATCTCCAGGGCTAACTGTAAAAAAATACTAATACACAAACTGAATCAGCTGTGTGCGTGTGTGTGTGCGTGTGTGTGCGTGTGTGTGTGCGTGTGTGTGCGTGTGTGTGTGTGTGTGTGTGTGTGTGTGTGTGTGTGTGTGTGTGTGTGTGTGTGTGTGTGTGTGTGTGTGTGTGTGTGTGTGTGTGTGTGCGTGTGTGTGTGTGTGTGTGTGTGTGTGTGTGTGTGTGTGTGTGTGTGTGTGTTTCAGGACGCGTGCAGAGCTAGAGCATGAAGCTCTCATCGATGGAAATCTGGCCACTGAGGCCAACCTCATCATCCTGGATACACTGGAGATCGTCGTCCAGGTATGGAGGAACGTATTATGAGTTCATGTCAAATAAATGGGGAAAAAATGGCTACACTTTGTAACAGGGGCAGTGAAATAAACTATGAAACAAGTTACAGCACATAATATTATGCACTTGGATTGTAATGTAGGATTAGGGCAAGGTATGAAGTACCACAGGTTGGATAATGGAATGTCGTCTGTGTCTGTCTCTGTGTCTGTCTCTGTGTCTGTGTGTTTTGTGTGTTTTGTGTGTGTTGTGTGTGTTGTGTGTGTTGTGTGTGTTGTGTGTGTTGTGTGTTTCTCCTCAGACTGTGTCGGTGACCGAGTCTAAGGAGAGCATCCTGGGAGGAGTGCTGAAGGTGCTCTTGCACAGCATGGCCTGTAACCAGAGCGCCCTCTACCTGCAGCACTGCTTTGCTACACAGAGAGCTCTCGTCTCTAAGGTTTTTTTTTTTTCATATCAGACCTTTTTTTAAAGTCAATTTAAGCAAATTTGTTTTTGTTTTTTTGCTTTCTATTTTAAGCAAGCAAACAAGCAGAGTATACATGAACATCATTGTTGTAATTGAGCCAAGGGAACGTGCAAAATTACAATAAAATCATAAAAAAACCACCTTGTATATTACAGAAATGTTTTCCATTCTAACGGCCTTTGCCATGGTACCGTCCATTTCCCGGCTTTAACTCATGAATGACTCTAGCTGGCTCAGAATTGATGGCCCTCATTACTGTTTTGATAGTCCTCACCGCACCTGCTGTCCATTCTTCCTTGATCTCTCTCTCTCTCTTTCTCCCTCTCTTTCTCTCTCTCTCTCTCTCTCTCTCTCTCTCTCTCTCTCTCTCTCTCTCTCTCTCTCTCTCTCTCTCTCTCTCTCTCTCTCTCTCTCTCTCTCTCTCTCTCTCTCTCGTACACACACGCTCTCATTTCCTATGATTCATACAGTGATGCATTCACATTGATAAATATAATAGTGAAGGGGATAAAAAAAAACAAATGTATGAATCAGTAGACACTCTGTAAAAACGTTTTGCTGTCTCTCCACCCCATTACACATGTACTCTAATTTCGTCTAATCGATGTGACAGTGCACACTGTTTGACTTATCCGATTTATTCTAATCTCTCTCCCTGCCTTGTTCTCTGGTGCTGCTTGCTCTGGGGTGAATTTCTCAAAACCAAAGTTGCTTACTACATTAGCTACTTCGTTGCTTTCAATGCATTTTCCCATTGGCAACTACCGAAGTTGCTAACAGGCTAACAACTTCTCTTTTGAGAAACTCACCCCTGTTGTGTTGTGTTTTGTTAGTTCCCGGAGCTGCTGTTTGAGGAGGAGACGGAGCAGTGTGCGGACCTGTGCCTCAGACTCCTGCGGAGCTGCAGCAGCAGCATCAGCAGCATCCGCGCTCACGCCAGCGCATCCCTCTACCTGCTGATGAGGCAGAACTTCGAGATCGGCAACGTATGTGCAAAAAAGCACGGACGCACGCACGGACGCACGCACGCACACGCACACACACACACACACACACACACGTTCTCTCTCTCGCTCTCTCTCTCGCTCTCTCTCTCGCTCTCTCTCTCTGTCTCTCTCTCTCACTCTCTCTCTAGAAGTGTGTGAAATAAACTTGAGTAAGATGTTTTTCCCCCTTAAAATGACTGCTTTTATGTAATTCTCTCTAGCAATCTGTGGCTGCACTGAAGTGTATGTGTGCATGTGCTTGATACTCATCTTTGCAGAACTTCGCACGGGTGAAGATGCAGGTGACCATGTCCCTGTCGTCGCTGGTGGGCACCTTTCAAAACTTCAACGAGGAGTTTCTGCGGCGTTCGTTAAAGACCATCCTGACCTACGCTGAGGAGGACTTGGAGCTACGGGAAACAACCTTTCCTGACCAGGTAGGCTCTCTACTCTGTCCTACAGATTTGTATATGTGTATGTAAATGTACCAATGAATGGACCAGTGTTATTCCTGGAAACGAAACTATTTCGGATCGGATTCTAAACATATATGTACATGTGTTTCAAACCACATCATCTGTTGTTTGATTACAGCATTCCTTGTTTCGTATGTTCCAGGTTCAAGACTTGGTGTTTAACTTGCATATGATCTTGTCCGACACGGTGAAGATGAAGGAGCACCAGGAGGACCCAGAGATGCTCATAGATCTCATGTACAGGTAGGCCTGTAATCAGTTAAGTATAGGATAACGATCGGTGAGAATGTTCCCATCGTAGAATAAGTCTAGATCCCTCTGAAGTATGCTATTCAACAAAAGGGACAGCCGAATGTCGCTGAATGTTCTACCTTTTATTACATGGATAATCTTGGATAAAGTACATACGTAGATGTCTTATTTCTGTATTCTACCTACTACCCCAACTGCACCAGATTCTAGCGAGCAAGTTGGACGCTTCATCATCATAATCATGAGCTCAATTACGACCTAGAGACTTTTAACAGGCTACTAGAGAGGGCAAATTTTGTGCAACTAAGCAGTTTTCCAAGGCAACAGACATTCTAGTGAACGGTGCATTCTACAAAATGACGTTGAGCCATGTAATAACTTCACCCTTAAAGTGATACTGTCCCATTTTTTGAAATAATCTTATTTTACACCTCCCCTTGAGTTAAATAATAACGTTTTACCGTTCTCCTGTACTTCCAACCGTTTTCTAGTTATGGCCGTGCACATTTTACCTCCAAGCTAAAAGTCAACATTGAGTCCTATGAGACCAGTTAGCCGCGAGCAGTTTGCGCTGCCATAGCCAGAGAACGGTTGAAAGTACAGGAGAACGGTAAAACCCTATTACTAAACTCAAGGGGACGTGTAAAATAAGCTTTTAAAAAAAATAAAAATGGGACACTATCACTCTTAAGCAAGCAATATGAACTTTTCTGCACACAGTCTGCTCGCTTCTTTGTTTAGTGGTTTTTGAATTCACCTATGTCTCTTTTTCTCTGTACCAAAGATATTTAATGTCAAAACAAAGCCTTCTATCTTTCTCTGCTGACTTCCATTTATTTAGCATAAAGACTCTTGAGAGAACATCACAAATATGCTGCTTGCCAGTTGCATGGTCTCGTATCACCACATTGCCCTATTCTTATGTTAAAAAGGTGGGGTTGCAGGTTAACCATTTCAAGAATATGTACTATTACTACATCAAGTTGGGGGTTCCGCAGGCTCATAGGAGTCTATGTAGAACCTTAGAATCCTGGAGGAGTTCCCCCAACGTGATGTCATACCTGCAACCCCACCTTTATTTCTTTTGTCTTATTGGTATGCATGTGTCTGTGTACATTGTGACTGGTGCTCTACCACACGCACAAATAACATAAAATTTGGATGGGAATGCTTTCATGCACGCATATTCTACAGCAAGCAAATCTCCGGCGTAAGAGAAAAGTGGTGATTTGTGATGGGTGAGCTGGCTTCAGGAGCTGCAAAACGGTATGAATATCTGATAGCTGATTGGCTTAGACTTAGTTAATTGTATAGATATAAGATTACTGAAGTCACTAGTATTAAACACACAAGCAGAACCAGGTAATTGGGAAAATGTGGAACTGGATTATACCTACTGAATCCAGGTGTATGGGTAACAATCTTTGTCTGTACTGAATGCTAGTCCTTTTTTCCCTCCTGACCAGAATTGCCAAGGGTTACCAGACGTCTCCGGATCTTCGTCTGACATGGCTGCAGAACATGGCGGGCAAACACTCGGAGCGCAACAACCACGCGGAGGCAGCCCAGTGTCTTGTCCATAGCGCTGCCCTGGTGGCAGAGTACCTCAGCATGTTGGAGGATCGCAAATACCTGCCAGTGGGCTGTGTCACTTTCCAGGCGAGTATGCCAAAACTGCTTTTGATACTGGCTGCTGGCATAGCTTAAGAACTAAGTAAATGGTAGTTTCATTAAATGATGTGACGTTTCAGTACAAAAACACCAATTGAACCAGAATGCACGACTGACTCCGTGCCTTGTGTCCTATTGATGTGATCGAACGGACGTGACAAACTCTTTTTGTCAGAGTCAGATAGCATGGCGTCCAATTCTCGAACCCACCTCGGAAACTCCCATTGTCATTGTGACACAGCACTCCACAGTATGCAGTGCTCACTACACAAAACGAAATTCCATTAATGCCTCACCCATGCAAGGGGTCAGCCGCAAACGGCGCCCCAAGGGAGCAGGGCAGCGGGACGGTACCATGCTCAGGGTACCTCATTAGCGCACACCAGCACCAGCATCAGAAGAAATAATCTTTACTATATTGCCCCCCATCCCCTTCCAGGTTCATTCTTGGGGGAAAATAATAATAAAAGAGCGAATAAAAGAATGACTTCTTGAAAGGCCCGGATACGACAAATGCCTGAGGCAAACTCGCTGAAACTGCACAGTGTACATCAGCCATAAGAGCTCTTTGTGTCTGCTTCGCTTATCACAGAACATTTCCTCAAACGTGTTGGAGGAGTCGGCCGTGTCTGATGACGTGGTGTCCCCTGATGAGGAGGGCATCTGCTCGGGGAAGTACTTCACTGAGGCCGGCCTGGTGGGGCTCCTTGAACAGGCTGCTGCCTCCTTCTCCATGGTAAGTAGTGGCAGTGTGTGTGTGTGTCTGACGTACAACCAGGCTCAAGTGATCCCAGGGGCTTTTTGAGGTACACAAGGATTCTAGGGGTATGCAATGGTTTCCAGGCTTTCCAACAATGCCCCACACAGGATTTTGTGCCAATTTGGATGTATGTATGTATATGTTAAGATCCAAATGGAAGAGGGTTTTTTTATTATTATTATTATTTATTTACAGGGGGTCTTGTCCTGAGCGACTTGAGGCTGATTCCCTGTATTGAATACGTTCTTGTTTGACCCTCAAGAAGGTTTTGTCAAAACGTGTGTTCTATCTATGCAATACTTACAAAAACTTCCTTACTTTTGCTTCTAGGCTGGGATGTATGAGGCTGTGAATGAGGTATATAAGGTTCTTATACCCATCCACGAAGCCAACAGAGATGCCAAGAAATTAGCGACCATTCATGGTAAACTCCAGGAAGCCTTTAGCAAAATAGTCCATCAGGTAAGTCAGTGTTCTGAGCCAGTATGCTTCCTCAGTGCAACAGTATCATATTTTTTATCTGCCTTCACAACATAGTTCTCTTTTTTGATTGGCTGACCATTAATTCTGTGGAACCGGTCAGGCGTCAAGCGTTTGACTAAGTTAAACGTGCATAGAATCTTCGTTTGGAATGCTGACGGCGTGTCGGGGACAACGCTGTAGAAACCATGCAAATCATCTACGGAAAATTAAATAATCACATTGTCGGCACTCCAAACAAAGATTCTAGACGCCTCTAAGTTAGATGCCCGCGTAGCGACGCGTCTATCTAAAGCCGGGCATACACTGTGCGATATTTTCACTCGTGGGTCTTGAGCTTTTGCTCACACTGCACGATGGAATTTCACTGTTTAAAAGTTCACGACTCACGACTCACGTCCTCACACTACACGAGCCGACAGTCGGATCCGAGCGAAATGCTTTCACCGTACGACGTGACAGGTATGTTTCCCCGGTCTGCAGAGGAGGGAACATGCGCACCTGAGGTGGAGATGAGGTTGCGCTCAACAGCGAATCGCACGGCCCTATTAATTTGTGCATGTGAAGTGTCGTAGCACTGCTTTAACTGTGCGATTTACGCACGAGCCACGACCAGAATTTCAAACCATTTTGATTTTCTTGCGACCCTGCGATTGCACGATCGTCAGGCGAAATCGCTTGTCGTTACCCCATGTACACTGCACGATGCGAGACTCACGATTGACCTGCAATTGAGCAAGAAATCGGCCCGACTCTCAAAAAGTCGTGCGAGTGCCAAATCGGGGCAAAATCGGGGCAAAAGTCGCACAGTGTAAGCCCAGCTTTACTCACATGATTCTGGTGCGGTTGGCATGGTTCCTACAATGTTACAGACGGTAACAGATTATTTAAGTACCCGACCCTAACGGCAGATAAGCGGGATAACGACCTTCGAGGTCGACCGGTTCCACAACGTTAATAGCTGCGCACGTCGCCGGAGTTCGGAGCCGCCGCCTCGCCATTAACTTCATGGAACCAGTCACCTCGTCAGTCCTTATCCCTTACATAACCTTCAAGACGCCACAGAAGGATTTCTTTCTCTCTCCTTTCTTTTTCTCTCCTTCTTTCCCCCCTGACACTCGGCTAGGCATACAAGTGTACAGTATGCATGCAAACGAACCCACACACTGACACACACACACACACACACACACACACACACACACACACACACACACACACACACACACACACACACACACACACACACACACACACACACAAACACACACACACACACGGACATGATATGACCTGTTCACTTCTCTGTACACATCACCCCTAACACACATGCATCCTCTCCATGTAACAACTCCCCTAGCTAGAAGTGACTGCAGAGTGCTCTTTGCATGCCTGCTGGCTATCTCATCAGGTCTCCAGGCCCTGGGAGGGAGGGAAGCAGACGCCTTGCTCACCCTTTGGATGTTTAGTAGCTGTGGGCTCTGCGTTTGTATGGGGAAAAGTTAGCCTGGAATCTGTCGGTCTGTCTTCAGAAGGGAGAGACGATTTGAAAACAAGCCCTCAGTTTGCCAGTGTGGGTGTTTTTTGTGTTTTGTACGGGGCTAGTGTTTGTTGTTGCTTGCTTCCCCCACTTTAAGGTGGTGCAGTGGTGTGTGTTTTTTTTTTTCTTCTTCCTCTGAAGGTTGTGTTGTTGACCCTTTTTGTCACTTGTCATTCTCTCCGTCACACAGAGCACGGGCTGGGAGGTAGGTGTGGTCCCCTCCCCACGACTCTCCTGCTTGGCCCACATGTGCAAGCCATGGGCACTTTCTCTGTGGCTCTCTGCTGCTCTCAATCCAGTTCATTAACCCATATGCGGACGGACGGCACCCGTCACCTTTATTTATTTGTTTATTTTTCCCTTTGCTTTTTTGTTACTTTTCCGGCCGTCCATCTGTCATTCCGTCCATGTCTATCCATCTTTGTCTCCGAAAGGGGCGAGGGGTGGTTAAGTGCTGTTGATGGCGTGCGGGCAGCACCACTCTCCCCCTCCTCCTCCTCCTCCTCCTTCTCTCCCTCCTTCTTTCCCTCTTCACTTTTCTCTCTTTGTCTCACGCTCGTCCTCCTAAAGAAACGTTCCATGTCTTTAACATTGCTGGTATTGACGAGGCCATGCATGGGATTATCCCGGTGTGACACTTTGGTCATGGGGAATGCGTCACCACCATCCTGTCTTCTTGCTCTCTCTCTCTTCATCACTCCTCAGTGGTCCCTCCATCATACACTCCTTTATAATTACCATGTATAACTCCTTTTATGATCACCATCCATCTATACATCAGTCCCCCCCCCCCCATGATCCGACACAGGGATCGATTTAAGTCAGACACACAATGCTGTAAAGCAGGTCTGCCACTCCCCTATGACTTGCAATACAAGACATTTAACATGCGCACACAGCAACAACACCAAGAGACAAAGCTGACAACCCCAAATGAAAATAACCTTAACCTTTATCAGAATTATTGGATTTGGGTACAACAGGCTCATCATAATTATTTAATATTCTTTCTTTTACTTAATTTACTTTGGACATTGGTTTGGGAGACTAAATCGACCCCTGAGTTTTCATATGCTTGTGTGTGTGTCCAGCTATTAATTTTTTAAATTTCTGATCTAGTGTTTTGCTCGTGGTTTATTGCATGAAGAGGGCACAGTAACATGCCCCCACCCCAGCACTCCTTATCACCCCTTGAATGAAGCCTGCTGAATTATATTTTTTGGGGGGGTCGTTCGTTATTCCCTATTACTTTCCAACCCAACCCTCCCCTACACCACTTGCCTGTATCCCATCCGTCACTTGCATGTGTGTGCGTGTGTGTATGTGTGTGCAGTACAGTATATAGGATTTGCTTGTTTTTAATTTCTCTCTGGGCTTTTTGTATTTGGATTTGTAATTGGATATAGTACTGTATGTGATTGTGAGTGGGAGTGAGGGTGAGAGTGAGTGAGTAAGTGTGAGTGTGCAATTCTGGCCCTGATTAAATTGTGTTCTTTTTTTCTTCTCCTGATTTCCCTGGTTGCTGATCCCCCCCTCCTCCCACTTTAATTATTATGTGTTGTGGTAAGTTCCTAATTTGGGCTTCTGTTTTTTGGTCAGGGTTTTGATTGGGCACCCGACTGCAATAAACCAGTTCAGAGCTGAGCCAAACTAACTGCAAAACTAACCTTTCGGACTTGAATGTCTGAATGATTGTTTATTTGAATGCTTGATTTGGGGGTGCGTGCTCTGGGCCAGGTTTGCCTCAGTTCTGAACAAATCTGTTTTTTTTGTTGTTGTTTTGTTTATTTGGCTTTTTTGGGGGGTCACACTTCACAAAACTCCTCTGTCCTCCACTGTAATCATCCTGTCTCCATATCACCATCACACAGAGCACTGTACACACAGATCTCACTCTTGTTTTCCAAAGCTATCGTCTGGCAGGTTGTGCCCCCCTCTACTCGGGATTAGTAAGGTAGCTGCTGTGTCACTGGTTGTGGTTTATTTCATCTACAGATAGCCGCTAACCTGGTTAGAGGCATTTGTTTAGGTCTGTGGAGAAATCCACAAGTTTTCCCCTGCTGTCTGACAGCACAGGGCATTATTTTGGGTTGTACCGTAGTCGCTGAAGTAGCCCAGTCTGTCTTGATTCTGCTGTGATCGACTGAGAGCATCAGAGGCTGAAGTGCAGACATCCTTCCTCAAACAGCATTTTTTGGGGTTTGCCCCCATCCAGTATGCTGATTGCAAATGAGAGAATAACTAACTAAATTATGTTTTTGTTAAATATTACTGAACATAATAATTTAAATCATTGATGACTTCATACCTTGCATCACAAGGCCAGAGGCCGAAGGAAAAGACAGGAGGAACTAGAATGGCTCGCAGACAAAGAAAGCTAAGCTTTAAAGGTTACAACTAGCTCTGGGTTAGCCAAAGTTTTTGTTTACCACTTGAGTGCCTTTGTAGTATAACGGAGGAGCGTTGGTAGCTGTCAACTAGAGCGCACAGTGTTTTGAGGAGATACGAGATCTCTTCACCTCTGCTCTACATTGCTGCCTTTCTTGTCTTCTTATGCGTTTTACCCACAAGATTAGTGGTGCATTACTGGAATTCTATACATGTAATTGGAGATACATTACAGATGCATTACAGATCAAGTTAGCTTGTTAGTTATGCGGGACCTCTTTACCACCTTAAGCTGCAGTATGTCTGATCACAGCATGGCATCGTCAGATGGATAGAGTTTGTACATAAAATAGCAAAACGGCTAAATTTGCTGTCAGCAAGTTTATGATTCCCTCCCCTGACCTGCATTAGATTAGATTTGATTAGATAAATCTGTCTGTTAAACATGAAACAGAAAAATTGTCTTTGTCAATGGAGATGTCCGGCTTTGGAGGTCGTAATGGCAAAGTTGTTCGAATGAGCTCATTTACATATTGAGTGTTTGTGAAGAAAAAATAATGGCCAGTTAGCCTATGATTAGTATACCACGGTGGGAGGGAGTGCTGCCATTTCTGTAAATCGACTACAGTCTTTGGAGAGCGCTAGAGAATCCCACCACACCCCCTGTTTCATTTGCTACTTTCAGAATCCTGTCACAATCAATGAAATATTACTAAAAGCAGCGTGCTGACTTCAGCTACAGTGGTGTGGAGTGGAAGAGGGGTTAGAAGGAGAGAAAAGGCGAACCGAGAGGGAGACGCCACAATGCATACATCCCCATCTGGAGGAGGCCCAGTGTGGCAGACAGTGTGGAGTTGCAGGTATGACATCACGTTGGGGGAACTCCCCCAGGATTCTAAGGTTCTACATAGACTCCTATGAGCCTGCGGAACCCCCAGCGTGATGTCATAATGGTACATTTTCTTAAAATGGTTAACCTGCAACCCCACCTTTAAGGCCACTGTCATTCACCTGGAGCTCATGAACTCTGTACTTGTGGAGGAGTAGGGGGACGTTTGTTTAAGGGAGGTTACGGCTTTTGTCCTTAATGCATCAGTGGAAAAGGCATCCTGTTTGTAATCTATTCTCGGGACATCACAATTATTACGTATATTTTGTGTGTTGTAGTCATGGCCTTTGCTTTGCTTATGCTTTGACCATATTATACACATGATGATGTACAGTATTGGTGGTCTATGGTCTGTGGATGGAGGGGGGGGGGGTAGATTATGATAACGGTATGTGTAAACGCACATAATTGGCCTGAAAGTTTTGAAAATATTACTTTTCAACTTCTTAATTAATTCGAACACAGTGTTTAAAATAACAAATGCAGTCATTTATGTCCTCGCACCATTGGCAATATGGCTTTTAAGAGCCTTATATTAGCAATTAGTTTAGGTTTGAAAAATCTCTCCCAACAAAAAGCAACTTCATCAGTGACCCTGCCAAGGATGGCCTGTGTACATACTTACTTTTTATTTTTTAGGCAGATTCTCATCAATGTTGGCATTAGGTTTTGCAATTGGCTAATTTTGCAAACCTGGCTGAGATTTTGCATCATCGCTGTCATGGTCTCCACATCACACTTATTCTTATGTTTCCGTCTTCAGGAATGTTTCTTTATATGTGAGCCACACGTTTTCATCTATTGGACTGTATGTATTACTACTGCTAAGAGTTGTTGCTGATTGTATGTATCTTTTGTAGGATGGAAAGAGGATGTTTGGGACTTATTTTAGAGTTGGCTTTTATGGCTCCAAGTTTGGAGACTTGGATGAGCAAGAGTTTGTGTACAAAGAGCCAGCCATCACCAAACTGGCAGAGATCTCCCATAGACTCGAGGTAAATCATTATATATTATAAATGAATTTGTCACGCTGTCTGTATCTCTCTGAGAAAATAAATGTTGTCTCATTCTTCAGGGTTTCTATGGGGAGAGATTTGGAGAGGACCAGGTGGAGGTCATCAAAGACTCCAACCCAGTGGACAAGTGCAAACTGGACCCAAACAAAGTAAGCACACGGGGGTGCCATGGCCATGGGGACGCCGGTTCGATTTCAGCTCGCCGTCCGAGATAATTTTCCACTCATTTCTTGTCTTTCTCACCATCCTGTCTAAATAATGACAGTATCAAAAATATCAAGAAAAATAAAATAACATATTATATGGCTTTCTAAAGGCAATGGCTGATGTTCTGGCAGGACATCCTGCATCAGTGAAGTATTCTACATATAGACGAACATAACTTTAACCCCTAGGCTAAGGGTACTACTGCGTTATGGCTTGGGAGGACAGCCGTGCAGTGTAGCATAAAATGGCAAGACACCAGCTTTGATTAAGGGCCATCCTGACCCTGACACAAACCTCAATTTTGAGTTGCAGGGTAATTTGCTCACTATAGCATCAAATGACTGAAGGGAGCTTATCCGCAAGATCTCCAATCCCATATGGATATAGTGTATTCTTGTTCTTTTTGACTACACATTTGAAAGTGAAGTGAAAGTGAAAGCCCAACTGGGAAACTCTCA
Source organism: Engraulis encrasicolus (assembly GCF_034702125.1). Taxonomy (NCBI): domain Eukaryota; kingdom Metazoa; phylum Chordata; class Actinopteri; order Clupeiformes; family Engraulidae; genus Engraulis; species Engraulis encrasicolus. The sequence continues at coordinate 11,432,059 of NC_085862.1, read as the reverse complement.
TTGTCATTGTAACACAGCACTCCATAGCAGACAAGCGCACACCGCACACAACAACATTGCATTTATGCCTCACCCGTGCAAGGGGGCAACCCCCAACGGGGCCCCAAGGGAGCAGTGTGGCTGTTGTGGGACTGTACCGTGCTCAGGGCTACCTCAGTCATGGAGGAGGATGGGGGAGAGCACTAGTTAATTACTCCCCCCACCAACCTGGCAGGAACCTGGGCTACAAGTCTGACACGTTGACCGCTTACCCATGACTGCCCCGGCGCTTACCCAAGACTATACTGTACTGGTGTTTGTGTGTGTTTTTTTGTTTTGTTTTTAATACCGCCCCTCTTTGAAGCAAGTGTGAATTACTATCGTGTCTGTTTAGCAAAATGTTAACCTTCCCATTGTTGTTTTCTCCATCAGAAAAATGAGAAAAGGTCGCACCATGCATAGGTTTCTTTATAACATGTAATACATGTAATAAAGAAACCAATGCATGGTGCGACCTTTTCTCATTTTTCAGTTTTACAATATTTTGGTCAGCACCGTTAAAAGAAGAGAAAAACTGTTGGGTGACGCCTGCTCCAACCTTTATGTTTTCTCCATCAGGCCTTTGTCCAGATCACCTACGTAGAGCCCTACTTTGACACGTACGAGATGAAGGACCGCATCACCTACTTTGACAAGAACTACAACCTGCGGCGCTTTGTCTACTGCACGCCCTTCACGCTGGATGGACGGGCACACGGCGACCTGCACGAGCAGTACAAGCGCAAGACCATCCTTACCACCTCCCACGCCTTCCCCTACATCAAGACCCGCATCAACATCATCCATAAGGAAGAGGTATGCACTATGCATGGCATGCACTCCACTATGGCCACTGGCTCTCAGTGGGGGTCTCTATATTTAGCTATAGTAAACCAAATAATTTTGCATGATGTTATTGCCCTCATGACACCAAAAATATCATGTGCGCCACGCGGCTGACAAATTGTCAAACTGTCAAAAACATAGACGCCCTGTCCAGATTTTATTATTATTATTATTATTATTATTATCTGAGAACCCTACGGGCACCATGCAGTACAGAAACAGGATGCAGTGTTTGAGAAACCCCTTTCACGGGCACTAAACCTAAAGATGTCTAAAGTCGGACATTGACAGAAGTCACCATTTATTCAAGGGTTTTTTCCCCCTTGGAGAAATATTGCTTGGTCTCAAACATGAGTCTCCTGCTTTCACTGGAGTAATGGGTAAGGATAGACCGATATATACCGGTATATTGGTATCGCTATCGGGCCGATATTTGCATTTTTTAAGTGTATCGGTATCGGCCGATATGTGTGTGGTTTTGGCCGATACGCAATATTTATTATTTTATGTCATTCAGGTTTTTTTTTTTTTAAAGCACCAAGACACTTTATTTTTTTATTACTTGATTGTTAGAGTGGATGTTTAACTGTTACAAGTTCTACCTCAATTTGATAATGTTAAAGGTTTAACTTGAGACCTGGAATATTTGTCATTTTTTTAAAAAATTGTTTAACCCTTATCGGCCCCAAATATCGGGTATCGGAAATCGGGTATCGGCCAAGGGTGATGGGAAAAAAATCGGTATCGCATCGGCCATTAAAAAACCTGTATCGGTCGACCCCTAGTAATGGGTCCGTGAAGGGGGCAGACAATGACTTGAACTGCTTAACTTTGCGTTTTCCCCTAACCTGCTAGACTATGCTATTATTTTCTACGCTGACTTGTGAAATATCTTTCAAGACTTCAATTGGGGCGGGAAGAAGAAGAAAAATTGGATGACCATTTTGCATTCATCGACTTCATCTCAGTTGTTAGATTCTAACACTCATCTTCCCCAACATGTCTGTTTTGAAAGGTCATTGGTTTAGCTCATAAATATGGCCAAGGAGGATGTTTACTGTGGTCCAGTGCGGGTTGATTGTACGTTAGTGTTTGATGAGTGATATTTACGCCATCACTGCTCACAGCCATTTAGGAGACCGCAATCAATCCCACTTTGAAGTGTCAAAGTCAAAGTTATCCAAGTTGCTATATTTAGAATTTTTGTTTTGGTGTCCTAGATTATCTCCATGCCCATAGAGGTGGCCATCGAAGATATGCAGAAGAAGACTCAGGAGCTGGCTTTCGCCACCCACCAAGACCCAGCAGATGCCAAGATGTTGCAGATGGTGCTCCAAGGATCTGTGGGCACCACAGTCAATCAGGTGCTCAGGTTTTTTTTTTTTCCCCCAACAGCGCTTACATGGACTCAAATTTTATTTGTTTGTGTCAACTTGTGTGCAACTGGGTCAAAGACGTCCAACATGAAATTGTCCTTCAATGTAACGCATACTTTTGGTTACTGTAAATGCAAAAAAAAAAGAGATTTTTGAAATTATTTCCTTGGCTTGGCTTTCATGCATTCACTTTAAAAAAAATTGAAAATCATGTTTTTCACAGTTACAGTAAGCAAAAGTATCCGTTAGCACTGAATGACAATTTCATGTTAGACGTCTTTGACCCAACTGTGCATTCCTATCAGGTCAAATTAGGGTATGATGATTTGAGGGTACACTTAATTTTAACTTGATGTTAATATTTGATAATTGTTTCAATCAATCAGAAATTATTTTCCCTCCTCATTCATATTCTGAGGCATGTCCAAATAACCCCATACCTTCAGCCAATGCAACATTTTGAGCATAAATGTACAGGTGTAACCCCCCAGTGAATATGTGTCTTCTCCTGTTTGCATTGTAGGGACCACTGGAGGTTGCCCAGGTGTTCCTGTCTGAGATCCCAAGTGACCCGAAGCTTTTCAGGCACCACAATAAGCTTCGCCTCTGTTTCAAAGATTTCACTAAAAGGTACATTGACCCTTTGGCACATTTACCTCTTTTATTATTTTATGCAACGCTAAGTAGTTTTTAAGTGAAGAGAAAATCCGAAGTGCTCAGGGAATTGTTCAGAAAAAATCTTGAAGGTGCTCTTTGGTGTTGGGGAAAGAACAATATCTTGTCAAAAAAGGGAGTCCAAGGCACTCTTTTTGTGGAAAAATATTAAAAAGCCTTTATTGAAACATGGCTAATAAGTTTAAAAACATGGGAGCAGAGACCCGCGCGTTTCGGCGCAAGCCTTCTTCAGGGTTTAGTTTAATTGAAAAAATATGTCATGCTTTCCCCCCCCCCCCCCTCCTTCGCTCTCAACTGACTCTGTCTCAGATGTGAGGATGCCCTCCGCAAAAACAAGAGCCTGATTGGTCCCGACCAGAAGGAGTACCAGCGGGAGCTGGAGAGGAACTACCACCGGCTGAAGGAGGCGCTGCAGCCCCTCATCAACAGGAAAATCCCTCAGCTTTACAAGCCTGTGCTGCAGGTCAACTCCCACAGGTCAGTATAGGCAGGACTGGAGCAGCCCTATCCTCTTCGTTACACACACGCCTTCATACTGGTCCATCCTGAATTATGTTCCACATGTTTCTGCATTTCTACTGCTTCAGCCATAATTTGTAAAGGTAGAGAATACAATTTTATGAAGAATTTATTCTGCCCACTTCATAAATGTAATATTTTAATTCAAATTTATCACCACCGTCAATTTGTAGGTATTCATTATGGCTTGGAAATGTATACTTTTCATGCATGAATAGGTGCATCTTCTCTGTGTCAACCGTTTTGAATTTCCAGTCATGTTTTGCATGGTGGACTGCAATGCAATTGTACTTTTGTCAGAACAGTTAATATTACTTTAATAGTTGGTCAATCAAGGATCAAATTTGTGAATGACCAGCATAAATGTAGCATATGCACTACTAAAATTACATTTGGGAGGGACCTTTAACACGGTCACATCAGTGCTGAAATCGAAACACATCCTTGTTGGATGCATTAGTTCTGTGAATTAAAAGACTGTGACATTCTGGGGGGGCGCTGTGGCGCAGCGCGCTAGCCCCCCCACGTTTGGGCTTGCATGCCCACGGGGACCCCGGTTCGGGGTCACTTCCCGATCCCGCCCCGTCTCTCTGTCCCACTCGCTTTCTGTCACCATCTCAGGCTGTCTTATCAAATAAAGGCATAAAAGCCCCTAAAATATATATATTTTTAAAAAGACTGTTTTCTACATTCCCTTTTTTTGAAAGGGAAAACTGTACTACAATTACTACTGCTTTTGTATGCCATACTCCTGAACGTCACTTACAAACAGCCTAATTCTTAAGGATCTTGTTTTCCATTCTCACACGCTGTCCTCCGCAATAACCAAGAGGTCATCTCTTGCACATACGGCCTCTGCCACAGTGCAGACTGTTATAGGGAACACTAATAACTATATTAGATCACACTGGTTGCTTTCTTCTCTGGCAAGCTGCTCTTCACCCGCTTTTTCACTGGCTTAACCCTGTCTGGCAAACCCATTTCACCCTTTCCTTTGCTCCTTTGACCATGCAGCAAAAGGACCACCTGATAAGGTAGTGAACCAGCTGGAATATCAGTAATAGTCCTGAGTACTATAAGGGAAGACTCCAGGCTAAGGTCATTTTTGTTTTTGTTTCAGGGATTCCTTCAGTCGGATGAGCCTACGCAAACTTGACATGTGAACGTGGGAAAATGGACGGCTTGTGCACATGAAGAAAAAAAAAAGAAAAACAAAAAAAATGATAATTTATTTGTTTGTAAATATCAAAAGGCCCTTGAGAAAATTCAGTGTTCTACCTAGTAAGGTTTGGGGGGTAGATTAGGGGAAGCAAGTCAGATAAGTGGAAGCAAGTATTAAGCATTGGTACGTCATTCCAATACCTTATTCGTTTACAAAACGATCTGTTACGAACTGAAGATGGATTTTTGCTGCGTACGTTATGTCAATCCGGATTTTATTTCCTGTGTGCACTTTTTATTTTTGAACTGTTATGATGCATTTTTTTTAGGCATTGTACAACTCGAAAGTTTACTATTTAATCCAAAATGACAAAACAAGCAAAAAAGGTACCACTATTTATCATGATGGTTCATCTTTTTTTTTTTTTTAGTTACTGCTGGTACTACATTTGTTTAAAAAAGTGAAAAGAAAAAAAAGAAACTCTGGTACTGTTCCAGACATCCATGGATTGTTTTATGTAGCTTTTCTTTACTTTACATATTTTACTAAATAAATTTTAATGTCTATACTTGTCATTTCTGTTAATAAAACACACACAATGAGGATATTGCTGGTGTTTTAATAGGGTGTACAAGAGCTTCCACAAAGAGATGGAAATCACACAGGATGAATGGACAAAGATCCTGTAAAACAACCTTAGCAAAGCATTTTCTTTAGAAAAGTTAGATTCCAGACTTTTGCTTTGGTGAACTTCCACCAGAACTGATGGTGGTTGGTCAAATATTTCAGAATGCTTATATTGAGGACCTGGCATGTTAAAAAAAAAGGGGGGGGGGGGGGAATTGTTGGAATGAGGTACATTTTTATCCTTGCCATCAGTATGTGATTCTGACTGGATCCTACTGAAACGTAAAGGGAAATTCGGGCCGATTTCAATATCCACTCTCATTGCTGACACTACCCTTGACTTGTCTATTCCCCTTAGATGCAGCACCCTTTTTGTTGAGATCCTGGCCAAATAACTGGGGGCATACTTTGTTCACATGGCATTTGTAAGGTCTTACATGCTCAAAGTATCGTTCCAGGTTAATGCTGTGTTGTAGGTCACAGCACTACATGGTGGGGATATGAGTATTTTACTATATAAAAAAAAGTAGTAAATAAACCCATGCCCCCATTAGCTGGCCAGATTATCGTTTCTCGAAAGCATCGTTGCCAATCAGTTAGCAACTTAAATACCTACGGGAAATTGCATTGCAACCAATTAAGTTCCTAACTTAGCAACAACATTGTCGAGAAATGCACCCCAGGATGAAAGACAGGGCTGACAAGCTGCGGGTAGCATGAGCACTATGCATGTTGAAATCGGTTGAATTGTCCTTTGAATAGCTTACACACGTTAACTGAATGGACTCGTCCCAGTCCTAGTATCCCATCAAAGATTTCTTTTTTGATAACTGGTGATGTTCTTCAAAAATAAATGTTTCCCAAAACTAGTATAGCTGGTCCAGGAGAAAAGTGTAACCAAGAATCACTACACATTAAGCTTAACTAGTCATCTTATAGTACAGCAAGGATGGAGGGCACAGATATTCTCTCTAAACGTAGACATGTAGCTAGCTATAGCAAGAAAAATACAATAATATATTGTGCTCTTTATAAAACAAAACATATCTAAAAACAGGACCCAGTGCATGAGAAGTCATTACATCTGGTCATACAATGTGGGGGGCGGACACTTTCCATACAAGGGCAAGTTTTCAGAAGATGCACTGTTTTAAGTGCCAAGGTGCGGTCCCAAATGAGGAAAAGTCTGAGGATTAAAAAAGAAATTAAAAAAAAGTCAAGGGCAGGTCAAATGACAGAACATGGAAATAAAAACTCTGATACAGAGCTGGAGAGCGGACTAGAAGATGAGCTACATAGATAGGAACACTAGATACTGTGCCCATCATTCCTTTGTATTGGAACTACTGCCTGAAGTCAGATCACCACAAATTTTAGTTAGGATATTGCTGCCATCAGTCGTTGACAATGCAATATGCACATTGTCCTGTAGGTGGCGTCGATACCATCTATGACAACATCTAGGCTGAACACAGCATTTAGTGGTTCATATCTATGGATGAGCAAGAGCACGTCTAATAAGACAGCGTGAAATGAGGGGTGGGTGACGGGGTATTTTATATCTGATACAGAAAGCTGGGGGGGTGGGCAGTTAGCAAGAGTGCCCCGTGTCTGCTCATGGACCCTGTGAAAGAGGAGCAGGTAGGGCATGGAGGTGCTGCAAGTCTCTGGCAAGGCTGGGGCATCTCATGTCCAGGGGGGGATGATACTAAGAACATGGTCAAGTTATAAACCAGGCTTAGTTCACCTTCAGGAAGTGGTAAAAACCTGCTCATAGATGTATCTGCAGGCATCATTTGGGTGGGGTTGCAGGTATGACATCACGTTGGGGGAACTCCCCCAGGATTCTAAGATTTTACATAGACTCCTATGAGCCTGTGGAACCCCCAACGTGATGTCACAATAGTACATTTTCTTAGGATGGTTAACTTGCAACCCCACCTGTAAGACAATGAGGACTCCAGGTTCCTCTATTAGATGCTCTACCTCTACCAGAAGGTGAACTTCACCTGGTTTACCACCAAACCAGGGGTGCATTTCTCAAAAGAGAAGTTGTTGGCAACTTATGTAGTTAGTTGCCAATGGGAAAACGCATTGAAAACAACAAAGTAGCTAATGTAGTAAGCAACTTTGGTTTCGAGAAATCCACCCCAGCTTCTTTGTACAGGGGCGGGGCGGGGGTGGGTATACTGAGAGCTGGACAGGGGGGCAGAAGAGTGCGCTGCGTGCCTCATTTGTGCTGCGGGACCCTGCGGTAGAAGAGCAGGTATGGCGTGGAGGTGCTGCACGTGTCGGGCGAGCATGCGCGCAGGAACTCCTCCTCCTCGTAGAGCCGCACCTCAGAGTCGTCAAACAGCAGCCACTTCCCCTCGTAGTCCAGAAGGTTCTGCAGATCACCGGCACCGACGCACCTCCGCTCCCCAACCGCCGTGGCCTCTTTCTCTTTCTTCACCCCTGCTGCTGCTGCGCTGCCGAGCGGCTGCGAGCCGGAGGGAAACACGCTCTTGTCAGTGCCGCCCTGGTGCTTGCTGCTGCCGGCGAGGTCGTAGGTGGCCAGGCTCCTCTGGCCCCCCAGCAGGCCCACTCCCTCCAGGGACTTCTTGGTCCCTGGTTTGGCTGAGGGGGAGGCAGCGGAGGCCGAGCTGACACAACAACCACCAACACCACCGCCACCGCCACCAACCCGGCCACTCAGGCTAAAGGACACCTCCCCATCGTCGTACTCCTGGGTCGACGTCTCCACTTTCTTGGCAGCCTGTGTCATCACCTCGCTCTCATCCTCCCCTTCCTCCCTACTTAGGCTTAGCTTTTGGAGGTCCGACATGCGGACGTAGGTGGTGTAATGGCCACTGCTGATGGTGACGCCGCTGTGCATGACCACGGCGAAGAGCTGATAGTGCTGCTGCTGCTGTCCGCCAGGGGGCGCCGCGCCCGTGCTCCACTCCTCCAGAGAGAGCTGCAGGGGCGTCTGCAGAGGCGTGTTCACCTTCGACAGCCCGGCGTACGGGTCCAACCTGGAGGACAAAAGGATCCCACAACTGAGTTGAAGTATCATACAGCGCTGGCATGAAGTATTTGAAGAGCTCTTTTCCTAAATGAGAGATGTATCCATTTTATAGAATGTTGGGAAATTGACATGTTTGTATTGGGTATTGCAAAATGAATTTTATAGAGGTTTGAAAGGTAAGTCAAAATTGGTGGATATAGCGTTTTGGAAAAGAGCTCTTCATTTGATCCCTTGATTACTGTATGTTGGTTTGCCCACTAAAAAACAAACACTAGTCTAGAATTTGGATGGTATGTGTATTCTAACATGGATACATCATCAGATCCAACCTTAACGACAAAGGATCCCACAACACTGGCTTTAAAGTATAAACTAAGGTAACATTTAAATTCATGACTGTAGTGGACACATTTCTCTCACATATCTGTAAAATAAAATAAAAAAATGTACACAATTTTTTCTAGGAATATCCTCATTACCCCTCAAAGATTTGGGGAAGATTAAAAAAAAGAACAAAAAAAAAAAAACAGTTATACAAAAACAGTTCCCTGGTAATCAGGAGGATATAGCGTTAAGGTTCCATGGTCCTGTTGCATGGCTCTTGGTTCCCACTGGTGCTTGAATTACTTGAAAATGCTTGAATTTAAATTAAGTGTTTTCAAGGTTGTGAAAATGCTTGAATGCTTGGTGAAGTGCTTGAAAATGCTTGAAATTTAGTAAGCCAAATAATAGAAATAAATTGTTTAGGTACATCAAAAAGGGAGTGAGATGTCAGATGGGATTTGCCATTCGAAAACCTAAAATTGATTAGAATGCAGGAGAGTGCATCTTAAAAACACAAAATTCTGGGGGTGCTGGAAAACTGAAATGTGGTGCTTCAAAAGTGCTTGAATTTTTTCATCAAAAAGGTGTGGGAACCCTGATGGCACATACCACTCATACTCGCTCACCTACAAATAGATAATAAATCGTAGTTGTCATTTTATTGTTTATCTCTACCATGCCACTATCAAATTGTCATTGTTAAATGATGCGTGTACCAAAATACCTTAAGTAACATACAGTACACTGCTTCACTGCCCCCCTGGCAATGCTACAAGCGTACAGAACTGTACAGTACAAACTTTGACTCACTCTGAGGAGTTGGCAGCAAAGCACTTGAGGTGGATGGTGATGACACTGGGGGTCTTGTCAAACAGCAGGCTCCTCTCGGCCTCTGTGTAGTGGCGGCATGTCTCGCAGAAGTATTTGTCCTCCCCCACGATCCTCTCCACCGAGGCAAACTGGGAGATGGCCCACTTCAGGGTCTTCAGCTCTGGCTTGGGCTCTGGAGAGACTGAGGGGACAACAGAGATCACTTTTAACATTACAATTCAGAAAGGGACACTGTGCAGGAAATGGCCAAAAAGGTACTGCAACTATGCTGCTTATTGAAACTGGGCTGCCTATTGCCAAATTTGATCTTTACATGAAAGTTTACTAAGTAATAAACAAATATTTTCTAGTATGGTCCAAGTAGTCATTTTTGCAGCTAAAAATGGCTATTTTTGGAAATTCAAAATGGCGGACCATGGAGAAGATCCCCCTTTTCATGTATGAAAAGTACAAATCTATTCAGGGTCATGAGGGTAACATTCAGGGTCATGAGATTTGAGACAACTTTATTAAAAATCTCTGTTTGTTTGAGATGAATGAACACATTCTAATTAAAGATGAGTGTCTTGGCGTTTAAATGCAACTGTGCATATTTTTATGTGCTACAGAAGCGAAGATATTAAGGTTTTTATAGGCTGAGGGCAGCTTTTCTTTAAGGGCTCAGGCATCCAGCACCCTTTTTTGCCGGTGCCTTAGGCGTCAATGGGTTAAAACACGGTCGCTTAGGTCTTTCGCAGCTCGTGAGATCTGACGAAAAGAAAGTTGACTCAATACGATGATGGAGGGACTAAATTCAGCCTGACTGAATCGGAGGCATTTTGGATAGAATAATTGACAACCATTCAAAGTACCAGACTGTTAGGACTTGTCTGCTTCTATAGGAAGTATGAGAGAGTATGGACGGTCAGTGTGGTCTTACTCTCTGAGCCAGAGTCCCTTGGTGTCTGCTCGTCCTCCTGCACGGGGACACTGATATCCTGGAAGTCCTCCCGCCGCTCCGTGAAGCACTCGCACTCCAGACAGCGCGTCCGGAGCACCAGCTGCCCCTGGAACAGGCTCTTCAATACATCCAAGCTTTGGGTCTCTATACACACAGACAGACAGACAGGCAGACACAGACAGACATGGAATGCAGAGACAATTTAGTGTGGCAGCAAGTGATGTTAAGTCAATGGAGAAAAAAAACACACAAGCTGAAGGACGCAAGAGACTGATCCCTCCCAGACTTAACTTAAGACACCGTGCTTACCTTCGCTCTGGGGTTTGCCGTCCTTACACTGAGCGCTGGTCTGCGCTAACGTGAGTGCGGTGTCGTCTGTTTGGTCCTGATCTTGCGGCCTACGGGCCTCCTCCTTCTCCTGCTCCTCTTTGGTTTCAGAGCGGCCGCCCAAGTGGCTGGTCAGGCGGCCCATGCTCCGAAACTTGGAGAAGATGCTGGGCTGTTTCCCAGAGGATGTCGATGAGGAGGAGGAGGAAGAGGACGACGACTTTAACCAACTCAGTCGTGCTCGCTTCTTCCTTTTGCTTGTCGTTTCCTTGGGGAGCTCCGGCAGCTTTGCTTCCTCCACTTCACTCCCCTCTTCCTTCTCCTTCTCCACCTTCTCTTCCTCCTCCTCCGTCTGCCCTGCCTCCTGGTGGCCATTAGCAAGCTGATCACCAGCTCCCTCTGTACTGATGTCACCTAGAGACACATGGACATCATGAGGTCATTTGATTGTTATATTGTTATAACTGATTTCATTGTTTTTTTTGTTGCTGCTGTTGTTGTTAGCTTAAATCATTTGCTGCTTTGTCATGTTATGCCACCGTGTCCCAAAGGTTCACACTCCCCAATGGACAACGTTGTCACCCGTTTTCTCCAAAATGGGTGGCACCTGGTCAGACAGGTGTTGAGGTTTTAGATATTTCATCCGTTTGTGATGGGTCTATCAGATAGTAATCTATGCATTCACCAGTTCCATCATGAAACACGTCACAGAACCTTTCTGGTAGTGTTTGCTGCAGAGGGCGAGGAAAATTAGCAAGCTTGGCAGAAGCATTCTATGGTTGAAAAAGTGGTGGCAGAGATAACAGAATGCTGACTCCCTTGAGGACATGCCCGCCGTGCCCCCTTGTTCCCATTTTGAGGGCCAAGGTCCTCATATATTGTTATTATTATTATTATTATTATCAATAAAAATATTTTTTATAGCGCCCTTCATGAAACCCAAGGTTGCTTTACAAACAGAGGAGTTGGGTCACAGAGTTGGGTCTTAGTGAGCACATGAGCTGTGAGTTGGTTTCTGAAGGAAATCAGTGTAAATCAGTATGGGGGCTTGGCATATGTGGGCAGGTAGACGGACCCAGGGGGTGGGAACAGCAATACAGAAAGCTCAGTCACCAAAGGTACGTAGTCTGGTGCGGAGGATGAGAAGTTGGTCGTTGCCAGAGGCTGTCTCGAAATTCAAAAATCCAAACATGCACGAGCATTGCAAAGCGGACCCCACCGCACTCTCGATTAAAAGGTGCCAAACATAAACAAAAGCTGTGTAAAATTGAAAGAAAAATGTCTGCAAACTTAAATCCCCTTTGTGTTCTTTTTAATGATTAGGCCAAGCTTTCGCTCTACTGACCTTCCTCAGGGCTCAGTTATCCTAAGCTACCCCAAAGATCCATCTATTAAAAAGTGCAAAGGACTTTTTAATTTTTCTACCTTTTTGTCGTGTCCCGTCAGGTGCCAGGACATACCATTTATTAACTTGTTTTCCTTTTGACTATCATTAGTATTTTTACCTGAAGACTTCCTCTTGGATCGTGTTGCAGGCTGCTGCAGCTCCTCTTCCTCCTGGCTGGTGGTGTTATGGTTCTTGCCCTGGGACTTGGGCTTCTTCTTGGCGTTCCCCGCCTCGGTGTCACTCTTCCTCTTCCCGCTCAGCTGGCCGTCCGCTCCCCCTCCTGCACCTCCTTCTCCATCCTCCTCTTTGGTCTCCTCCTTCCCCGACGTGGTCTCTGGCTCCTCTTTGCGGATGATGTCGCAGGCTTCCTGTATGTATCCCAGGATGCACTGCAACACCTCCTGGGCATCGTGTTGAAGATAGCCCTCGTACATGGGGTTCAGCTGCCTGTGGAGAGAGAAACGTGCAAGATTTAGCAAAGCAATGTGAAACATTCACCTTATTCCTACTACACTGTTGATACATCCCAGGGGTCATTTCGGGATTTCAACTAAACTTCATAATATTTCCATAATAACAAGGAATAGTTAGATGCCCAAAATTACAAGGTTACAAGCTATTCAACACCATTAAAGCAACATCTGCAGACATGAACATACTCCAATTGTCAAGGTAGTGTTTTATTTTTATTTTTCCAAACCCAGAGGTACCCGAATTCAGAAAGTGAAAACCATGCCACATTTTTGCCCCCAGCCAATTCAACGAACCAGCTCATGCAATTTACTTCATGCCTCAAGCCAGGTTGATGAGCCAAACTGTAAAATCACGCATGTTGAGAGCACAGGCAGAAGAAAAACCTAGCAGGATATTTCCTCTGCTTGTCCAACAAACTCATGCCCCCAATAGCATGGCCAGGATCTCAGAAAGGGCCAAAAAAAAAAAAAAAAAAAAGCGTCCTCAGGTACTGACAAGACAAGAATATTGTGAACAATACAACTGCATGTTGAAATTGTCTAGAATTGTTCTTTACCCATGATAGCCTGCCTGTGATGTGATGTAATGTGATGTGGTGTGGTAATACCTGAGGGAGTTGAGCAGTTTGCGTGGAGGAGTGGCGAGCTCGCCCTCGCCGTATTTGCTGGGACTGACCAGGAAGTTGGACTGCAGTTGCTCTAGAGAGGTGATGAGACTGTGGAAACTGGCCAGTAGCTCCACCTGTGCCGGCGCCTGCAGCTCCTGCTCCCCCTCTCCTGCCTCCACAGCAGAGCCCTCCTGCTGCTACACACACACACACACACACACACAGGTGCAGTACATGCATAGCAGAGATGAGTGGTTAGTTATCATGTATGGGGCACCTAAGTCACGCCCTTCTACTTCCGAGCCGTGGGCCTGGAGCTCTCAACATTTTGAACGGGAGTGAATGGAACGAGTCAAGCTAAATCCTCATCCCGTTTGGCATGTGCTCCGGATTTCACATATGATGGCGGTGTATTTTTAAGGTTTGGATTTGCAACGTAAGACCAATCATTTTCGACACGCAAGAAAGGCTATTTTAGCTTTTGTGCATAACTGTGTTAGAGACTACAACGTGCGCCTCGCATATTTGACGTGAACCGAGGCACAGCCAACCCTACTGCTGCACCGCGGCTGAAGTGTCTGCACGTCGGACATGCGACGTCTGTTGTGTAGTCCAAATAATTACATATTTTTGCACACACAACTCAAAAATCGCCAAGTGAAGTCAACAAACACACCATTGGTTGTTATTAATTCTGAGGCACAGCATATGTGTGATCGACGGGGAAATGCGAGGTGGATCGGAAAATAGCTTTGATCAGTCCATTACAGCCCAGTCAAAAGTTTTTGCGTTCCCAGCCCCATGAGCCGCCCGGAAGGGGTGGAGACTTAGGTGCCCCATTAGGCCGTGTTCGGATTTGATGTGGACGGATGTTTGACATTATATTCCTATAGGGGTACAGGGTGCTTTTATAAACGCTGCCACGACGCTCTTTTAATTCTACAGGTTCATTGCCTGCCATCCTTGTTGGTTTTCAGCACCAAAAATAGGGGCCTTTTCTTTCTTTGTTACTGCTGTCTGTCTTCAATCTTCATACAATTATCCAAAAAGTTTAGTAGTAAGCAACTTGACTTTTTAAGATCGAAAGGCACGTCGTTCCTCATTTCAAGGACCTTCATTAGCTCAAAGAAATCCATTACATCTAAACGCTTCAATATTACTGCCGTAAGCAAAAGAAAAAAAAAGAGAGAATTGGAAGTGGCAGAGTGGAAAATGCACATCAAAACATCCATGGTTTGACAAGCATCCATGGGGAGATAAAGTCCATGGTTTAAAAAGTGTTGATAAGGACAAAGGAATCTTTGCTAACCTCCTCATCCTTCAAGACCTTCTTCTGCTTATTTTGGCCCTTGGACAGCTTGTACAGCTTCTTGATTGCCTCTTTAAAACCAGGGCAATAGTACAGGACCTAAATGAACAAAATAAAAATTACAAGGTTACAAGTTATTCAACACCATTAAAGCAACATCTGCAGACATTAAAGGGACAGTTTGGTCAATTTCAACATGCAGTTGTAATGCTCACACTACCCTGGACTTGTCAGTGCCTGAGATTTTTTTTTCTTCTTCTTCAGCCGTTTCCGAGATCCTGGTCATTGTAATGGGGGCAGCTCTTTGTTTACATTTCAAAAAAACATTTTTATTTATTCCCAAAAACATCCAAAAGGTTATAAAACATCAGCAGACAACTAGAAAACAGCAGTACCTTTTGGGAAAATATTTGGAATTGGCCTATGTTTCATTTTTTAAAAATGTAAACAAACGCTGCCCCCATTAGAATTGCTCATATCTCGGAAAGGGCTGAGCCGAAAAATGTGGCATCACCAGGTACTGACAAGTCAAGGGTAGCGTGAGCAATACAACTGCATGTTGAAATTGACCAAACTGTCCCTTTAACATACTCCAATTGTCAAGGTAGTGTTTTATTTTTTTACAAAAATTTAAACAAACCCAGAGGTACCCAAATTCAGAAAGTGAAAACCATGCCACATTTTTGCCCCAGCCAACTCAACGAACCAGCTCATGCCATTTACTTCATGCCTCAAGCCAGGTTGATGAACGAAATAAAAAGGGAAATCTTAATGCATCACAAATGACTGACAATCTGAACCATAAAATCAACAGTCATCAAGCATAGGGCCACTCCTCATCGTTTATGTCTAATTGTTTAATTTATCTGTTAATTTACATTCAAAGCATTCTGCTCAATCCAGCCAATGAAAGTCAACTTTGATTTGAAGTTATGATGTCCTTGAATTGCATCGTTATCTTCCACACCCACAGCGATCTTCCGTCTTTTGTTGATGCATCTCTGAAGTAATCAAGTAGGCCAATCAGGGACATCCACTCAGTTTGTTTTTCTTCCTTTTTCTTTTATTTTTATTCATACATTGCCGGGTCAGACAGACGCTTCGCCAGCAAGAGCCTTCATCAGTGTAGCCTCAGGCTCAGGCCTCACTGATGAAGGCTCTTGCAGTTGAAACGTCTGTCTGACACCTGTCTGTCTGACACATGTCTGTCTGACACCTGTCTGTCTGACACCTGTCTGTCTGACACCTGTCTGTCTGACACCTGTCTGTCTGACACCTGTCTGTCTGACACCTGTCTGTCTGACACCTGTCTGTCTGCACACTTCCTCCCATTTTAGATTGTTGGCTCCCAGTGAACACTTTCAAGTCATCATCAAGTGTATGTCCGATCTTCAGTCTGATGAGTGAATAGTTTGAAAACGTTCACTAGAAATAAAAACGGAAAACAGGAGCAACTGTGCAGAAACTCCAAATTGTAATGTTCAACCATAGCCATGACAATCCATAAGGGGAAAAAATACTGCAATACACTTCTTGCCAAATTGTGCAGGTCTATCTACATCACAGTGTATTAAATGATGGAGTGTCTCATGCAATCGTGACCCGTTAATGCAATAGCCAAAATGCCTACCTGCAGGATGCTGTTCAGGTAGCAAGTATTGCCAAGGTTATTTAAGCCGACAAAGGGCACAAGGACCTCCCTCCGCTCACAGGTAACGGGCGATGATGGACATGGGCATGGCACGACCTGGTCAAGACTGAAGGAATTGAACAAACCCCTGGTTAGTTTTGTAATTAAAAGAGGACCAATGACTGTCTATGCAAAACTGTAAACAACAAAATATTTGTACTATGGTTAACAATCTAGGTTCAAAAAGGGTCACCTCGCAGTTTCTTCTGTTTCCAGAGGCTGTGCATTCTGCTCTTCTGCTTGTGTCTCGGAGAAATCTAGCGCTCGCTTGGTGTCCTTCTTCTGAAAGAACTTCAGAGACAGTTTGCTTTTCTTGATGGGGCTGCCCAAAGCGGCCACCACGGCGTCAGCCTGAAGACCTGGCATTGCGCAACCGCAGAACAGCTGATGTCTACACTGGACTGGTCACTGAAACAAATACATGACAGACGAAGTTAGTCATATTTTGTACGGGTCAAAATGTCCTACAATTCACAACACAACACAGAACTGTTTTCCATTACAGAGATATTGGAATAGCACAGTGAGTGTAAAACCGAAAGCAAATCACTTCATACTAATAGCTAACCGCGTGCATTGTAAATGGAATACGGGGGTGGGCTACGAACAAAGCTAGCCCGTTAGCTTCGCTAACTGTCTACGTGCGTGATACTTGACATCTGCATCACCAATACGATCCAATACAGGCAGCTTACCAATTACAAACCATTTGCTAAATAAATAACTGGAATGTAGTTGTCCACATAGTGTCGACACTCTCGTTTCAAGTTTCACAGCTGCTAGGTTACCTTGTAAACTACTGCACAACACAACAAACTTTACTCATAGGTTCAGTCAACGATAGCAAACACATAGCCAGCTAGCTAACAAATCGGGATGCTAAGGCGTTGTTATCTAATCACCAATCAAGGAATTCAGTGAAAAACACTTTCCAAATTCAGAGTTAATACAATATTGATGCCCGTTAAAGAAGGCACATCACCATTATTTTCGACATACGACCAAGGCGCTAACAGAGAAAGCCATCAACAACAGCGGGAAGGGGTGTGTGAACACGCCGGTTCATTTTTCGGTAACTAGTTCAACATTACATAAGGTACTACTACGCAGTCAACAAAAGCTCAACCTTCAACTTAGAAGAATACATACCTGTTAAATTATAACATAAACATAGCCATTAACAGCCTCCAAGCTTCTCCTCTATCAAAACAGTATTTGATGTTACATTAGTAAACACTTGACTACCGACTCGCATTCTATGGATGGAACTTGGCGCTTTTTCACAGGAGGCACACCAGAACCAGAAGAACACCCGCAGTCGTGCCTGCAAATATTACTTATTTTATTTTACGTACTTTTCGAAAGAGATAGTTTCACCATAATTCAAAATAATAATTATTGTTGTACTGGCAAAAAAACGGTCCTCTTCGTCATGAATTTATCAATACTATTGATATATTTAGCAGGCGAATCGTGGGACAACTTTTGAGAGCACATCACATGACATTTGAGGGAGACATGTTGGTGAGGGAAATTCAGTTAGGCACATTATTTTTCAATAAGTCCAAAATCGTGACGGATCGCCGGCATCGCCCAAAGGCATTCAGTCAGTTGTCCTATAGGCCTACTGTATATGATCAGAGATTTTTTTTCTTCTAAACTCTCTCTGATATGATAGCATTTACCAATTAAATTATAGTCTTCATTTATTTGTGCCGACCTTACCTAGGCCTATAGGCTATAGCCTAGTTAACTAGACTTTGAGACTAATAAACAGCAGAGAAATGTCACCATTCGAGTAGGCCTAAATGAAGAAAAGCTGAAAATGTAAGAGAACATCTAGTTTACTTATGCATGAAAAATACAACCACTTTTTAGTTGCATTACCTGACCTCAACAGCAGATGGCTGACTTCTCACATCTTGATCTTGAGCTTGCCCTGAACCGCCTCATACAAGGCTTTGATCTTGCTCAGTGAGGTGTTTTTTCTTCTTCTGGGAGTTGATGTCGTAGTGCTACGGTAAATGCTGTACCTCACCAGAGCGTACATCACATAAAAAATATCCTAACAGTGAAAGGCTTGGCTGATTTAGTGTAGGCTATTGAGTTTGATTACTGGGTAGGTATAGCCTATAATAATAATAGTGATAGCTACCCCTCGGATTCTTATAGGCTAGCCCAGGCTCATGCAGGCACATAATAATGGCATTATTTGTCTGTAACCCTATAAAAAGCATGTGGACCTAATTAAGTTGATTTCCCTACGCGTTTCCTGCATGTCAAGTTCTGTGTAGACTAAGAATAATGCCCTGATTATTTTTAAACAATTGCCATCAACTATTGTCATGTCTTGCAAAATGTTAGGCCTATGTCAAAAATCTAGTTGGGACCTAGTTGGGATCTAGCCTGTCTTTGAGGGAAATGGACTACTCTGTTGCACACAAAAAATGTTTGGCGTGTCCTGAAACCACTTCATGCCTGATTTATAGGCATATTACTCTGTGTTTTGTGTCTCTTTAGTTTATGTCTACTTTACTCTGAATCACATTCTCTCTCTCTCTCTCTCTCTCTCTCTCTCTCTCTCTCTCTCTCTCTCTCTCTCTCTCTCTCTCTCTCTCTCTCTCACACACCCACCCACACACACACACCACACACACACACACACACACACACACACACACACACACACACACACACACACACACACACACACACACACACACACACACACACACACACACACACACAATTGTGTCATTTGCCATCATGTTCATCCTTAATCATAATAAGTCAAGTCAAGTCAGCTTTTATTGTCACTTTCTTCATATGCACAAGTCATACAAGGAAATGAAATTACGTTTTTTCTCTATACCATGCCAGGACAAAGACATATACATTACTGACATTTTACAGACAGACATAAAGTGCAAGACAGGACAGGTAGTGACTGGTAACAATAAGTGGTCAATAATAAATACAGTACAAATGAACATTTAACATTTAACATTCAACATGTAAACAGAAGATACACACACACACACACACACACACACACACACACACACACACACACACACACACACACACACACACACACACACACACACAATTGTGTCATTTGCCATCATGTTCATCCTTAATCAAGAAAGGAGGAGTGCTGCTGCTGCAAGACCATCAGGAGGAGGAGAGCTTGAGAGACTTCTGTCAGACCCCCCCCCCCCCCCCCCTCCTCTCCCCCTCCCTCCACCCAAGGTCCTATTGGATTGGCTGCGGGGAGAAAGGGGGTGTGTCCAGCAGCCAGCCAGGCAGGCACAGCGATCCGCCATCCCCTCCACGCTCCTCTCAGCAACAACTGTAGCCTACATTCTAGCCTCCGCTCCAGATGCTGTCGCAGCAGCCGAGAGGCTGAGAGAGAGAGAGAGAGAGAGAGAGAGAGAGAGAGAGAGAGAGAGAGGCTGAGAGAGAGGACCCGCCTGAGTGGCTTGGTGCTGGATTTCTGCAAGGTGTGTGCTCTGCAGTAGACGGCAGCCAGGAAAAATAGGGGCCCCACCGAGGCAAAGGTAAGAGACATGAGATAATGGCATTCCTCTCATCTGCCTTTTTTCCTTCTGAGCTATCTGTTATTCATGTCTTATCACACCACTATCCAGCAGCAGCACTATTCTTTCAGGGCATTTCATTTAGCTTTCATTTCTTATCATTTCACTGAGTCCCTCACTTTCTCGTTTCTTCTCTTTTCATCTCCTCACCTCTCCACTGCTGATGATCTTCTTGTTCTCAATCTTTTCTGTTCTGCCCGTTTTTCCACTCCCCCCACCCCCCCATTTCTTCACTGTACTCTCCATGAAGTCTTTATCTCGTTCCTCCCCTATGATGTCTGCAGTGCATTCTGTGTGGAATTGATTGGAGGTTGGGGGTGGTGGTGGTGGTGGTGGTGGTGGTGGTATCTGTTTCTCTTTCTGTTTTGAACCTTGGAGCATTTTTATGGCACCAGCCGCTGTGCTGTTACATAGGATAGTGTAGAATACACACACTCTCTCTCTCTCACACACACACACACACACACAGAGAGAGACACACACACACACACAGAGAGAGAGACACACACACACACAGTGTTCCAACAAACATGGCACTCTTTTGCTGGTACAGTACAGCATGTCTTCTGCATGCAGGGCTGGCTCTCCCTTCTCCTCCAGTGGAATCCATAGGCAGCTTTGCGCCTGGTTCCTGCTGCTGCATATTTAATTTCTTGTCTTGGTGGACTGATGCCTCACCTCTCTCTCTCTCTCTCTCTCTCTCTCTCTCTCTCTCTCTCTCTCTCTCTCTCTCTCTCTCTCTCTCTCTCTCTCTCTCTCTCTCACCCTCTCACCCCCACCCCCACCCCCAGCGGTCATGTGGTCTGATGTTTACCATCTGGTTCTTTAATACCAGAGAGAGAGAGAGAGAGAGAGAGAGAGAGAGAGAGAGAGAGAGAGAGAGAGAGAGAAAGACCACCGCACATCAAATCACGCCGCTGCTATTACCTTCGCTTGCTTGCTTGCTCGCTCGTTAGTAAGCGGTGTGCCACCAGACCAGTGCCTGCTCTCGGCTGTAGGCTGTGCGCGCTACACTACGGGCACACCCACTTGCACGCATCGTTCCACACCACCTGGAGCTTGGGCTCTTGGTAACCATGTGTCACGGTGCAAAGGGTTGTCCTGAGCGCGGGGCTCCTATGGTGCAGGTGCACCTGGTGGCGTGCCGCCCTCAAGTACATCCTCATGCCTGCAGTGCTAGAAGCCAGAGACACGGAGGAAAGGGCTGTTTCATGCAACAACGGCGCTTGTCTAAACACATACTAACCCAGTGAGCTCGACGTGAGCTAAGGTTTTGCATTCTGAATGCTCTGGTTGGAATGGTTAACTTGTGAATAAGAATCACTGGTGCCAGTTGCCTTAATGAGATACATTAATGCTTTGAGAGCTGACTCACACACATGCTCAGCCTATGTGGTGTAAAACACCATAAACTGCTCATGCTGAAGATCCAAGGTGATCACCTGACAGGGGAGTTGCATTCCGGCAGCCTACTGTGGGTTGCCCACGTAGGGGGGCTTTAGGATTCTGGATGAGGGGATTGGGAGGGGGGTTGTAGGGGGGTTGTAGGGGGATGTTGGTGGTGTGCAGTGCACTGGGGGAGACGGACCAGGGGCCACCCAGCAGGGGCCACCCAGGAGCTATCAGCATGCCGTGAGTACATTGAGCATGCTGCTATGTCCACTGGGTAGTCTCTCTCTCTCTCTCTCTCTCTCTCTCTCTCTCTCTCTCTCTCTCTCTCTCGATCTCTCTCTCTCTTGCTCTCTCTCTCTCTCTCTCTCTCTAATGCGTCTCACTTTGCCTTTTTATCTGTCTTTCTCCCTACAGTATCTCTCTCTCTCGCTTTCTTGGTCACTTAGTTTCTCTCTCAGTCTCTTGTTAGTCTCTTCCCTACTCTCCCATATGCATACTCACTCTCATAGAGAGAAATCTCTTCCTCAGAATGCAGTCCCTTTCAGCCTAAACATACCAGACATTTTTTTCCTGCGTGTCAAGAGAAACGTTTTATGCACCTCTGGTTCCGCTGAGCACACTGCCATAATGTAGCACAAGGACCAACGACTCTGACTATACTTGCCCTCTTCTAGCGTTTTTTTTGTCTTCCATTGTTTTTTTTAATCCCTCTTTCCTACCTTCTCTACTTCACTTCACTTTTTTTTTCTCTTCCATTGTTTTTTTTTTATCCATCTTTCCTACCTACTCCACTTCACTTGCTCTTCTTCAGTAGTCAATGTTGTACCTGCCCCCCTATACCAGTTAAAGATGAGGGTACACTCTTGTCTACAAGAATGCTGTTATCATAGCTGGATAGGTGCTTATTTGACACTAGATTGCTTTTTTAATTTCTAGATTTTAATTTCTTATATGGTTATATTTTACATTCAAATGCTGCTAATATATGCTGTACCTTTTTAAAAACAGTTTTAAACAAGCAAACTTCAAACCTCAACTAAATCAGGGTTCCTGCTCTTGCAGATTATCCAAAACACTATAACTTAAAGGATGGTTTTAAGTGGCAGCCAAGCAAATGTAATATATTGTTTTGCAAACTTGTTTGTCATTAGTGTTGCCAACTTTGTGACTGTGAGTCGAGAGACCCCCACAGCCAGAGGCAGCTGAGCTCGAAGCCTTTCATCTTGTGAACTCATAAATGAGGCACGCTCCTCTCTTACTGCAGATGGTGTGTGTGTGTGTGTGTGTGTGTGTGTGTGTGTGTGTGTGTGTGTGTGTGTGTGTGTGTGTGTGTGTGTGTGTGTGTGTGTGTGTGTGTGTGTGTGTGTGTGTGTGTGTGTGGTTCGAGTCTCCCCTTGCCTCTGCAGGGACAGTGTGTGTGTGTGTGTGTGTGTGTGTGTGTGTGTGTGTGTGTGTGTGTGTGTGTGTGTGTGTGTGTGTGTGTGTGTGTGTGTGTGTGTGTGTGTGAGGGGGGAGGGGGGTGATAATCATATTCAGTGTTGACATAATTTATTGCACTCCTCCCCATCCCTTCAGCTCCAGCGCTGGTTTTATTTACATTAATCTCCATGTCCTAATGCACTGACGCTAGTCACAGCATACATGCAGCAGGGAGTGTGTACAAAGCACATGGCTTTTGGATGGCATCGTCCTGACTGCAAATGTCTCAGTCTTCCTCATGTTTATATTAGTATATCATGGTAAAGAATGCAAATTGTCTCAGTCTGAGGCGTTTCCATTTTCAACATTCAAAAAAGTGTCTTAGGTTTGAGGCGATGCCGTGAAATTTGAAATACATTTCCAATACACCAATATGAAATACATCGGTTTGGTGGTCAGTCAACACAGTAACGTGTTTATCATATCTGAACTGAAATACAGGCAGTTTTTTTTCTGCTCCTCAGACTGGTGAATGGTGAGGGTGGCCAGGGCATACAGTTAGCAGTGTGATGGTCACAGCACATTGGTCTTGGTATCATGATGGCCTGAGCCTGTTGTGTCATAGTTTCCCCATGGTGAGTCACGGACTAACTGCACATATGCTAGAGCAATAGCAGCAAAGGGGCTGAGCATCACTGCCATGTTATGCCGTGCAGGATCTCATCACGTAACGCCAGTGTAGTGCTCTGACTGATCTACTAACAAATGTGTCTGAAGAGATCTAGTCACTGAGTGACTAATATAACAAATGGATTGTGGAAGGACACTTCGTACTTGGTCTGCCTTGTTTTTGTGGAGTTAGGAACTGGAATGTCAAAATCTTTTAAAAAAATGCGTCTAAAAATCGTAATCCGGATCACCAGTAAAATGTAATCACTTGTTCCTTTTGTCGTTTCCAACAACTCCACAAAATTATCAAAATCCGTTCATCATTTTTTGAGTTATCCTGCTGACAAGACAAACAGACAGACAAACTAAGGTGACCGAAAATATAACCTGTTTGGCGGAGGTAACTATGCAAGTGAATACGGTTACTAACCAAGTTATGCAACGGTTATATTATATAGTATAAGCACCCCCAGGGGTAGCGACCCCTAGCAACTAGGGTTGTTAAACATATTGCTGAAGTTTCTACTTGGAGAATGTGGATGACGAGTCTTTTGCCGCTCAGGTCTCCTGCCCCTTGTGATCCTGTGTCCTCTGTTTCCTCCAGAAGACATTTCTCCAGCAGCGGAATGGAGAAACAATGGATGAGGTCACTTTGTGAAAACCACTCGTTACCACCCCTTAGATTCAACGTGCACACACACACACTCTCTCTCTCAAATATACACACGCATAGTTTCAGCACACACACACACACACACACACACACACACACACACACACACACACACACACACACACACACACACACACACACACACACACACACACACACACACACACACACACACACACACACACCTCTGAGCACTCAGGAAAAAACAGTGGGGCCTGCCTACACTGACGATCAGGGTTTCCATTTGCAGTGGGAGGGGGATGATCGCTGGCACTTGCTCCTTTTCCTCTCTGGTAGTGCTACTGTGCAGTAGACAGTACCATGGTACAGCTATAGCTGTCAACCTAGATACAGGTCCTTTTGTGTCTACAATGGTAACCATTCAATTTAACTTAGCTTAAAGTGATGCTGTCCCATTTTTGGAAATAAGCTTATTTTATACCTCCCCTAGAGTTAAATAATAGGGTTTTACCATTGTCCTATACTTTCAACCATTTGCTGGGTACGGCAGGGCAAACTTTATCTCCAAGCTAGCTGTTAACATTGATTCCTATGAGACCAGTTAGCCGCCAGCTATGACTCAATGTTAACTGCTAGCATGGAGGTAAAATTTGCACTGCCCTACTCAGAGAACGGTTGAAAGTACAGGAGAAAGGTAAAACTCAACTATTTAACTCAAGGGGAGGTTTAATATGAGCTTATTTCCAAAAATCTGACAGTATCACTTTAACTTACCGGTAATCTAACTTGATTTAACTACAAAGCTACTGCCATTGGGGGTGTTGTGTAGCACTGCATGAAGGCAACCCTCTACAAATGGGTTTTTATGGCCATGGGGACCCTGGTTTGAGTCTGGTCTGGGTCATGTCCCAGTTCTACTTTGTCTCTCTCTCTCTCTCTCTCTCTCTCTCTCTCTCTCTCCCCATCATTTCCTCTCTCCATTTTTACCATCCTGCCCAAATATAGGCTAAAATACCCACCAAAATATTTTTTGAAAACACATTTCCATGAACATCGGCCAGGATAATGCCTATTTCATATGAAACTGCACTTTGTCTTTCCCATCACGAAAGCCACACGTCTCCCAGTCTTTCAGTTAACCCGGCATCCGTCACGCTGAAACACTGTAAGGTCAGCAGGAGGCTTCTGTAGTTTTATTCTGGCCACTGTATTCAGATTTATTCATCTGGATATGTTACTAATGCTTCGTAATTGAGGTTGTTCATATCAACAATCAATAACTGTTTTCGGTGGTTTCAGTGACAGTATCTTGTAATTAGATGAGAATGTGCGGGGAGGTGAGTTAATTGCTATGTGAAGATGGAAGACTCCTAGTCATTTTCAAAGCGCCACGCATGACAGGCTTCACTGTCCCACTTTTCATCATCCTTCACTAAGGGGCGTTTACATTCTGTACTGTTACAAAAATGGCTGTGCACATTGTGTAGGGTTAGGGCATTTCTATCTATTTATGCAGTTCTATCAACCTAGCTAAATTATCTAGCCTTAACCCTTGGTCTAACTCTAATCCTACTGTCAAGTGTGTCAGTGGGAGGTTTATCATTTTTCGCTTTTGGAAACTGGTTATAAAGTGAAGCAGGTTATTGTTTGGGGACAGGCACAGTATAGGGGTTGATTCCAAAAATTGTGTGTAGATTTCTGTTGTTCATTTCTGGAAAGTGTGTCTGAATATTTACCACCATCATCAACTTCTGGATTATCAAATGATCACATTTTTAGAATGGGCAGCATACATACAAAATGAACAACTAAAATTACATAAGCCTACTGGACCTTAGGGGGAAAGTTTTCAACCCAATTCAGTTTGCCGGTGCCTCATCCCAGAAGCAGCAACAAATTAATGACCAGCATTACGAGTGAATTGAGAACAAATTGCAGTTCAAGTTGGCAGTGGGCAATAATCCATGGGGCATTGATGGAGCTGGGCTGCGCTCTTCAGAGGATGCTGTTTTCCATCACTAAGTTGTAATGTGCACAAGGTTCAAAATAAATCAAAATCATTTGGTGTATTTATCCTCCTCATATTTGTTTCTATTGATAAGAATTTTGCGTGGTTACGTGTTGTAGGTGTGCTTGTATCACAGTTGCCATCGACGACAAGACTTGCGTACGTTTGCCTTTCCGAGCATTTGTTAAGCTGCTCCCTGAATGGGATCCCATTAAGCAGACTGTTTCACACTTTGTCTTTGTTTGTTCACAGAGGGATTATTTACGACAGCGACAAATTAAGATCAGAGAGACGGGTGTTCTCCAGTCCTGCCCTGACAGGGCAAAGGCCTGACAGAAATACTGTGTGTGTGCGTGTGCACGTGTGCGCGTGTGTGTGTGTGTGCGTGTGTGCACGTGTGCCTGTGTGTGTGTGTGTGTATTTGATGAGCATGCTTGTAAGGATGTTGTCCGTGTGAGCATGTTGAAGGGGTTATAGGGTGGTAATGCTTGCTATGCTTATCACTGTTTTGTCTGTGTTTTCTCAGTGTGTTTGTGTGGGCATTCGTGTGCATTACCTGTATTTGGCACACAGACCTGTTCAATGTATATTTCATGTCAATATCGCATTTGTGCGATCATACTTCCCCGTTGCACTTTGATAAAGGAGCGTGCAAATGTAGGAGCAGTATCAGATCGTGTCCTCGTCCGGGGAGTCCTTTTTGTTTTGTTGCCCTTACAGTTTGTGTTTTCAATGTCTGGATCGCAATGCTCTGCTCTCTCTCTGCCCCCTGGATGATAACAGCAGTATTGTGTGTGTTCGTCTACTGCTTTTAAAGCATGTATGTGCAGTCGATGGCTCGCGGTGGCGTGCGTGATTTAAGGCTCGCGGCAAGCTTACCAAGGGCCTGAAGCTGAAATGTTCACCTTTGTGTCCCTAAAGTATCTCTGGAGCCTTGGTGCTGTATGCATAGCAGAGCTGAGCACCGGTGTTTACGATCAGTGATCAGTAATTAAAACCTGCAATACACCCAAGTGCTCATCCTGCTTGTTTCTGACAAACTGCTCACATGAATTTCAGATCGGATGACTTACTGTCTCAATAGAAGTTTTACGATTCCTCGAACCCCCCCCCCCCCCGGCCCTGTGCCTCCTTCAGCATGTCCTCTCCTCTCTTCTCTCCTCTCCTCTTCATTCCTCCTCTCCTCTCCATTCCTCCTCTCCTCTCCATTCCTCCTCTTCTCTCCATTCCTCCTCTTCTCCATTCCTCCTCTTCTCATCATACTCCTCTTCTCCATTCCTCCTCTCCTCTCCTCTCCTCTCACCCTCCTCTCCTCTCCCTCATCTCCTCTCCTCTCCCTCATCCCCCCCCCCGGCCCTGTGCCTCCTTCAGCATGTCCTCTCCTCTCTTCTCTCCTCCTCTCTTCTCTCCTCTCCTCTTCATTCCTCCTCTCCTCTCCATTCCTCCTCTCCTCTCCATTCCTCCTCTCCATTCCTCCTCTCCTCTCCTCTCCTCTCCTCTCCTCTCCTCTCCTCTCCTCTCCTCTCACCCTCCTCTCCTCTCCCTCATCTCCTCTCCTCTCCTCTCCATTCCTCCTCTCCTGTCCTCCTCTCCTCTCCATTCCTCCTCTCCTGTCCTCCTGTCCTCTCCTCCTCTCCTATCCTCTCCATTCCTCCTCTCATCTCCTCTCCTCTCCTCTCCTGTCCTCCTGTCCTCTCCTCTCCTCTCCTCTCCTCTCCTCTCCTCTCCTCTCCTCTCCTCTCCTCTCCATTCCTCCTCTCCTCTCCTCTCCATTCCTCCTTTCCTCTCCTCTCCTCTCCTCTCCTCTCCATTCCTCCTCTCCTCTCCTCTCCTCTCTTCTCCATTCCTCCTCTCCTCTCCTCTCCTCTCGTCCCCTGAGTCCTTTGCCTCCACGGTGATAATTACATTGCTGTGCATAAGTGAGTGTTGAAACACAATGACAGGCTGCTGAAAGATCGCAAGGGGAGACAACAATGAGTTGGGAGATGCATGCATGGCGTCGAGGGTGTGTGTGTGTGTGTGTGTGTGTGTGTGTGTGTGTGTGTGTGTGTGTGTGTGTGTGTGTGTGTGTGTGTGTGTGTGTGTGTGTGTGTGTGTGTGTGTGTGTGTGTGTGTGTGTGTGTGTGTGTGTGTGTGAGAGAGAGGAGGGTGTGGGGTGGAGTGGATAGGTGTGGGAGGGTAGTTGGAATAGTGGGGGTCTTTGGAGGACCAATATAGTGGGAGAGCTCCGAATTTTTTTAGCTTTTGATGTACCCATCTTTCAAATGTCCTCTTTGAAGACGGCACAAATGGTATGTATCTAGCTTTTGCAATGCTGATAAGCATCTCGTCGTATATCAGGGAACCTGTATTGTGTTATCAGTCTCTCTCTCTCTCTCTCTCTCTCTCTCTCTCTCTCTCTCTCTCTCTCTCTCTCTCTCTGACTACCTCCCACCAGTCATCAGCCCAATGCTGGCTGGCTCTATGCACCTAAATCACTTCAGGTGGAGAATGTGGGGTAGAAATCATGGTGTTGGAGTATCTGTGCACTTGTGTATGAGTGCCAGTATTTCTTTGTGTTGGAATGCATGACTCTGCCTCTGTTCAACAGCCAGTGTACGGTAGTGTATTTCAGTGTGCGTTTGTGTGTGTGTGTGTGTGTGTGTGTTTGTGGATGCTTTTTGAGCCCATGGTCAGTGTTCTATTTGAATTTATTGCATTGTAATGTTGCAATAACTACTTCTGTTTTTCTATAATACATATTGTATGTCCACAGATATCCTCCTCCATCTGATTGAGAGGATCAGAAATAAACCAGCATAAACTGGTTACTTACTGTATTTTTCATGTTTTTGCCTCTCCCCTCTCTGTCATTCTCAATCTCATGAATTAATATCCAAATGCTTGTGGAACTGAAGTCTTGGCCATGACAAAGGGTCTTTGAGAGAAATGTCAGAGTGTAGGGAGAATGGCAAGCACAGTTCCAGAATGCCATTGCAGTCAGAGAATGAGATGCCGGTGCGTTGGCGCCTCACGGCATTTCTCCTCCCCCCCCCTATTTCCACTCTATTTCCACTCTATCTGTCATTCTGTATCTGTCTGTCTGTCTGTCTGTCTGTCTGTCTGTCTGTCTGTTCATTCTTCTAGGGATTTGACAGTATCCAGTATAAGAATAGGAGAAATTAATATGGTGTGTTTTTTTTATATTCTATTCTGCGTTTCCAACCAGAGCCTGCTTTTTCAGTGTCACACTGCTGCCCCTCCCCCCTACTTCTAGATCTCGCTCTCGCTCTCTTTCTCGTATCCCATACCCCCCCCCCCCCCCGCCCCTTCCTCTGCGAAATGGTGGTGTTCAGGGGAAAATGATATGATCTCTCACATGCTGCCTGTGTGCAGAGGGTGGTGAGTGAGGCAGAGTGTGGTGGTGAAGAGAGAATGAAGCAGGAGGAGTGAGTGAGAGAGGAGAAGGGGAGTGGGGGTAAGATGGACAGAGATGAAAAGAAGAGGGCGAGGAAGAGAGGAGGTAGATCCAGAGGGATGAAGGGAAAAAGGGGGCGAGAAGGGAAAGGAATGGCAAGAAGAAAAATAGAGCAAGCGATAGACAGAGCGGAAGAGACTGAGACGGAGAAAAAAGAGAAATAGAGGCGTGCTGTCTCGCAGCGCAATCTCTCATTTTCATCAGTGTCAGCAGTCTGTGTATGAGCTTGCTCACACATCTCTCTGTCTCTGTCTCCAGCTCTGTCTCTTTCTCTCTCTCTCTCTTTCTGTCTCTCTCTCTCTCTCTCTCTCTCTCTCTCTATCTCTCTCTCTCTCTCCCATTGCTTACCGCCATAATGATGTCCATACCAAGCCCTTTTTACGCAGTGGTCGAGAGAGAGAGAGGGGGCTGCGGGGTGGAGGTTGATGCGCAGAGAGAGTTGCAATACACAAATGGTCAGATGACCAATACACAGAGCAGAGGAGTAAAAATGAAAGGCAGCGAGGCTGAGGGAGTGTGCACCGTGCTGTGTGCCACTGTTAAGGGCACAGAGTGGGTTGGTGGTGGTCACAAACAGAGTGAAAAGATGGAGCGGATGGTACTTGGCCATCGCTGACGCTGCCCCATCAATCCACATTCACTGTACATAAGTGTTTTTGGTAACACTTTATTTTAGGGATACATCTATTAGCACTAATACATACAATATGCCTGTATAAGTAACTTGTAAGGCATGTACAAAGCAAAATCAAACATATGTTATGTATGACAAATGTCTTGTTCATGCTAAATAAGGCATTTATAACCAATTTAACCTTAGTAAGTACCTAGTAGGCCTTAGCGTTTGCTTAGTACATGCCTTACAAGTTACTTATGCAGGCATTAACAGTGTAGGCCTATGTATTAGTGCTAATAGATGTATCCCTAAAATAAAGTGTTACCGTGATTTTTTGCTGATTGCATAAAGTGTCTCCCACCAATGCAAGTCCACTGACAAGCACTTGCAGCTCTGTTGTCTGTAGCATCCGATCTAGCCTTAAGTGGAGTATTGGGGTCATGGATGAAGGATGTAGGTCAGTCTTATGTGATGGAGACCCAGCCCTCGACGTGTGTGTGTGTGTGTGTGTGTGTGTGTGTGTGTGTGTGTGTGTGTGTGTGTGTGTGTGTGTGTGTGTGTGTGTGTGTCTGTGTGTGTGTGTGTGTGTGTGTGTGTGTGTGTGTGTGTGTGTGCGTGTGTGTGTGTGCGTGTGTGTGGTGGGGGAGTGGTGGAGTTTCACAGGACCTGTTAATCCTCCGGCGCTTCATCTGCGTTATGAAATTGTGCAAGCTGACTCGCAAGGCCAGTTGCCCCCGACACCAATTTCCAAATGGCCCCACGCCTGTGCCCTGTGTTGAGCATGTGTTGACATGCACTTCATTGTTGTAATCCGTACAGGGCCACGACCAGCCTCTTGGCCCATCGCCATTCAAGCATTTTGTACCATGATGTCAACACTTAGGAGTCTGACGCTCACGTTCAGAAATATGGCTCACATTCATTTGTGGTGTCAATCATGGCGTTTGTATTTTCATTCATAACACGGACCTCAAACACCAGCTTTCCCAGCTTAACCATGGAGCTTGTGCAGTGCTGAAGGTTTATTATCTTCAGATGTTTATAGAGAGACAGCATTCCTATATTGCGGAGTATTAATATCCCACGCACTGTCCCTCATAGGGTGGAAGCTGCTCTCTCGTCGGCTGGCTGTTGTAGCCGTTTGCGTGGTCTCTGTAGCCTTGCTGAGACCATTTAGAAGACCAAATCTGGCAGTGTGCTGATTGGAATTGTTTTTAGTATACTGTCTAAATAACATTGTTTTTTTGCTAGGCTAGTGGCCTTGTACCACTGGTTAGATGGCGGAGTTTCAAAAGCTCAGCGCACGAGTGGCACGACCCTGCCCCCAGACATTCATGTACAGGAGGGTTTACGGCCAGAGCTACTATAATCCCTCACCAGTAAGGACTGACACACATCTGTATTTGACAGATGTCATGAAAGAAGGTTTGATAGTAAAACATGAAAATCCAATTGGTCTGTTTTACAGCCCCTGCTGTGAGTGTGTAATGCATGCTACAGAAGGCTATGGGCTACGTGTGTTTGGTTTGGGTGGGCATCCAAACCATCGATCCCATTACCAGTAGGCCTACTGTTTCAGGCTGTGGTCCTGGCTTTTTACTATATATCCATCTATCTATCTATCTATCTATCTATCTATCTATCTATCTATCTATCTATCTATCTATCTATCTATCTATCTATCTATCTATCTATCTATCTGTCTGTCTGTCTGTCTGTCTGTCTGTCTGTCTGTCTGTCTGTCTGTCTGTCTGTCTGTCTGTCTGTCTGTCTGTCTATCTATATATCTATCAGGAGGAGACAGAGGAAATGGACAACTGCTATCTCTTCCGGACTGTAGCAAATGCCATTATGCTTGCTCACCGAGGCTGACTTGTTGACCCATATACAGCATACAGTAGCTGTGAGCATGTGTGGTGCTAATGTACTGTGCTAGTGCCCAGCCCCAGGCTCGAACCTGCAACCCCAACGCAAATCATAGTGAGCTAAAAGCCAGGCTATTACTGTAACTAAGCGGTGTATCCTTAAGGCAGGGCAGACTAGGACAACAGCAATGTTGTAGTGGTTCTTATTATTCGTAATTCACTCTTGAGCAGATAACTTTTTTAGATGAAAACGGTTGGATATCCAACTCTTCACTGAGTCCTTCTGGAGCCAGTATTTGAAAAGGTTACGTTTTAACGAAAGGTTAAAAAAGAGAGAAATCAGTGCGGGGGCAAATACATGGTGCTGGAGATGGACAGAGAGATGGAGGGAATGTCTCAAAATGAGAAAAAGAGTGTGCCACACTGGTTTTCTTGTAATCACATAGCTCCCATTTTTGTGTGAAAAGCCTCCATGCAGCATGGAGGATTCCATCAAAGGCTTAGACTAGCCAACAGCCTGGCCAGATTAATTAAAAAAACCTAATCCGAGAAAATCACATCACATCACATCACTGAAGATGTGTGACAGCAAACACTTCCAAGGCTGACCTGTTTTATCTTGTTCATTTCATCTCTCTGTCTGAACATGATTCCTTTTTACACTTGTGATGTTCTTCACACAGTGCTTCTCTGGGAGTTCGGCAGTGCTGTTTCCAATTGAACAGAATGTCTTGTGAGTGTGAGTTTTGGTTGTGGAGATCCCTTTGGAAACAGTGGCAGGCAGCATTACAGTACATGGGGCACTACTCCGGGAGAGAGTCGGCCTGCTGGCGTGAGTGACTGTCAACAGGAAAGTCAGGCTCTTTGTGGTCGCTCCGTCTCTGGCCAGGGGACTCTGGGAACTCTGGGAACTTGGTACTGCTGTCAGAGGCGTACTTTCCATTAGGCAAACCTATAGGGCCCTGCCGGTAACACTTTACTTTACGGATCGCTAATAAGGTGGTAATTTCATGTTAATTTCATAGTTATTTCATAGTTACAGTATACCAGGGTGGCTGCGGGTCCTTAAAAAGTCTTAAAAAGTCTTAAATGTCAGTTTCACCAAATAAGACCTTGAAAAGTCTTATTTTGTCTTAAATTTTCAACCCAAATGTCTTAAATGTGTGGAGCTTAATTTAGGGAGGAATAATTATGTCAGCCATGTTTTTGCGACGGAAATCGGGAGCCATGCCACTCGCAGCATGGTGACACTTTGTTGACACACAGACACACACACACACACACACACACACACACACACACACACACACACACACACACACACACACACACACACACACACACACAATGCACTGGAAACTGTATGGTTATTTTGCTGTTGTTACTAAAAACAAACAGTTATTATCCTGAAATAACTATGGAATAACTATGAATTTAACACAAAATTACCACCTTATTAGCGATCCGTAAAGTGAAGTGTTACTGCCCTGCCCCTGACCAAATCTGTCCTCCATATAGGGACCCCAAACTGTCACACCAGTCGCAGTCAACATACAAATATACATACATCCAAATGTGTCCCGTTTTAGAAGATATAATTGCAGTCATATTTGCAGTAGCTACAATATGGGCAGTCATGGGTGAGCGGTTAGGGCGTCAGACTTGCATCCCAGAGGTTGCCGGTTCGACTCCCGACCCGCCAGGTTGGTGGGGGGAGTAATCAACCAGTGCTCTCCCCCATCCTCCTCCATGACTGAGGTACCCTGAGCATGGTACCGTCCCACCGCACTGCTCCCCATGGGGCGCCACTGAGGGCTGCCCCCTTGCACGGGTGAGGCATAAATGCAATTTCGTTGTGTGCAGTGTGCAGTGTTCACTTGTGTGCTGTGGAGTGCTGTGTCACAATGACAATGGGAGTTGGAGTTTCCCAATGGGCTTTCACTTTTTCTTTCATATCCAGCCTAACACCAAGACATTGAAGGCATTGAAGTAAACATACACAAAAAAATAGACTGGATCTTAATTTGTCATTTATGTAAAGTAA